>NW_016107320.1:12674183-12676820 GCF_001604975.1 Cebus imitator
GTGACTCACGCCTGTAATCCAAGCACTTTGGAGGCCAAGGCGGGCAGATCACCTGAGGTCAGGAGTTCAAGACCAGCCTGACCAACATGGTGAAACCCCGTCTTGAAAAGAAAAAAGAAAAAAAAGAAAAAGAAATAAAAAGAAAAAAAGTGTGTGTTTAAAGCAGCAGGAAAAGATCAGCTTGGAAAGGCCTGGAGCAATTGTGTCTCCCCCTTCCCCATGGGAGTTGAATTGGGTCCCCTTGAAAGTGTATTGAAGTTTTAACACCCAGAACTTGCGAATGTGACCTTATTTGGGAATGGGGTCTTTGCACATGTAACCAAGTTCAAATGAGGTCATGCTGGATTAGGTTGAGCCCTGATCCAATGGCTGATGTCCTTAGAAGAGGAGATAAATGTGGGCACAGACAGACAGGGGAAGGCCCTGTGAAGACGTGAGAGATGTTAGAGTGATACAGCTCCAGCCAAACAATCCCAAGGATTACAACAACCACCAGGATGCGAGAAGCGGCAGGAAGGATCCTCCCCTCCCGCCTCACAGGGAGAACGGCCCTGCTGACGACACCTTCATTTTGGACTTCTAGTCTCTAGCACCATGAGAGAATAAGTTGCTCTTGTGTTAGGCCACCCAGTTTGCAGTCTTTTGTCATGGCAGCCCTTGCAAAGTACATGCCACCCTCTGTCTTCTCTCTGGTTCCTTAGGATCCCATTCTCATGAGTCCCCTACAGAGTAGACCATAACATGCTGACATCCGGAAATACCTTCTGTTCTAAATCTTCTACCCATTCTTTCTTTTTTTGAGATGGAGTTTTCTTCTTGTTGCTCAGGCTGGAGTGCAGTGGTTCAATCTCAGCTCACTGCAACCTCTGCCTCCTGGGTTCAATCCATTCTCCTGCCTCAGCCTCCTGTGTAGGTGGGATTACAGGTGCCCACCACCATGCCCGGCTAATTTTCTGTATTTTTAGTAGAGATGGGGTTTCACCGTGTTGGCCAGGCTGGTCTAGAACCCCTGACCTCAGGTCACCCACCCACCTCGGCCTCCCAAAGTGCCGGGATTACCGGGGTGAGCCACCACGCCCGGCCTACCCATTCTTAACATTGTTCTCATTGTAAATGCTGCCATCAGCAACTGATGGGGTGGTCCAGACCACGAGCAAAATATCGGACCAGAACAGGGTCTGAACATGGAAACAGGGCCAGAGGTGGAGATGTATAGTGAACAGGACAGAAAACCAAAGGAGTCAGTCTGAGGTGGGTACAAACTTGCAGAAGAAAGACCAGGCAGGGCGTTCTCACAATAACCAAAGACAAGTGAGTCCAAGACCCAGGCTGTCGACAGAAGCAGAACTATACAGGGAGCAAAACCAGGGCCAGGCACAATGGCTCACGTTCAGAATCTCAGCACTTTTGGAGGCCAAGGCAGGAGGATCTCTTGAGCCCAGGAGTTCAAGGCCAGCCTGGGCAATATAGTGAGATCCAGCCTCTACAAAAAATAAAATTAATTAGCTGGGCGTAGTGGTGCATGCCTGTAGTCCTAGTCACTTGGGAGGCTGAGATGAGAGGATCAGTTGAACTGGAGGCTGGGGCTCCAGTGAGCTGTGATTGTGCCCCTGAACTCCAGCCTGGGTGACAGAGTAAGAGCCTATAACACCGTGATCCCCGATCTTTTTGACAGCAGGGACTGGTTTGGTGGAAGACAATTTTTTCCACGGACAGGGGAGATGATTTTGGGATGAAACTATTCCACCTCAGATTATCAGGCATTAGATTCTCATAAGGAGCACGCAACCTAGATCCCTCGCATGTGCAGTTCACTTTAGGGTTCGAGCTCCTATGGAAATCTAATGCAGCCATGGATCTGACAGGAGGCAGAGCTCAGTTGGTAAAGCTCACTTCCCCTCCGCTCACCTCCTGCTGTGCGGCCCAGTTCCTAACAAGCCACAGACCAGTAGCAGTCCGTGGCCCAGGGGTTGGGGATACCTGCTGTAATTGTAATAGGTCTGGGACTCCCCCGAGCTTCAGATGCTGATTCCACCACTTTACACCAGAGGAGAGTTTTCAGTTTCCAAACCACTTTCACAGGCAGTGTCTCACTGGGTCTTCAAAAGCAGCCTCATGAGCTGAGTAGAGCTATCATGTAATCTCCAGTCGATTCACAGGCAAAGAAACAGAAAGGCTAAGTGACTTGTTGAGTGTTTCACTGTCACTTAACTGCTTATTAGCAGGGTGTGTAGAGAAAAGAAAACGGACCTTGAGTCTGGTAGACAGAGTGAGAGTCAAAACAAGGAAGTTATTCGATTTATATGAGGCTCTCCTTTACCTTGTCACTATTTTTTTTTTTTTTGAGACGGAGTTTCACTCTTGTTGCCCAGGCTGGAGTGCAGTGGCGAAATCTTGGCTCACTGCAACCTCCACCCCACCGATCCAAATGATTCTCCTGCCTCAGCCTACCAAGTAGCTGGTACTATAGGTGCCTACCACCATGCCCGGCTAATCTTTTTTGTAATTTTAGTAGAGATGGAGTTTCTCCATGTTGATCAGGCTAGTCTTGAACTCCTGACCTCAGGTGATCCACCCGCTTCGGCCTCCCAGAGTGCTGGGATTACAGGCACGAGCCACCGCACCTGGCCTTTTTTT
>NW_016107320.1:12676869-12688846 GCF_001604975.1 Cebus imitator
TTTTATTTTATTTTATTTTTTTTTGAGATGGAGTCTTAACCAGGCTGGAGTGCAGTGGTTTGATCTTGGCTCACTGCAGCCTCTGAACTCCCTCCAGGGTTCAAACAATTCTCCTTGCCTCAGCCTCCCAAGTAGCTGAGACTGCAGGTGTGCGCCACCATGCCCGGCTAATTTTCGTATTTTTAGTACAGACAGCTTTGCCATGTTGGCCAGGCTGATCTCGAATGCCTGACCTCAAGCAATCTGCCCGCCTTGGCCTCAAATTAAACCAAATTATGCTTAAACCCCTGGAGCTGCTGGCCTCCTCAGAGTCTGTTAGTTGGAGCTGGGCATGGGACAGAAATGACAGGGAAGAAAGGGTTGAGTTGGAGGAGAGGAGAGGAGTGAGTTTTTTGTTTTTTATTCTTATTTTTGAGATGGAGTTTCACTCTTGTTGCCCAGGCTGGAGTGCAATGGCGTGATCTCAGCTCACCGCAGCCTCCACCTCCCAGGTTCAAGCAATTCTCCTGCCTCAGCCATAACCAAGTTATGCTTCAGCTGCTTCTCACTGGTCAGAGGCAGACTACACCCAGGGTTTATTTCATGGGGAGAGCATTGGCAGCACTTGCCATGGGAGGATGAACCTCCCTGTTCTCGATAGACGCCCAAATACACACACTGTGTAGACATACCTTTGCCAAGAGGCTTTCGAAGGGCCTGGACCTAGGCTGTTGTTTTAGGATGGAAACAGCAGGAAGCACTATTTCCACATCTTCCCCTGTGCTCTCAGGACCATGTAGGGTGCAACAGAAACATGCAGAGGAGAGGAGCTGCTCCTACTCTCTAGGGGTTGAGGATGCAGCCAGCATAGGACTACAGCCCAGGGACCAAAGCCTGCACTTACCTCCTTTCCCCAGAAGAGAGTCTGGGAAAGTCAGCCCCCCACATCCTCCTGTACCCAAATTCTGCCTGTTTCCCTTCAGTTCCACTTGATGCAAAGGGTATGTCAGCTCAGAAAAAACCCACTCTTCAAGCTGGACTTGATGGCTCATGCCTGTAATCCCAGCACTTTGGGAGGCCGAGGCGGGCAGATCACCTGAGGTCGGGAGTTCAAGACCAGCCTGACCAACATTGAGAACTCTCGTCTCTACTAAAAATACAAAATTAGCCAGGCGTGGTGGCGCATGGTCCCAGCTACTCTGGAGGCTGAGGCAGGAGAATGGCTTGAACCTGGGAGGTGGAGGCTGCGGTGAGCTGAGATCACGCCATTGCACTCCAGCCTGGGCAACAAGAGTGAAACTCCATCTCAAAAATAAGAATAAAAAATAAAAAAACTCACTCCTCTCCCTCCTCCAAATCAACCCTTTCTTCCCTGTCATTTCTGTCCCATGCCCAGCTCCAACTAACAGACTCTGGGGAGGCCAGCAGCTCCAGGGGTTCTGTTGTTCTCACAGGCCTGGAAGTTGTCACATCTCTGGGTTCCGGGGCCAGCTGTTTGTCTTCTATAGTTCAAGTGCTCAGGCCTCATGCTAGCGAAAGCAGCCTGCTCCCATCCAAGGATGTAAATCTCCCTCCACTTGACACCTGGCCACAAGTTGCTGGAGGAATGACCAGATTCCATCTGACAATCTGCAGATGGAATCCATAGCCCCAGCACAAGTCTAAACACTACAAAGGAGTACGACAGCTGGCACACGGACACATCCAGCAAGACTCGAGCAGGATGAGCCTCTGGACAACGTTCAAGGACAAGTCTACAAACCGGCGGCCCCTCCTCCAAAATCATCTTTCTCCCTTGCCTGGCACTGACAGCCCAACTTTACCCAGCGACGTTGGGAGAATACCCAGAGATGGGGAGAGGAGGGCCTCTTATTTATCAAGCAAGACTTCCTCCTCCACAAAGAGCCACAAAGTTGAGTCTTTGCCAAGAAATCTTGCACACCTCAGACACCAGAGATCTCACCCTGCTCTAATTAAAAAAGAGAAAGTCATCTTTTGTATGCAAACATCCTGAGAAATAAAACCTGGGCTCCTGGAGAAAAGACAGCAGCACAGACCAGGTCCAATTCACAAGAAACACCCATATGTGGAAATCCAACGAGCTCCTCCTGGGGGCAGATGGAATTTTATAACTCTAGGGCCCCTGAACCAAGACAACGAGTTGCGTTGCGTACTACATCACAAGCACGCGAAACATCTGTGATTTACGAAGTATCCCATAAATCAGCCTGGACAACGGTCTTGGCTCATGGAGTTTAAATAGAAACCCACAAAATGATCTAATGATTTCCATAGAAATTTTCTTTCCATAGGAAACCTACCTGATAAGATTCATAAAAATGGGAATAAAAGAAAAATGTATCAACAGGCTCAAATTTGTTAACTTCAGTTTTAATTTAAGAGGATAATACAGATTTTGGTAGCCCGGGAAGAGGAGTAGGAAGGTTGTGGAAAGGCTGGGAAACATCAGAATATCTTTATAACACAAGACATTTGGCCAACACAAGCAAACTTTGTGCCTACACACACACACACACACACACCCCACAAGGCACTGAACAAAATCCGTTCCTGATGACCACGGGACCTTATGAATCCACCACTGGCTTCTATCATGGAGGGGACAAATGCCCCCTGCCCTGAGCCTGGCCACAGCCAGCCCATCCCCTGTGGGCACTTTGTCTAAGTCCTGCAGGGGGCGTGGCTTTGCTACTCAATGGCAACTGGATTCCAAGAGTTTCAGGAAGGGTGGGGGAGCAAGATATCAAAGGCTCAAACTCGCCCCCTTCGTCCAGACAGACTTTTTATATTTCATTTGATGAGGATTAGGAAGAAAAGGGCGAGGATTAGGCCTAATTTACTGCCTCTGTCAGAAGCCGGCGAAGAGTGGAAGGGAAGGGAGTAAGTGGATTATGAAAAGAAAACAAACGGAGAAAAAGGGGGCCAAGGATGAACTGCGTTCCGTGATATTTATTCATCTGATTGCAAAAGGAAAAGAAGGAATGTGTTCTAATGGTTCACCTTCCTGTGAACCTGGAGCTCCTGAAACCCTGACAAAGACCTTCTGACACTGCTGTGAGGTAGATCGGAGCCGTTCCATGGCTACAGTGAGAGAGGCCAGTGCTTGAGAGCCGTAATGAGGGAACTAGAGACAAAACCCCAAATCTTGGTCTTTTCCAGCCTGCTACTCTCAGCCTGGGCTATGGAGCCTGGAGAACACTGCGGTCTCATCAGGGTTTGGGTGGCAGAAGGAATGGGACCGGGGGCGCTCTCTTTGCCCTAAGCCCTCACTGACTGCACAAGCGAGCCAGGTGATGGGTGCCCTCTACCAAAGCCAGCTCGCTGCTCCAGGGCAGCTGGGCACTACCACCGAAGGAGGAGTGAAGTTCAAGGGTGGGGTTTGGAAAACATCTCTCAGAGAGTGAAAGGATGGTGAAAACCCACTTGGTAAGGATTCCCCCCTCGGGTCACATGGCCCAGTCGCCAGGTTCTGAAGGGTAGAGTGTCACAGCCCGGAAATCCCATGGGATTCATTGTGAACAGAGGCTAGAGGCTTTCCACAAGTTCTGATCAACCGAGTTGTTGCTTCTTGTCCTTCAGGCCTAAGAAACTCCCCAGGAAGCCCTGAAAAAAAAAAAAAAAAAAAAAAACGGAAATAGCCCCTGGGGTGAAGAGAGGACCAGGTGCACTGAAGGGAGGGATAGGGATCAGGGACCCTGGAACGCACATTTAATTACACAAAAACGCCAGGGCACCACCGGGCCACACACGCCCCACCCCACCCCCACTCCAACCCAGCCCAGGCACGAATCTGCACTCACAGGCTCCTCACTCACAGCTGCACTTCATACCGGAAGTGGATTCTCACCTCCACGGCCGTCAAAACCGTTCTGAGAAAACCCAGAACTGAGTCCAAGGGCTTGGGGGGTGGAGGGGCGGGCACTAGCCCTGTCTTCAAGTGTGAGCCAGGTCTAGAGATGGCCAGAAATCGGGGTGGGAGTGGGGGCAAAGAACTGAGCTGGAAAACCAAAACTAGAGCAGACCCGGCGCCCTGGCTCAGGCCTGCAAAAGTGAGCTCTTCAGTGAGCTGACATCGCACCACTGCATTCCAGCCTGGGCGACAGAGATGAGACCCTGTCTCTATTTAAAAAAAAAAAAAAAAAAAAATCCCTAGAGCCAACCAGGCAGTGCCAGAGTCCTCGGGACACCGCAGCGCTTTCCCATGGCGCACCTGTATCCTGAAAGGAAAGGGCCCTGGGTCCCATTTTGGTTCGCCACTCCTCGTTCCTTCTCTCAAGCAGAGCCATCCCAGGTCCCACCTTCTCCTAGGAAACTCCAAACTCAACAAGTACACGCATGGAGACATCGCAGGCTTCCGGACCCTGAGCCGCTGTTCCCTTCGCCCCGGTTACCTACCCGTCGAGCTGTCGGCAAAGCCTGGGCTGCGCGGGGCTGGTCCGGGCGGCCGAGGCGCCCGGGGGAACGAGGGCGGGGGAGGCGGCGGCGCGGGGCTCCAGGGGCAGGCAGCCGCCACCGCGGCACAGAAGACGGCGGAAGGCGCTACGAAAGTCCGGGCTGCGGCAGTAGATGAGCGGGTTGAAGGCAGAGTTGGCATAGCCTAACCAGTTCAGGGCGAGGAAGGCCGGGCCGGGGACCAGAGAGGGGCCCCCCAGGGCGCGCAGCACGTTGGCTAGAAAGAAGGGCAGCCAGCAGAGAGTGAAGGTGCCCATGATGAGACCCAAAGTGCACAGGGCCCGGTGTTCCCGGAGAGGCAGGAGGCGCTCGGGCCGCCGGCCGCAGGCGGGCACCGCTTCAGCCGGAGCGCAGGTCCCCGCGCGAGCGGGGGCCAGAGTGCGCGAACGAGCCGGCGGGGACTCCTCGGGCGGAAAGCGGCGCAGCTCCCCGCGCAGCAAGCGCAGCTGGCGAGTAGCCACCACGAAAACCCGCGCATAGACGAAGAGCATCACGAGGAGCGGAAGGTAGAAGGAGACGGAGGAGGACAGCAGCACGTAGGGCATGTTGGAGGCGAAAGCACAGCAGCGCGGGTTGGAGTGGCAGCGCTGCGCCTCGGCGTCGGCCCCTACGCGCCACCACTGGCTCATGATGGGCGCAAACGACACCGCGGCCGACACGACCCACACCAGGACCACGGCTGCCCGGGCGCGGCGCTTGGTGACCAGTGCGCTGTAACGCAGCGGGTTGGTCACGGCCAGGTAGCGGTCCACGGCCAGGGCGCACAGGGTTTCGATGCTGGCGGTCACACACAGCACGTCCACTGAGGTCCACAGCTCGCAACCAGTGGCGCCCAACGGCCAGTGGCCAGTCAGCGCCAAGGTAGCCCCCGGCGGCACCACCAGGAGTCCCACCACCAGGTCGGCTGTGGCCAGCGAAGTCACGAACACGTTGGTCATGGTCTGGAGTCTCGGCGTCCGGGCGATGGCCACAATGACCAGCAGGTTGCCTCCCACGGTGGCCAGCACCGCCAGCGCCAGCAGCGCCCCGGCCAGGGCCGCCGCCCACGGCACCCCTGGCAGCCCACTGGTGTTGGCGGTATTGGGGACGTCCGGCCACGGGGCTAGAGTACTGTTCCCGTGAGGCCACGGAGTCATCCCTGGTGGCGCGTGGGGGTGGGAGGGAAAGAAGGGGGCTTCCCAAATCACCTGGCTCAGGGGAGGGGGCAGCGGGACTTGAGAGCGACTCCCCCAGCCTGGACCATCTTCCCTAGCAGTCCGGGCGTGAGCGCTCAGCCTCCCCTCACCCCCACTCCCTCCGTGCCACCGCTGGGGGAGGAGTGCGGCGCTTAAAGGGACAGTGGCCGGCGGATAGTCTGGAGGGGCCTCTGGAGCCGAATTGGAGAGTGGGGAGGATGGCCAATGAGATGTTCCACGTTTCCTTTAGCTAAATCTGGAGGAAGGGACGCCCTGGCTCCTCTGAGACAATCTGTCCACCCCTGCCCTGGCCAGGCCCCTGGACTCAGCACAGCACTCCCCGGACACTGGCTTCCTGGAGCCCTGTGCCTCCTTTCCCAGAAGGTCCCAGAGGGCTCCCATCTTCGCCCTTTACCCTGTCAGAGGGAAGGTAACCCGCTGGAGTCAAGAAAAGGATCCCCTCATCCACTTGGGTGGCCTCCCCTAAGGTATTCTAAATTAAGTAATACAGAGCAGCCAGTACCTCCTCTCCCAAGACCTCAGCCTGATGAGATCTGTCCCCTTTCCCTTCTATTTCAGTTACTTTCTCTTCCCTTCCAACTTTGTTCTCTCTCTCTCCCCCCCCTCCTTTCTCCTCTCTCCCTTTCTTTCTCTGTCTGTTTCTCTCTCTGGGGGGTAGATCTCTGTCTCTGTTTTTCCCAGGCTGGCTTTGAACTTCTGAGCTCAAGCCATCCTCTTGCCCCAACCTCCTGAGTAGCTGGAATTACAGGCTCGAACCACTAGTAGGTTCGGAAGTCTTTTTCATTGCTAGCCCTGGATTTGCATTTGGATTTGGCACTATGTAGCCTGCAATGCTGCAGAATTTCAATTTCTCCATCTTCCCCACTCTGCACTGCCCCTTCCACGCACTTTTCCACCTAGAGGTTTTCTAGATAGCCTCTTCTCTTAAAACCCTTCTGTTATAAAGCCATGTTAAAAATGGATGAGCCAAGAGGCGGAGAGGAGAGGATCACTTGGGCCCAGGAGTTCAAGGTTACAGTAAGCCATGATCACACTACTGCACTCCAGCTTGGACAAGGGCAAGAAGCAAGACCCTATTAAAAAAAAAAATGGGTAAATGGGTGACTGGGTAAGAGCCATGTCTACCATCCCCTCCAACTATACACAACTCTTCCATTGCCAACCCCCCAATGGTAAGTGTTCGTGCCACTTCCTTTAGGATTTTTTTTTTTTTTTTGAGATGAAAGTTCACTCGTGTTGCCCAGGCTGGAGTACAATGGCACAGTCTTGGCTCACTGCAACCTCCACTTTCCAGGTTCAAGCAATTCTTCTGCCTCAGCCTCCCAAGTAGCTGGGATTACAGGCATGTGCCAGCACACCCAGCTAATTTTTGTATTTTTAGTAGAAATGGGGATTTCACCATATTGGCCAAACTAGTTTACTCCTGGCCTCAGTCAGGTGATCCACTCGCCTAGGCCTTCCAAAGTGCTGGGATTACAGGTGTGAGCCACCGTGCCCAGCCTTCCTTGAGGATTTTATTCATGAACTTTTACAAGTTAGAAGGCACTGAGTTGAGGCATTCATGCGTTCATCCTTGGGTGTGTACCATGGCAGGCCTGGTGTTTCAAAGCCTCTGAAGTCTCTCAGGCGGTTCCACCAGAGGCTTCCCTCATCTAAAGACGCCAGAGGCCTCTTCCCCTCTCCCTTCCCTCACTCAAGACTTGGAAGGCTTCCTCTTTCCAGCCCAAGCTCTCCCAATCTCTAAACCAGTTTCTCTCAGATTGTGTATGGGGCAGGGGCGCTGGAAAATAAAACCTCTGGGTTCAAGTGGTGGGGCAGGAAGACGGGACACCTCATTAGGGCCTATCAGGACCTGATTCTTGAGCTATTATGCTTCCTCCACTGAAACAATGGGAAAAAGGGGGAAAAAATTATCATGGAAAATGCCTCCAGGGCTATGCCCTGGCAGGTCTCCTCTGAATAGCTCTATATTTCGAAAGAACACTTTATAGTCACTGGTATGAACAATCCCTCTGGGAGACTGAGCCAGGGGCTAAGAGTTAGGAAGGTTGCAGGGGAATTCCGAACCTAAAATTATCCCCAAGGAAAAAGAACCAGCCACATCTCCCAGGGACCTAGCTGCTCACCCAGGAGCAGGATCTGCCCGGCTCCCAAGCAGGTGCCTTCCAAACCCATGAAGAACCCCAAGCAGGCCTTTGGATCCATGGAAATGCCCAGGGGGTGAAGGTGAAGAGGCAGCCTCTGGCCCTCCCATCTACTGCCCCCACTCAAGTCATGACAGAGTGGTGCAGGCCCCACTGGGCCTGGAGTCTTGGCTATGGCTTCCTGTTGACCATCAAGGCGGTCACTCCCAAGAAGCGTTTTGCAACACCCCAGAGTGTTGTTGCCAGTTATCTCAAAAGGGTATCATAAGATTCCCAAAAAGTAACTCTAAAAACCAATACATGCCATCCAGCATTTTTTTTTTCTGTCCAGGACATTAGCATTGGATGGGGAAGGGGAAGGGGTGCCAGGAAATCGAGCAACTTCAAAGACTGTCATTGCCTTAGAGGTGACCTTGTAATTTGGAGGAAGTGTGTACAAATGTTTAACATATGCAAAAAAGACAAGATTTCTCAAACCACGTGAGTGTGCCTGAGCTTGGGGAATGATTACGCCAATAACCAAGTGACACTGTAAGAAGAGAAATTTCTGACTCGCGTTAGGAAAGGTTTTATGAGCAAACACAGTGACGTTGAGGCACCTGGCCTCCTCCTCTGCCAACCCATCCCTGCTCTCATTCCTCAGTCTGGTTTCCAACTGCCCAAGCAGATGGCAGGGGGAAGGGCTCCTTCATTTGCCACTTTAGTCTATAAGACTATTGGGTCTTATTTGTGATTTTGTGTTTTTTAACTTAATTTTTCGAATAGATGATACATGCACATTATTCAATCATCAAAATATACCAAATGTGGTCAGATGTGATGGCTCATGCCTGTTACCCCAGCACTTTGAGAGGCCAAGGCCGGTGGATAACCTGAGATCAGGAATTGGAGACCAGCCTGGCCAACATGGTGAAACCCCGTCTCTACTAAAAATACAAAAATTAGCCAGGCGGTGGTGGGCGCCTGTAATCCCAGCTACTCAGGAGGCTGAGGCAGGAGAATCGCTTGAAACTGGAAGGCGGAGGCCGGGCGCGGTGGCTCACGCCTGTAATCCCAGCACTTTGGGAGGCCGAGACGGGTGGATCACGAAGTCAATTGATCGAGACCATCCTGGTCAACAAGGAGAAACCCTGTCTCTACTAAAAATACAAAAATTAGCTGGGCATGGTGGCGCACGCCTGTAGTCTCAGCTACTCGGGAGGCTGATGCAGGAGAATTGCTTGAACCCGGGAGGTGGAGGTTGCAGTGAGCCGAGATGGCGCCATTGCACTCCAGCCTGGGTAACAAGAGCAAAACTCCGTCTCAAAAAAAAAAAAAAAAAAAAGAAAAGAAACTGGAAGGCGGAGGTTGCAGTAAGCCAAGACTGCATCATTGCTCTCCAGCCTGGGAGACAGAGCAAGACTCTATTTAAAAAAAAAAAAAATATATATATATATATATATATATATATATACACACACACACCAAATGCATATTATAGAGACTTGCTTTCATCCCAGTTTTCATCTCCCTTAGTCTCTGGTTTATCCCTTGGCTAATATTTTATATACATACGAGTCAATACAAACATATATATTCTTGTATCCTTTCTTTTCTACACAAATAGCAGTCAAATATACCCACTGTTCTGCACCTTGCTTATTTTAACTTAACTATGTGTCTGTGATCCTTCCAGATCGATATACAAAAGTGTCCTTTTTTTTTTCCTTTTTTGAGACAGAGCCTTGCTCTGTCACCCAGGCTGGAGTGCAGTTGCCCAATCTCAGCTCACTGCAACCTCTGCCTCCCAGGTTCAAGCAATTCTCCTACCTCAGCCTTTCAGGTAGCTGCAACTACAGGTGCGCACCACCATGCCCAGCTAATTTTTGTGTTTTTAGTACAGATGGGGTTTCCCCATGTTGACCAGGTTGGTCTCGAACTCCTGACCTCTGGTGATCCGCCCACCTTGGCCTTCCACATGCTGGGATTACAGGCATGAGCCACCGTGCCCAGCCAAAAGCATCTCATTTTCAGTATCCCATTATATGGATGTATGATCGTCTATGAAACCAATCAGCTTCTGATAGACATCGAGCTTACTTCTTGTCTTTACTAACAGATGATGTTGCAACAAATAACTTAAACACGTCTTTTCATCTGCATGTGAGTATATCCTACGAATAGATTTTGCTATAAGGTCTATGCATTTGCAAATTTGCAAGATACTGCCAAATGGTCCTCCCCAGGGATGTACCCAATTATACTCTCACCGTCATTTTTGATGGTCAGCAGAGGGGTGGAGGCAAGTGACCGACTGCTCTGGGAAGTCATCCTAATGACTGGCCCAAGGGGATTAGTACTGCCTGGTCTGGAAAGGTCATCCAACTTGGGATAGAAGCATGCAGTGCCCAGAGAGAGCACATGCTGGCCCTCAGCCCCCAGATGACCTATGTTCTGTGCCCTTGGAAGCAGGCAGTGCCTGTGGGCCTCTGAATGCACTGAGTTCAGGCCCCCAGGCTGCTGTTTATGTGTCAGTGCTCCAGGGTTATGTGTCAGGGAAATTCGTGCTCTGAGATTTAGAATATGTGGCTGGTAGAGCCAGAAGTGGCAGGAGCCACCTGACAGGCAGAAGTTCTAACAGCAGGGAAGAGTACTCTCTCCTGTGAACCTCATGATTGGGTGCATGTATGTGTGTGCCTGTGTATGTTCGTGTGACATGGAATAAAGAAGCCAAAGAGAGTTCAGGTGATCCCAGCCTTGTACCCTGTCCAAGACTACATGTGTAACAGGTGGTTCTCTTCTACCATTCATAATACACCCCTCTTGCTTTAAAGTTCTTGGAATGGTCCAGGCACGGTGGCTCACACCTATAATCCTAGCACTTTCAGAGGCTGAGATGGGCAGATCACCTGAGATCAGGAGTTCGAGACCAGCCTGACCAACATGGAGAAACCCCCGTCTCTAATAAAAATACAATATTAGCCGGGTGTGGTGGCTCATGCCTGTAATCCCAGCTACTCTGGAAGCAGGAGAATCACTTGAACTCGGGAATCGGAAGTTGAGGTGAGCAGAGATTGAGCCATTGCATTCCAGCCTAGGCAACAAGAGCAAAACTCTGTCTCAAAAAAAAAAGTTCTTGGAACAGAGCAAAAACTAGGTGGAAGTTTTCGCTACCCATTTACCCTGTCTCTCTTCTCCATTGCCCACAGGGACCATCCATTCATTTTTGTGAAATCATGTGTGTATATTTGCCTCTGAGCAGCTGGTTCGGTGTTTGCTGTTTCTCCTTTCATCACCAATAGTCTCAGGGCATAGGGCAGAGGTGGCAGAGCATCAGTGCTAAAAGCGGTCTTAACGATTAAATCCAGTACCAACATTTTGCAGAACTGAAAATCTGAGGCCCAGCTGGGAGTGGTGACTCACACCTGTAATCCCAGCACTTTGGGAAGCCAAGGCAGGCGGATCACTTGAGGTCAGGAGTTTAAGACCAGCTTGGCCAACATGGTGAAACCCTGTCTCTGCAAAAATACAAACACCTGTAGAGCAGGTGTGGTGGCGGGTACCTATAATCCCAGCTACTCAGGAGGCAGAGGCTTGAGAATCGCTTGAACCCGAGAAGTGGAGGATGCCGTGAGCTGAGATCAGGCCACTGCACTCCACCCTAGGTGGCACAGCAAGAATCTGATTCAAAAAAATGAAAGAAAGAAAAGAAAACCTGAGGCCCAGAGAGGAAACGGAGGCTGCTCCATGATCACACAGTAAAGGTTTGTTTCTTTTTTCTTTTTTTCATCTTATGGAAAGTGCACAGTAAAGGTTCGCTTCTAACATGTACGCAGGCATCCAAGGAGCTGGTCCCTTGTCCAGAACAACTCCCCTCCCTCCCAGCCAGGCTGTGACTGGTGCTATCTTCCAGCCTGTCCTCTCCAGGCCCCCACAATGGCAATGGCCCACCATCTAACCAGGAGGCAGAGAGATAAAAACTATCAGAACTGGAGAGAGATCCAAGATGGCTGATCACTAGCAGCTCGGGATTGCAGCTCCCACTGAAAGAGCAGAGAACGAGAGGACGCCACACTTTCAGATCAATTTTTGTTGCTCACACACCAGGAGATTCCCAGCGGAGGAGCCCCACGTGTCGCCAGCGTGACTCTTGAGGCCGGTGAGGCAGTTTTGCCGCTGCCTTGGTGTGGCGGTTCTTGGTGCAGA
>NW_016107320.1:12691111-12695863 GCF_001604975.1 Cebus imitator
GGCCTGGAATGAAAGCCTGGTACCTGGGGAGACGAGGGTGGACAGGGAGGGTGTTCTAGCAGTGCCTTCTCTTTTAGCGTCTGGTCATAAACAGAAGAAGGGATAAGATATGTTTCTTTCTTTCCTGAGGTAGGAAGAGAAATCCTGCTTCCAGTTTCTGAATAATCATTGAAATTTGGCAAGTGACAGTAAGGAAAAAAGGAAGGAAGAAGGAAAAGAGGAAGGAAGGGAGGAAGGAAGGAAGGAAGGAAGGGAGGGAGGGAGGTCATTGAGATCCGACTATTTGGAGAAGCTGCTCCCCAGACGCTGGAGAGGTCACGAGTCCCACCTACAACCCAGACCCAAATGCTTAGGCCTCCATCTAGTAGGTAGGAGAGAGATCAAGCTTGGGGGATGGGGGTGGGAAGAGAAAGCAGTGATGCAGGATTTTTTTTTCTTTGAGACAAAGTTTCCATCTTGTTGCCCAGGCTGGAGTGCAATGGGCGCGATCTTGGCCCATTACAACCTCTGCTTCCTGGGTTCAAGTGATTCTCCTGCCTCAGCCTCATGAGTAGCTGGGCTTACAGACCCCTGCCACCACGCCCAGCTAATTTTTGTATTTTTAGTAGGGATGAGGTTTCACCATGTTGGCCAGTCTGGTCTCAAACTCTTCACCTCAGGTGGTCCGCCTGCCTCAGCCTCTACAAGTGCTGGGATTACAGGCATGAGCCACTTCACCCAACCTATGCAGGATTTTTCTTGGCTACTTTGCCAACCGGGGAGACCTCCACGACCAGCGACTTCCCCTCTCCCGCCACTGCCCACTCGGTCCATCTGTGTTATTGATTGCACCTGCAATCGGCCATTCCCAACCTCCTGTCCTGCATCCAAAAAGAATGAGGTTACGCTGACAATCAGAAGGATAAGGATGGGCAATGAATAATTTTGTTGAGCTTTCAGTGGAGAGGGGTTGGGGGGGCTCGTCCTCCACCCCCACCTTCATGTGATTTCCCTCAGTATGGCTGGGTCTGGGGCTTTTTATGGACTTAAATGGGGAGTGCGTGCTGATAGGTTTGTGAGTATGCAAAGGTTAAAGCACAGACACCATGGTGGGCATGGACCGTGTAGAAAACCAATTAAGAAAAAATAGGTAAATGTAAAATAGGTGGGGATCAATAAGAGGAAAACACACCAAGACAGGTTCTCAAACTGGTCCGTGGATTTGACTTGTCGCTTGGCTCTCAGGCTTTAAAAAGTCCTCGGCTTGGAGATATGGTTTCACCAGGGACCTGCCCCTATCTGCCTAGGCATTTGTCTGCCTCCTGCCGCTATCAGCAGGAGGGAGTGCCCACCAACCCAGAAATCAGTTTCTCGCATCGCTTTTTGAGTCACCTCTAGATGCTGCTTTGGCTTGTTTCTTTGCAACCGCCCAGACTGGAGTGCAATGACGTGATCTCAGCTCACTGCAACCTCCGCCTCCCAGGCTCAAGCGATTCTCATTCCTCAGCCTCCTGAGCAGCTGGGACTACAGGCGCTCACCACCATGCCTGGCTAATATTTGTATTTTTAGCAAAGGCAGGGTTTCACAATGTTGGCCAGGTTGGTCTCAAACTCCGGACCTCAGGTGATCTGCCCACCTCAGCCTCCCACACTGTATTTATTTATTGTATAGACAATGTCTTGCTCTGCTGTCCAGGCTGGAGTACAGTGGTTCAATCAGAGTCCACTGCAGCTTTGAACTCCCGGACTCAAGTGATCCTCCTTCCTCAGCCTCCGGAGTAGCTGGGGCTACAGACACCCACCACTGTGCCTGCTATTTTTCTTTTACTTTTTGTAGAGTTGAGGTCTCTCTCATTGCCCAGGCTGGTCTTGAACTTCTAGCATCAAGCGATCCTCCCACCTCAGCCTCCAAAAGTACTGAGATGACAGATGTAAGGCGGCAGCACAGAAAAGGGCACGTCCTCCATGCTGCTTGGTCTGTGCTCTCGTCTCCCACCCTCCCCCGGGAGGGAAAGCTCAGACAAGGCTGGAACCTGTCTACCTCCCAAAGAAGCTGATACTGGAGCTGAAACACGCTCTTATCCCTTCCCTCCTGTCAACCCACATCTTTCCCCCGGGAAGCATGAGCTGGGGAAAGAGCAGCTGGTGCTGGGAGGGAAAGAAGACAAGACACTGAGGATGGCTCCTCCCCCAGTGGGGAAGACAGTGCTGGGTTTGATCAAATGCCTCTAATTAAGACAAGAATGAGGAGCTTTCCTGGCCAAAAGGAGGGAAGTGGAGCCCCCTCCAACGCCCTGGCAGATGGCTGAGGGCCCCTCAAGAAAGCATCAAGAGCATCAAGAGAACGGTCAGGATCCAGATGCCGGTGGGAGAGGGTGCGGCGGGAGAAAAGGGAAGTGTTTCCTGTTTTTGAAGAATTCATGGATGGGAAAAATGCTACTTTTTTTTCAATCCCAAGAGGCAGCAGAGCAGCTTGCCTTCCAGTCAGGATCGGATTCTCTTCCCCCTTCATGATAAATTGAAAATGCCCCATCCAGGAGTGCTGTCTCATGCCTATAATCCTAGCACTTTGGGAGGCCGAGGTGGCAGGATCACAAGGTCAGGAGTTCAAGACCAGCCTGGCCAGCATAGTGAAACCCCGTCTCTACTAGAAGTACAAAAAAAAAAAAAATCAGTCATGCGTGGTATCACACACCTTTAATCCCAGCTACTCAGGAGGCTGAGGCAGGAGAATTGCTTGAACCCAGGAGGCGGAGGTTGCAGTGAGCCGAGATTGCGCCGTTGCACTCCAGCCCAGACCACGTCAGTTCGAGAGTCTGTCTCAAGAAAAAAAAAAAGAAGAAAATGGGCCAACCATGGTGGCTCACACCTGCAATCTCAGCACTTTGGGAAGCCAAGGAGGGACGATCACTTGAGACCAAGAGTTTGAGACCAGCCTGGACAACATAGCAAGACCCCACCTCTGAAAATAAAATAAAATAAATAGCCAGGCATGGTGGCATGCACCTGTAATCCTAGCTACCTTGGGCACAAGAGTTGCAGGTTACAGTGAGCTACGATGGCACTGCTGCACTGCAGCCTGGGCAAAAGAACGAGACTCTATCTCTAAAATAAATCAATAAATAGGAGGAGAAGTCACTCAGCCTGAGTCATCACAGGATGACCTGGCTGGTAGGGCGGCAGCGCCCCGGGGGTGTCCAGCCTTTCCTTCCCTCCTCATGCTTTTTCCAAGCCCCCACCTGTCCTCGGCCAGTCCCCACATTAGGCGTGCTGATGGAAAGATGCCTAGGACCCAGTCCCTGCCCTGGGTAGGGAGCTCCCAGCCCCACAGAGAAAGGTGAGTTTTTACTTTGTTCCCTGAAAGGAGTCCTGCCAGTCTGTGGGAGAGGCAGCTTTGGGCAGAGATATTGGGTAGGATGGCTTTATCCCATCACAGAGAGGGGAAGGAAAGCAAGTAAAGGCAGCTCCTGGGGAGACCAAGCTAATGTCTTTGTTGTTGTTGTTTTGAAGTTTCATTCTTTTGCCCAGACTGGAGTGCAGTGGTACAGTCTCAGCTCACGGCAGCCTCCACTTCTCAGGTTCAAGCAATTCTCCTGCCTCAGCCTCCACAGTCGCTGGACCACAGGTGCCCACCAACACACCTGGCTAAATTTGTATTTTTAGTAGAGCCAGGGTTTCACCATGTTGGCCAGGCTGGTCTTGAACTCCTGACCTCAAGTGATCCACCTGCCTCAGTCTCCCAAAGTGCTGGGATTACAGGCTTGAGCCACCAGTCCCGGCCCCAAGCTGACATCTTGTAGGAGAGACTGCTGTACCTTTCACCCAGCTCCACGCCCCCACCCCCACCCCTAGCTGGCAGACCCTTTCCCACTTCTAGTAAGACAGTTGCAACTGAACCTCTGTCCTTCCGACCCTAGTCCTCAGCGCCAAAAGGAGACAGCAGTAACCCCGTCTCTCCCATGCCTGAGCAGTCCCTGTGAAAATGTTGCCTCAAGGACACTCTGCAAGATACTGGCAGTGGGAATTGGCAAAGGTTATCCTTTCTTTTTTACAAATAATGCTATTAGGATGTGGTGAGGACACTGTTTGGGGTCACAAATGAAATGGGGTGATGAGGCCAGGAAGAAAAGCTATTTCTCCTGGACCTCCAGCCTGGAGTCTTTTTCTTCTGGCCTTGGCTGGCAGCTTATTCTGCCTTCTCTGCTGGATTGGGTTTGGGGGGAGGAGAGGGGAGACAGGTGGAGGTGCAGGGAGGGCTGGAGACAGAAAGCAAGTCATTAACACTGACCTCCACTTCCTGGAATTTGGATTGCCCACTGGTCTCCTGAAGGAGATGGAAGGGATCATAAGAATCGGTTAGCTGGGCATGGTGATGCATGCCTGTAGTCCCAGCTACTCAGGAGGCCGAGGCAGGAGGATTACTTGAGTCAAGGAGTTTGAGGCTGCAATAAGCTATGATTGTGCCACTGCACTCCAGCCGGAGTGACAGTGAGACCCCAACTTAAAAATTTTTCAGTTAAAAAAAAAAAAATAAGAAAGCCAAGTGTGGTGGCTCAGACTTTGGGAGACTTAGGCAGGATGATCACTTGAGGGTAGGCGTTCAAGACCAGCCTGGGCAACATAGTGAGACCCCATTTCTACAAAAAGTATATATAGGCCGGGCGCGGTGGCTCAAGCCTGTAATCCCAGCACTTTGGGAGGCCGAGGCGGGTGGATCACGAGGTCAAGAGATCGAGACCATCCTGGTCAACATGGTGAAACCCCGTCTCTACT
>NW_016107320.1:12697063-12701488 GCF_001604975.1 Cebus imitator
AAAAAAAAAAAAAACCAAAAAACTAAGAACAATGAGTGAAGGAAGGGTGAGATTCTAAGCCACGGCAAGTCAGGGTGGACTGGGCTGCCCCAGGCTTTGTTTGCAGGGGCACAATTTATCTGCAAACCCAGAGAGCAGAGGTCCTGGAAGAGCTGGGGACCCGGGAGGCAAGGAGGAAACAATGTAAACAATGCTGGGAATATCAACTCCCTCCTGGGAGGTGGGGGCAGGGGGAGGCAGCCCTGGCTTTCTAAAAAGGGTCCTCCCTTGTTGCCATCTGGACACCATTAAAATACTTCAAAGGGTGTGAGGGACACTGAAGGCCCAGAGCTCCCACGGCTCCCACGGGCCTCATCAGGACCACAGAGCAACAAGTAGAAATGGCAGTGGCCTGGGACAGCGCCTCGTGCCTGTAATCCCAGCACTTGGGAGGCCAAGGCGGGAGGATTGCTCGAGCCTAGGAGTTCGAGACCAGCCTGGCAACACAGTGAGACACTATCCCTATTATAGTAAAACAAACAAACCAAAAGAAATGGCGATATGCAGGAGAGTCCCAGATAGGACCAGCATGCCCCTCCTCCATTCTTCCATTCCCCTCTCAGAAAGGAGAAGCAGGAGCCAGTGAACCAAATGGAATCTGTTTCGTGTGGGGAGCTGCTTCCATTCACGCTGGATGGCCATACGCACACGCAGCAGGGGCACCCTGATGTACACACCGAACAAGACAGAAACTCAGACAAGAGCGCTCTCACCTCAAGGCCCCCCCAACACACAGATGAGCACAAGTGTAACAGGCATGAGCCTTACACACCACCATCAGAGTCACACAAACACAGAGATGTGCACACACTCCACAGAGCCTCAGATACTCAGAGGTAGAACCCTGCGCCTCACCAAGGGTCATCACATCCATACATAGTCGTGTACAGCCAGTGGGAAAGTCCCCCCACTCACAGGTACAAGCCTATACCTCCACGCAAAATCCCAGAGGCTGAATTTCACATGGGCATGCTCATCTGCTGAGCTGGGAATGAAGCGCCAGACCCCATGGCTGCTGAAAGCTCCAGCCCTGGTGCAGAAGCGGAACCGGGTCAGGGCCGGCACACTTGGTTGCATCTCTCATCACTCATCTCTAAGCCCTGGTGCTAGCGGTACAAACCTTCAGGTCCCCAGTCTGTCGTGGGAAAGTCCTCTGAAAGCATGGAAGGCAGAGCAGCCTAAATTAAACCCAGCAGCACAACCCCTGCTTGCCCAGAGGAAACAAGTCACTGGATAGCCAGCTCTGCAAGTCTCAATGTCATTTTAAAAGGACTGAGAAAGAATGCCTGCCCTGATGAGTCAATTACCCATCCATCCATCGGTCAGCAAACACGGGACACAGCTACGTGCTAGGCACCCAGGCTAGGGCCAGGTGCTGGGACATACCAAGAGGTGTCAGACACGATTGCCGCCTTCAGACAGATTCCACTCTAGAGGGAGAGGCTTAAACACAAGAAATAACTGCCAAATGACTAGGGCAGAGGAGGGAAGTGAATGCCAGTGAAGGTGCGATGCCAGCGAAGGAGAAACCACTCCCAGAGGGCGTGGTCAGAAAAGACTTCATGAAGAGGAGGAATAGGAGTTGAATGTTAACAAATGATTAGGGACTAGGCATGGTGGCTCATGCCTGTAATCCTAGCACTTCGGGAAGCTGAGGTGGGCAGATCACTTGAGGTCAGGAGTACGAGACCAGCCTGGCCAACATGATGAAACCTCATCTCTACTAAAAATACAAACATTACCAGGCATGGTGGTGGGCACCTGTAATCCCAGCTACTTGGGAGGCTGAGGCAGGAGAATCGCTTGAACCTGGGAGGCAGAGGATGCAGTAAACTGAGATCACACCACTGCACTCCAACCTGAGTGACAGAGCAAGACTCTGTCTTAAAAACAAAACAACAAATGATTAGGATTTGGAAAGGCACAGGAAAGGGAAAATGGCATCCAGATGGTGGGACTGGCACACACTAAAGTGCAGAGGCTCCAGGTCAGGCATGGTGGCTCACTCCTGTAATCCCAGCACTTTGGGAAGCCGAGTCGGGTGCATCGCTTGAGCCCAGGAGTTTGAGACCAGCCTGGGCAAGATGATGAGACCCCATCTCTACAAAAAATACAAAAATTAACTAGGCATGCTGGGGGTGCCTGTGGTCCCAGCTATGCAGGAGACTGAGTCAGGAGGATCGCTTGAGCTCAAGAGTTTGAGGCTACCATGAGCTGTGATTACACCACTGTACTCTAGCCTCAGTGACAGAGTGAGACTCTGTCTCAAAACACACACACACACAAGCCCACACACACACACAAACACCCATGTGTGTGTGACAGTCCAGCCAGTGAAGGTTATAATGGAGCTGAAAAATTGCTATTGCCTAGTGACGCTGTGTGCAATGTGTGACTCATGTGTTTGTGGTGATGATGGTGTGAACAAACCTGCACTATGAGTCCTATAAAAGTAAAGCACCTACAATTATCTACAGTGCTTAATGCTTGATACTGATAATAACCAATATGTTACTGGTTTATGTATTTTACTTTTCCTGTTACTGTTGTTTTAGAGCACACTCCTTCTATTTATGTGTATACATATGTATATATATTTGCATATATATGTGTGTACATATATTTGTGTGTGTGTGTATGTATATATATATATTTATTTATTTTTTAAATGAGTTTCGCTCTTGTGGCCCAGGCTGGAGTGCAATGGCGCGATCTCGGCTCCACCTCCCTGGTTCAAGTGACTCACCTGTCTCTGCCTCCTGAGTAGCTAGGATTACAGGCATGCACCACCACGCCTGGCTAATATTTTTGTATTTTTAGTAGAGACAGGGTTTTACCATGTTGGTCAGGCTGGTCTTGAACTCCTGATCTCAGGTGATCCACCCGCCTCCGCCTCCCGAACTGCTGGAATTACAGGAGTGAACCACCATGCCTGGCCACATTTTTTTTTTAAGACAGTCTCACTCTGTTGCCCAGGCTGGAGTGCAATGACAAGTTGTTGGCTCACTGCAGCCTCTGCCTCCCAGGTTCAAGCGATTCTCCTACCCGAGCCTCTCAAGCAGCCAGAATTAGGTGTGCACCACCACACCTGAGTATTTTTCGTATTTTTAGTAGAGACAAAGTTTTACCATGTTGGCCAAGGTGGTCTTGAACTCCTGATCTCAATTAATCTGCCTGCCTTGGCCTCCCAAAGTGCTGGGATTACAGGTGTGAGCCACCATGCCTGGTCTACTTATGTATATTTTAAAAGTCAACTATAAAACAGCCTGAGGCAGGTCCTTCAGGAGATATTCCAGAAGAAGGCATTGCTATCACAGGAGATGACAGCTCCATGTGTGTTATTGCCCCAAAGACCTTCCAGTGGGACAAACTATGGAGGTGGAAGACAGTGATATTGACCACACTGACCCTGGGTAGGCCTAGGCTAATGTGTGTGTTTGTGTCTTAGATTTAATTTAAAAAATTAAAAAATTAAAAATAAAATATTTTAAAATAGAAAAAGCTGATAGAATAAGAATATAAAGAAAGAAAATATTTTTTTACAGCTGTACAGTGGGTTTGTGTTTTAAGCTAAGTGTTATTGCAAAAGAGTCAACATTTTTTAAAATAATTTTTTTTTTCTGAGATGGAATCTTACTCTGTCGCCCAGGCTGAAATGCTATCTCAGCTCACTGCAACCTCTACCTCATGGGTTCAAACGATTCTCCTGCCTCAACCTCCTGAGTAGCTGGGATTACAGGCACATACCACCATCCCTGGTTAATTTTTGTATTTTTAGTAAAGACAGGGTTTCATCATGTTGTTCATGCTGGTCTCAAACTCCCAACCTCGGGTGATCCACCTGCCTCGTCCACCCAAAGTGCTGGGATTACAGGCGTGAGCCACTGTACTCGGCCAACTTTTTTTTTTTTTTTCAGTTTCCCCTCCTCCCCCCAGCCCCGGCCAACATTTTTTAAAATTTTAAAGCTTATAGTCTTTCAGTTTTCAGCTTGGAGGAGGACATGGTTCAACTTTCTTCTGTTTGTCCCAAATCTGGGTTCATCTGACACCAGTTGCCTAAGTTCAACCCCAGTGAGGTCAAATTCATACACCTGGGGTGCACTGGAATGAAGTCAGTGCCATGTCTGCACTGGCCCCCAAGATCAGCCCCCTGTCTAGGTCTGTCTCTAAAAAAGGTTGGTGATGACACTGCCAAGGTAATCTGTGACTGGAAGCCTCTGAGGATTACAGTGAAACTGAGCATTCAGAACAGACAGGCCCAGGTTGAGGGGTACCTTCTGCCTTTGCCCTCATCATCAAAGCCCTCAAGAAACTGCCAAGAGGCAGAAAGAAACAGGGAACTTAAAACACAGTGGAAATAACACTTTATTTATTTTTTTTTTTTTT
>NW_016107320.1:12701553-12710286 GCF_001604975.1 Cebus imitator
CTCAGCTCACTGCAACCTCCACCTCCTGGGCTCAAGTGATTCTCGTGCCTCAGCCTCCCTGGTAGCTGGGACTGCAGGTGCACCCCACCACACCTGGCTAATTTTTTTTTTTTTTTTAGGTAGAGACGGGGTTTCACCATGTTGCCCAAAGTGGTCACAAACTCCTGAACTCAGGCGATCTGCCCACCTCCACCTCCCAAAGTGCTAGGATTACAGGCATGAGCCACAACGCCCAGCCTGGAAATAACACTTTTGGATGGTCAGTATTGCCCAGGCATCAATCTTTAGCCAATGTACTCTCTAGAACCACCGAAGAGATTCTGGGGCCGGCCCAGTCTGTGGGCTGCAACATTGATGGCCTTCATGCCCATGATGTCATAGATGACATTAACAGTGGTGCAGAGGAATGCTCAGCTAGTTAAGAGCCACAAAGGACAATATTTTAATAAAGGATTATTTGATAACCAATAAAAAGTTTATAAAGTAAAAAAGTTACAGTAAGCTAAATTTAATCTGCTGAAGAAAGAAAAACATCTTTAATAAATTTAGTGCAGCCTCAGTGTTCAGTGTTTATAAAGCCTACGCCAGTGTAATGTGCTAGGCCTTCACATTCACTCACCACTCACTCACTGACTCATTTAGAGCCACTTCGTGTCCTGCAAGCTCCATTTATGCTAAGTGCCCTATGCAGATATACCATCTTTTAATCATTTGTACTACATTTTTACTGTACCTTTTATAGATTTAGATGTGTTCCTTTTTAAAATGTATTTGGGTCTGAGCACTGTGGCTCACATCTGTAATCCCAGCACTTTGGGAGGCTGAGAGGAGGGCGGATCACCTGAGGTCAGGAGTTTGAGGCGAGCCTGAACAACATGGGGAAACCCCGTTTTTACTAAAAATACAAAAATTAGCCAGATGTGGTGGTGTGTGCCTATAATCCCAGCTACTCAGGAAGCTGAGACAGGAGAATCACTTGAACCCAGGAAGCGAAGGCTTGCAGTGAGCCAAGATCACGCCACTGCACTCCAACCTGGGAGACAGAGCAAGACTCCACCTAAAAAAAAAACTTATTTAGGCCTGGCACAGTGGCTCATGCCTATAATGCCAGCATTTTGGGAGGCTAAGGTGGGTGGATCACTTGAAGTCAGGAGTTCAAGACCAGCCTGGCCAACATGGTGAAAATTCACCTCTACTAAAAATACAAAAATTAGCTGGGTATGGTGGTAAGCACCTGTAATCCCAGCTATTCAGGAGGCTGAAGCAGGAGAATCACTTGAACCAAAAAGGCAGAGATTGCAGTGAGCCGCAATCACACCACTGCACTCTAGCCTAGGCAACAGAGTTAAATTCCGTCTCAAAAAAAATTTTTTTTTAATTTAATTTTAAAATAAAATTTATTTATTTTTTTGAGACAGAGTCTCACTCTGTAGCCCAGGCTGGAGTGCAGTGGCACAATCTGGCTCACTACAGCCTCACCATCTTGGGCTCAAGTGATTCTCCCATCTCAGCCTCCAGAGTAGCTGGGACCACAGGTACATGCCACTACATCTGACTGATTTTTTTATTTTTGTAGAGATCAGGTCTCTCCATATTTTCCAGGCTGTTCTGGAATTCCTGGGCTCAAGTGATCCTCTTGCCTCAGCCCCCCAAGGTGCTAGTCTTATAGGCATGAGTGTCCGTGCCCAGCCTCGACATGTTTAAATACACAAATACTGACCACTGTGTTACAACTGCCTACAGTGTTTAGTACAGTAGCATGTGTACAGGTTTGTAGCCTAGGAGCAACAGACTATACCATGTAGCTTAGGTGTGGAGTAGGTGATACCATCTAGGTTTGTATAAGTACAGTCCATGATGTTCTCACAATGTTAAATTGCCTAAATGATGCATTTCTCTGAGTATACCCTAGTAATTAAGTGACACATGACTCATGTGTGTATGTGTGTGTGTGTGTGTGTGTAGAGAGAGATTATTTATTGTGAAATAAATATTTCCCATTTGAGAATGAGATATAAATATTTCCCATTTATTATGGGAATTGGCTCATGCAATTACGGAAGTTAGGAAGTTCCACCGTCTGCTGTCTGCAAACTGGTGGTACAGTTCAGTCTGAGTCTGAAGGCCTGAGAACCAGGGGAAGCATTAATGAAAGTCCTGGAGTCCAAAGGCTTGATAACCAGAAGCTGCAATGTCTGAGGCAGGAGAAGAGTCATGTCCAGCTCAAGCAGAGAGAGTGAGAACTCGCCCTTCCTCTATCTTCCAGTTGTATCCAGGCCTCGGATTGGATTATGCCCTCCCACGTGGCTGAGCACACACCTTTACTCAGTCTACTGACTCAAATACTAATCTCCTCCAGAAACACCCTCACACACACCCAGAAATAACGTTTTAGCAGCAATCTGGGCATCCCTTAGCCCAGTCAAATGGACATAAAATTAACCGTCGCAATAGATCATGTTGTTCAATACCCTATTTTTGCTGATTAAAGTTTAAAGGGACAATTAGTTTTTTTTTTTTTTTTTTGAGACAGGGTCTCACTCTGGTTACCCAGGCTGGAGTCCAGTGGTGCAATTTTGGCTCTCTACAGCCTCAATCTCCCCAGATCAGGTGATTCAGGAAGGGAAGGGAAAGGAAGGGAAGGGGAGGGAAAGGGAGGGGAGGGAGGGAAGGGGAAAGAAAGGAAGAAAGAATATGTTCCTCTTTAAACCTCTAGCATTCCCCTGTGAAATAATGGGTGTAGACAATGATCATCAATAGCTGCCAAAACCATCTAGGTAAAGGCTGCAGGGGAGTTATTTAATGATGAATGCAAAAAATAATAATAATAATGAATGCATCCAGCTGACAACACCCAAACCCCAATAATCAATTTTAAAATCACCGAAAGAGAGACGGCCAGACCTTACATGCTCCTAATGTAATGCAATAAAAGTGCACTGCACCTTGATTAAGAAAAAAGGAGAGGCCAGGCACAGTGGCTCACACCTGTAATCCCAGCACTTTGGAGGCTGAAGCGGGCGGATTATCTGAAGTCAGGAGTTTGAGACCAGCCTGGCTAACATGGTGAAACGCTGTTTCTACTAAAAGTAGAAAGGGGCCATGGTGGCGTGCGCCTGTAATCCCAGCTACTCGGGAAGCTGAGGCAGGTGAATCGCTTGAACCAAGGGGACTGAGGTTGCAGTAAGCCAAGATCGTGCCATTGCACTCCAGCTTGGGCAACAAGAGTGAAACTCCATTTCAAAAAGGAAAAGGGAGAAAGCATACTATAAGCAAGTGTACTTAAGTTGTTATTGTGGTTATGTATTTAAATAAACAACCCTTGGCCAGGCGCAATGACTTACACCTGTAATTCCAGCTCTTTGGGAGGCCAAGGAGGGAGGATTGCTTGAACTCAGGAGTTCGAGACCAGTCTGGGTGACACAGTGAGACCCAATTCAAAAAATAAAAATTAAAAAAAATAATAATAAACAGGGCCAGGTGCGGTGGCTCACGCCTGTAATCCCAGCACTTTGGGAGGCTATGGCTGGTCTTAAACTTGAGCCTTACTTGAGCCCAGGAGTTCAAACCCAGTGTGGACAATACAGTAAGAAATTTTTTTTTTTTTTACAAAGAAAATCAGCCAGGTGTGGTAGCATGCACTTGTAGTCTCAGCTATTTGGAGGCTGAGGTGGGAGGATCGCTTGAGCCAGGGAGGTGGAGGTTGCAGTCAGCTGAGATTACACCACCACACACGAGTCTGGGTGACAGAACAAACCCATGCCTGGAAAAAAATAATAAAAGCCTTTATCTGTTAGTGATCTAGATTGTGTCATTAAAGAAGAGATAATGGGCTCACTGGGATTCTGTTTAAAATGATCCAGTGGTGACCGGGCACAGTGGCTCATGTCTATAATCCCAGCACTTTGGAAGGCCAAGGTGAGTGGATCATCTGAGGTCAGGAGTTCGAGATCAGACTGGCCAACATGACGAAACCCCATCTCTACTAAAAACACAAAAATTATCTGGGGATGGTGGCAGGCAATTGTAATCCCAGCCACTTGGAAGGCTGAGGCAGGAAAATTGCTTGAACCCGGGAGGCAGAGGTTGTGGTGAGCTAAATCAAGCCACTGCACTCCAGCCTGGGCGACAGAGCAGGACACAGTCTCAAAATAAATAAATAAAAAATGATCCAACGGATGTATGTATGAAACAAGTTTGACTGTATATTGATCATCATAGAAGTGGGGTGATGAGTCCATGGGAGAGGAAATACTATTCTGTCTACTTTCGTTTATATTTGAAATGTTTCATATTAAAAAGTAAAGTCACAACCTCCAGTTATGATGTTATTGCAAGCGAGTTAAAAAGACGAGAGGCTTTTGTTCACAGCCGGACAGCTTTATGTGGGAATATCCAGATGAGGGTGGTGCAAGGGTGCAGCCAGTTCCTTCAGGATGGGCAGACAGAAAGCAGGATCCCTGGAGACATAGAAGCCGGTCCCTTCACCACAGGTGTAAACACAGGCTTCACAGCAGCAGTTTGCTGCTGACATGCACACAGCTTCTCTCCTTCCACAGGGCTGCAGCATGTGTTTGACCTCTTTTCACCATTTTTTTTTTTTTTTTTGGAGACGGAGTCTCGCTCTGTCACCCAGGCTGGAGTGCAGTGGCCCATCTTGGCTCACTGCAACCTCTGCCTCCCGGGTTCAAGTGATTCTTCTGCCTCAGTCTCCCGAGTAGCTGGGATTACAGGCGTGCCCTACCACACCCAGCTAATTTTTGTATTTTTAGTAGAGACAGGGTTTCACCATGTTAGGCTGGTCTCAAACTCCTGACCTGGTGATCTGCCCACTTCACCCTCCCAAAGTGCTGGGACTACAGGCATGAGCCACCGTGTCTGGCCCCCCTTTCACTTCTAAAGCCAGCCTCTGTTTATTTTGGTTTATATTCACCTGCATATAAACATATGACATGGGCTTACCATGGAAAGCTCAAGCTTTTTTCTTTCGTTTGAGAAAAAAAGGATCTCTGCCCACCAGGCTGGAGTGCAGTGGCACAATCATGGCCCACTGAAGCCTCAACTTCCCCAGGCTCAGGTGATCCTCCCGCCGCAGCCTTTGGAGTAGCTGGGACTACAGGCACTCACCACCACACCCTGCTAATTTTGTATTTTTAGTACAGATAGGGTTTTGCCATATTGCCCAGGCTGGTCTTGAACTCCTAGGCTCAAGCGATCCTCCCGCCTTGGCCTGCCAGAGTGCCAGGATTTCAGGTGTGAGCCACTATACAGTGCCAAAATAGGATGTCTTGACACATGAAAACCACGTGAAACTCAAATTTAAGTATTCATACATACAGTTGTATTGGAACACAGCTGCACTACTACTTACGGCTGCTTTCACACCACAATGGTGGTGGCACAGGTAAAGTTTGCAGCCAAACAGCCTTCAAAAGCTTAGAGGGCTGGGCACGCTGGCTCATGCCTGTAATTCCAGCACTTCAGGAAATCGAGGCAGGAGGAATGCTTCAGCCCAGGAGATTAAGACCAGCCCGGGCAACAGAGTAAGACCCAGTCTCTATAAAAATAAATAAGGCCGGGCGCGGTGACTCATGCCTGTAATTCCAGCACTTTGGGAGGCCAAGACAGGTGGACCACCTGAGGTCAGGAGTTCAAGACCAGCCTGGCCAACATGGTGAAACCCCATCTCTAATAAAAATACAAAAAATTAGCCAGGCATGGTGGTGGGGGTCTGTAATACTAGCTACTCCGGAGGCTGAGGCAGGAGAATCATTTGAACCTGGGAGGTGGAGGCTGCAGTGAGCTGTGATTGTGCTATTGCACTCCAGCCTGGGCAACAGAGTGAAGCTCCACAAAATATAAAAGAAATAGAAACAAAAACTTGTAAAAGCTTGGAGGGTCCCACGATGGATCTGAATCCACTACCTTATTGCAGTGGCTAGAGCTTTCAGAGCTAGGGTGAAAAAGACAGGGGAGAGCAGCCATCCTTATCTTGTTCCCAGTCTTAGGGAGAAAACATTCAGTCTTTCACCATTCACAATGAGGTTAGCTGTCAGGTTTTTTGTAGATGCTCTTTATCTAGTTGAGGTAATTACCCTCTATTCCTAACTTGCTGAGAGTTTTTATAATAAATGGGGGTTACATTCTGTCTAGTGCTTTTTCTGCACCAACTTATATGATAATATGATTTTTTTCTTAGCTTGTTTATATGGTCGGGCGTGGCATTTTTAATATCTAAACTCTATTGATCTCTTGATATGGAAGACATGTTTTTTTAACCTTCCTTTCTTGATATGGCATACTATTGATTGTTGAACCATCCCATATAGTGGGAATAAATCCTACTTGGTCACAGTATATTATTATTTTTATATTTATATTAATAATTCCTTTTTTTTTGAGACAGAGTCTCACTCTGTCACTTAGGCTGGAGTGCAGTGGCATGATTAGAGCTCACTGCAGCCTTGACCTCTCCAGGCTCAGGTGATCCTCCCACCTCAGCCTCCGAAGTAGCTGGGACTACAGGCACGCACTACCATGCCTGGCTAATTTTTCTATTTTTTGTAGAGATGGAGTTTCGCCATGTTGCCCAGGCTGGTCTCAAATTCTTGGGTTAAAGTGATCCATCTACCTTGGCCTCCTAAAGTGCTAGGATTACAGGCATAAGGCAGAGGGCAAGAGAAGAGCTGGTCACCCAGGGCCGCAGGGGAAAAGCTTCGGCAACTGAAATCTCCCAAGGAAGAAAATTGCAGGTGGGTCAGTTTGGGGACCAGCTCCCTCTGCTGGTCTGATGGGCATTTGGATGAGAAACTGGGCTAAAGGGGACCCAAGAAACCAGGCACTTGTCCCAACATGATTAGTGAAGAGTAGGAAGTTAGGTCTTCCAATGCATACACCCTCCCTGTGTTCCTTATGGCACCAGCCAGAGGCCACTTTCCAAACTGCAGATAAGAAGGTGAAGAATAGCCGGGCGCGGTGGCTCAAGCCTGTAATCCCAGCACTTTGGGAGGCCGAGGCGGGTGGATCACAAGGTCAAGAGATCGAGACCATCCTGGTCAACATGGTGAAACCCCGTCTCTACTAAAGCTACAAAAAATTAGCTGGGCATGGTGGCGCATGCCTGTAATCCCAGCTACTCAGGAGGCTGAGGCAGGAGAATTGCCTGAACCCAGGAGGCGGAGGTTGCGGTGAGCCGAGATCGCGCCATTGCACTCCAGCCTGGGTAACAAGAGCGAAACTCCGTCTCAAAAAAAAAAAAAAAAAAAAAAAAAAGGGGAAGAAAAAAATGGATGGATTACACCTCCACACCAACGTAACAGGACATTCCCACAGGCGGGTCTTCACCATTGCTTACACAGTGGGGCCTGATCTTTTGGCTTCCCAGGGCCACACTGGAAGAATTGTCTTGGGCTACACATAAAATATACTAACACTGGCTGAGCACGGTGGCTCAAGCCTGTAATCCCAGCAGTTTAGGAGGCCGAGGCAGGTGGATCACTTGAGGTCAAGAGTTCGAGACCAGCTTGGCCAACAAAGCAAAACCCCATCTCTACTAAAAATACAAAAATTAGCTGGGTGTGGTGGCCGATGCCTGTAATCCCAGCTACCTAGGAGGCTGAGGCAAGAGAATTGCTTGAACCCAGGAGGTGGAGTTTGCAGAGAGCCGAGATCATGCCACTGTACTCCAGTCTGGGCAACAGAGCAAGACTCCATCTAAAAAAAGTAAAAAATAAAAATCAATAAAAATGTTTAAAAATACACTAACACTAATGATAGTTGATGAGCTAAAAAAAAAATCGCAAAAAAATTCATAATGTCTTAAGAAAGTTTAAAAATTTGTGCTGGCCCACATGAAAAGCTGTCCTGGGCCACATGCAACCCACAGACTGCAGGTTGGACAAGTTTTGCTTACAGTGTAGGCCGATGGAAGCTTCTGAGATGGAAACATTATGTATGTATCTGCACTGTCCAATGAGATAGCCGCTAGTCATGTGGGTATCGAACATTGAAAATATAACTAGTGTGACTAAGGAACTGAATTTTACATTTGATTTAATTATAATTAGGTTCTGTTTGTTTTGAGACAAAGTCTGGCTCTGTTGCTCAGGTTGGAGTTCAGTGACGTGATCTCAGCTCACTGCCACCTCCACCTCCACCTCCTGGGCGCAAGTGATCCTCCCACCCCAGCCTCCAGAGTGGCTGGGACCACAGATGTGTGCCACCATGCCTAGCTAATTTTTGTATTTTTTGTAGAGACAGTGTTTTGTCGTGTTGCCCAGGTTGGTCTCAAACTCCTGAGCTCAAGTGATTCGCCTTCCTCAGCCTCCCAAAGTGCAGGATTACAGGCGTGAGCCACTGCGCCGGGTCTAATTTAATTACAATAAATTTAAATATCAATAGCTGTAAACAAGTGGTGGTTACTGGATTAGAAGGAGAAACATTCCATGTTCATGGTTAGGAAGAATCAATATCGTGAAAATGGCCATACTGCCCAAAGTAATTTACAGTTTCAACGCTATCCCCATCAAGCTACCAATGAACTTCTTCACAGAACTGGAAAAAACCACCTTAAACTTCATATGGAACCAAAAGAGAGCCCACATAGCCAAGTCAATTCTAAGCAAAAAGAACAAAGCGGGAAGCATCACACTACCAGACTTCAAACTATACTACAAGGCTACAGTAATCAAAACAGCATGGTACTGGTACCAAAACAGAGATGTAGACCAATGG
>NW_016107320.1:12712446-12715001 GCF_001604975.1 Cebus imitator
TTTTTTTGAGAAGGAGTCTTGCTTTGTTGCCCAGGCTGGAGTGCAATGGCACAAAACCTCCGTCTCCCAGATTCAAGCAATTCTCTGCCTCAGCCTCCCAAGTAGCTGGGATTATAAGCAACTGCCACCACACCTAACTAATTTTTGTATTTTCGGTAGAGACGGGGTTTCACCATCCTGGTCAGGCTGGTCTTGAACTCCTGACCTCGTGATACACCCACCCTGGCCTCCCAAAGTGCTGGAATTACAGGCGTGAGCCACCGTGCCTGGCCTTGACCTCATTTCTATAAAAATAAAAAAATTAATTTTAAAAATTCACTTATGACAATAAAAAAGCAGCAGCAAATCACAGACTAGGGGTTCAAATGAGACTCACTAACCCAGTATAGAGTGAGTGGAAAGAAAGAACACCCAGAGATCTGAATTTTGTTCACTGCTGCATCCACGGTGCCTAAGAATATCGTGATCCAGCACCTTGGTCTTGGACTTCTAGACTCCAGAAATGTGAAGAATACATGTCTGTTGCCTCAGCCGCTGAGTTTATGCTATTTTATTACAGCTGCCCAAGCAGACAAACATGCTGTCCTCGCCTCTTTCTTCTTTAAGATGGTTTTCTCCTTCTCCCAGTAGAACCTGCTCTCAGCTAAAGACTCCACCCATTTCACAAGCTCCTCAGCTGATGTGATACACTCCTAAGTGGGGAATCATTGGTGGAGTGGTTAAGTGTATGGGCTTTGGATTAAATACGTTATGCAAATACTTAAGTAAAAAAAAAAAAAAAAAAAAAAAAAGAAAGAAAAAGAAAGAAAAGAAAAATTAGGTGGGCATGGTGGTGCACACCTTTTGTCCTGGCTACTCCTAAGGCCGAGGTGGGAGGATCACTTGAGCCCAGGAGGTGGAGGCTGCAGGGAGCCATCATTGCAGCACTGCACCCCAGCCTGAGCCACAGAGCAAGACTTTGCCTCAAAAAAAAATAGGTTTTGGGTATGGCCAGACTAACCCGCTGCTGCCAGCCCCAAACCTCCTTTCCCTTGTATGTGAAATGAAGATACTAGTACTTTTCCTATAAGGTTGTGAGGACGTTTCAGTGATTCCATCCATGTGAAACCTTGTGCGACGCGGGCACTGGGTAAGAGCTCCGGAACGTTTGTTTCCTTTCTTCCTTCTACAAACTCGGATGCCGAGGACATGTTTACAGTTTTGCAGAAACAGTGAAAAGAGCCGAGCACAGTGGCATCACCTGTAGTCTCAGCACTTTGGGAGGCCGAGGCAGGCAAATCGCAAACTCAGGAGTTCGAGACCAGCCTGCCGCCTCAGCCTCCCTAGTCACTGGGTCTACAGGCCCCCGCCACCACACCCAGCTAATTTTTTGTATTTTTAGTAGAGACGGGGTTTCACGATGTTGGCCAGGCTGGTCTCAAACTCCTGACCTCAATTGATCCACCTGCCTTGGCCTCTCAAAGTGCTGGGATTACAGGTGTGAGCCAACGTGCCTGGCCAGGATTTGCTTTCTGGAGTGCTCTGCACACCCCCTCCCTGTTTGTCCTCTACTTCACTGTGCTGGAATCTTCTGTTGCCCTTTCAGGTTTACTCTCCACTCTTTCCCACCCTGCTCTGAGCCCCCGGATGTTGACCTAAGGGACACATCAATGGGCTGCCTTGTCCTTTGTCTCACAGCTGGATTAGGGAACTGGCAGGACATCTGAGGGCAGGAGGCAGTGAGGTGTGGGTACCTGTGTCCCAGCTCCCTCCCCATGCACGGCCCAGGCCTGAAGGTGGAAGCCTCTGTGTGGCTCACTTGCTCTTTGGATTCCAGTCACCTCTTCCTTGCAGTTTCCTTTCTGTTTCCTCTTCTCCAGCCCACCCCATTGTAAATCATCCCTTAATTAAAATCTCCTCAGATGACCCAGTTTGGGTGACCCTGACTGATATATCCCTGAGGACTACTAGGTCCACGTGGCCAGCCCCTTCCTGGTCCGCTGCTGTCACTGAAGATGACAGTGTCACTATTCTTCAGCTGCCACCAAGGGCTCTCCCTGTTATGTTGCCTCTCCTGATCAACAGCATACAATATCTCTAAGCCTGAACCAACTTGAGGGGACACAACCAAGCCACTGCAGGAGAAAAACCCCAGGCAGGCTATCCTGTGGCCACTTCCTCCACTCTCCAAAACCACGGTGTGGGTAAAACTATGTTCAGATGAAACCAGGGCATCGTGAAGGAGAAATAAGCCATCAGAGAGGCTCCAGCAAGCTGGACCAGAGGAGTGGGGGCCACCTGAGACCCCAGCAGGCCTTACAATTTGTCCTGAAGCTGATCGTAACTAGGATTGTTACCAGAAAGAGGTCCTGATCCAGACCTCAAGAGAGGGTTCTTGGATCTCACAGTAGAAAGAATTCCGGGTGAGTCCATAGAATTAACAAGTTTATTAAGAAAGGAAAGGAATAGGCCAGTCGCAATGGCTCACACTTGTAATCATAGCACTTTGGGAGGCCAAGGCAGGCTGATCGTGAGGTCAGGAGTTTGGGACCAGCCTGGCCAACACCATGAAACCC
>NW_016107320.1:12715201-12720305 GCF_001604975.1 Cebus imitator
AAAAAAAAAGAAAGAAAGAAAGAAAGAATGGCTACTCCAGGCCAGGGGTTTCGGTGACTCACACCTGTAGTCCCAGAAATTTGGGAGGCTGAGGTGGGCAGATCACTTGAGATCAGGAATTCGAGACTAACCTGACCAACAAAATGAAACCCTATCTTTACTAAAAATACAAAAATTACCTGAGTGTGGTGGTGGGCGCCTATAATCCCAGCTACTCGAGTGCAAGCAATTTTCGTTCCTCAGCCTCCCAAGCAGCTGGGATTACAGGCATGCACCACCACACCTGATTAATATTTGCATTTTTAGTAGAGACAGGGTTTCGCCATGTTGGCCAGGCTGGTCTCGACCTCCTAACCTCAGGTGATCCGCCCACCTCAGCCTTCCAAAGTGCTGTGATTACAGGCCTGAGCCACCGCACCTGGCCTGGATCTATATATTAATGTGTGGCTGGGCAGGCCCAAGGGCATGTCTGGCTTCTCTTGTTTCTGCAGCTCCAGACTTGAGGTCTCATCCTGTGCTGATATTGCATGTGATCTTCTTACACCACTGCGCTCATGACCATGAAGCAAAGAAAACTGTTTATGTCCAAATGCACTGCACACACAGCACAGTAAAGTTATTTAATATTTGCATGCATTCCGATGTTACAGTTAACTCCTGCAGCAGGTGTTGATTGAGCAGGTATGCTGATCTAAAGGAAGAAGATGAGGCACAGACATGATTTTTAAAGTTTTCTTGGCTGAGCATGGTGGCTCATGCCTGTAATCCCAGCACTTTGGGAGGCCAAGGTGGGTGAATCACTTGAGGTCAGGAGTTCGAGATCAGCCTGGCCAACATGTGAAAACCCTGTCTCTACTAAAAATGCAAAAAAAAATATAAAAATGAGCGGGTGTGGTGGCACGCGCCTCTACTCAGGAGGCTGAGGCTGGAGAATCAGTTGAACTCGGGGGGGGTGGAGTTTGCAGTGAGCCAAGATCGAGCCACTGCACTCCAGCCTGGGTGACAAAGTCTTGCTCTGTCTCCAAAAAAAGAGTTTTCTTGAGCCAAAGTGAGAACAGCTGCCCAGGAAACACTTCGAAATTGCTTTCGGAAAGTGCTCTGCTTGGCTTTTGTTACAAGTAAGTTGTTTTTGTTTTGTTTTGTTTTTATTAGACACAGGGTCTTACTCTGTCACTCAGGCTGGACTGCAATGGTGGAATCATAGCTCACTGTGGTCTCCTGGACTCAAGTGATCCTCTTGGGCATCAGCCTCCCAAGTAGCTGGGATTACATGCATGTGCTGCCATGGCATGTGCCTGGCTAATTTTTTTTTTTTTTAGAGATGGGATCTTGCTATGTTGCACAGGATTGTCTGAAACTCCTGGGCTCAAGCAATTCTCCTGCCTCAATCTCCCAAAGTGTTAGGATTATAGGTGTGAACCACTGTGTCCAACCACAAGAATATTTTTTTTTTTTTGAAATGGAGTCTCACTCTGTCACCCAGGCTGGAGTGCAGTGGTGCGATCTCAGCTCACCCCAACCTCCACCTCCCAGGTTCAAGCAATTCTCCTGCCTCAGCCTCCTGAGTAGCTGGGATTACAGGTGCGTATCACCGTGCCCAGCTAGTTTTTGTATTTTTAGTAGTGACAGGGTTTCACTATGTTGGCCAGGCTGGTCTCCAACTCCTGACCTCGTGATCCACTCACCTCGGCCTCCCAAAGTGCTGGCATTACAGGTGTGAGCCACTGCACCCAGCCACAAGTAGATTTTTAAAGGCAAAAGGGAAGGAGTGAGGCTGATGTAGAGTTTTTTAACAGGAATTTTTATTTGTTTACACAAATGACATTGGTTAGTGATTGCTATACATTGCAGAGCTATAGGGTATGAGTCGGTGTCCAGCATATGGCACTTTCAGGTTAATTTGATGTTTGCTTGGTATCAGCCGGTCTAGAGCTCACATAATGAGTGGCTCAGAGAGGTAGTTACGCAGGTCATGGGGTGCAGGGAGATGTGGCTGCTGTTGGATTTCAATGCCTCTCTGGGCTTGATCCAAAAAAAGTTCCCTTTATTATTATTATTATTTTTTTTTTTTGAGACAGGGTCTCACTCTGTCACTCAGGCTGGAGTGCAGTGGCATACTTAACAGCCTCGACCTCCTTGGGCTCAGTTGATGCTCCTGGCTCAGCTTCCCTAGTAGCTGGGACTATAGGCATGCACCACCATACCCATCTAATTTCTTTTGTAGTTTTTGTAGAGACAGGATCTTACTATATTGTGTTAGGCAGGTCTTGAACTCCTGGGCTCAAGCGATCTGCCCGCCTCAGCCTCCCAAAGTGCTGGAATTACAGGCATGAGCCACCGCACCAGACCTTCAGGTATTTCTTTATAGCACTATGCAAGATTAGGTGGAGAAAAGGCATACAGTTCATTTAAGCACGAATGGCACCAGAAAATTGTAGGAGAATTACCCAATAAGTCAATGGGGTACAGATGGTTATATGAGACATCGACACCACCTGAGGGGGTCTGTCATGCAAGCCCTGACTCTGCAACGGATGAATAAAATACACTCACACACAAAGTACAGCGAACAAGTAGGCTAGGGAGGCTGTCCACTCAGAGGGCGATTACAACTACCCAGCCCCTCAGTAGCGGCTCCTCCTCGCATTTATTCAGTATAGATTTTATAACAGAGGTTCTAAGTCAACACGCTTGTGATAATTAACATGGTTAAAACAGTGGTTTTACGAATGATAAAAGCTTTGGTTCCTAGGCCCAGAACAAACACCATTAACGAGTAATCCCCCTCCCCCACCCCGCCCCCCAGAGGGCCCTGTGGGACAAAGTTTGCATGAGTAATCAACTATTTAGAGCAGAGACAAAGGAATGTGGGGTAAACAGACTTAACTGGGGAAGCTTCTATTATTCCTAATCTTCACCCTATGACCTAATGCTCTAAGGTAAGGACCAGCTGCCTTCAGTCTGTCCCATTATTACAAGTTACTGAAAACTTTTCGGCCTTCCAAAAGGTTTGAGACTATAATCTTTTTTTTTTTTTTTTTTTTTTTTGAGACAGAGTCTCTGTTGCCAGGCTTGAGTGTAATGGTGCGATCTCAGCTCACTGCAACCTTCGCCTCCTGGGTTCAAATGATTCTCCTGCCTCAGCCTCCTGAGTAGCTGGGACTACAAGTGTGTGCCACCATGCCCAGCTAATTTTTGTATTTTTAGTAGAGACGGGTGTTCACCATGTTGGCCAGGATGGTCTTGATCTCTTGACCTCGTGATCCACTTGTCTAGGCCTCCCAAAGTGCTGGGATTACAGGCGTGAGCCACCACACCCAGCCAAGACTATAATCTTAGAACTTCCCTAAGATTTCCCTTAATATTTTGCCAACCACCCTGAGTAAACCCAACAGTTATACAGCCTTTTTATTAGGGGAAAGGGAAGTGGGGAAGTGAGGATGACTTTAGGAGGGTTCTAAAAGATTTTTAAGAAAATTCAGGCCGGGCGCGGTGGCTCACACCTGTAATCCCAGCATTTTGGGAGGCCAAGGTGGGCAGACAATGAGGTCAGGAGATGGGTTTTCCCATGTTGCCCAGGCTGGCATAAAAGTCCTGGGCCCAAGCAATCCTCTTACCTCAGCCTCCTAAAGAGCTGGGATTACAGGCATGAGTCACTGCACCTGGCCTAAATATATATTTAAAAGGTCTTTAGGTGTTTTTCTCTCCTTGGATCTAGTTTTTTTGAGAAAAAAGGCTTTTTTTGTTCTCAGTTGACTGAATTCTGTTTTCTTCATGGGCTTCTGTCTGTCTCTCCTTCCTCTTGCCACCCTCTGCTGCCTGAGGGACGTTAAATAATCTCCAACAGCCAGGTACAGTGGTTTATTCCTGTAATCCTAGCCTTTTGGGAGGCCAAGGTGGGTGGATCACAAGGCCAGGAGTTCAAGAACACCCTGGCCAATATGGTGAAACCCCATCTCTACTAAAAATGCAAAAATTAGCCGGGTGTGCTGGCAGGTGCCTGTAGTCCCAGCAACTTGGGAGGCTGAGGCAGAAGAATCGCTTGAACCCAGAAGGAAAAGCTTGCAGTGAGCCGAGATCGCACCACTGCACTCCAGCCTGGGCAACAGAGCCAGACTCCATCACAAAAAAATAATAATAATAAATTTCAAACAGCCTGGGATTCCTTAAAGAAAACAGAGAAGATGCCAGACTTCTTTTTGGGAGAAGCCCCTGTTTTTCCTTACGGAACCCCAAAGGGTAAATAGACAAGTTCCTCTCAGATCTTAACCTGCTGGCTTTTGTATCGAGTTATCTGCCTTTTTTTTTTAACCTGGCTAATTTTTGTATTTTTAATAGAGACGGGGTTTCACCATCTTAGCCAGGCTAGTCCTGAACTCCTGACCTCATGATCCACGCCCCCCCATCAGCTTCCCAAAGTGCTGGGATTACAGGGGTGAGCCACGGTGCCTGGCCTATATAATGTATTTTTCTTAACTCAATATACTCAAAATATTATCAGTTCAACATATAATGAATATAGAAACAAATTATTCAGGTATTTTACTTTTTTTTCCACACTAAATCTTTGAAATATTGTGTATGTTAAACTTGTGGCAGTTTGGACTGGCCACCTTTGGAGTGCTCAGTGTGTACCTGTGGCTAATGGCTACTGTGTTAGCCACTGTAGGCCAAAGTTTAAGCTTAAAAGTGACACAGGTGCGGTGGCTCATGCCTGTAATGCTAGTCCTTTGGGAGGCTGAGGTGCGTGGATCACGAAGTCAGGAGATCAAGACCATCCCGGCTAACACAGTGAAACCCCATCTCTACTAAAAATACAAAAAATTAGCTGGGCATGGTGGCAGGTGCTGGTAGTTCCAGTTACTCAGGAGGCTGAGGCAGGAGAATCACTTGAACCCAGGAGGCAGAGGTTGCAGTGAGCCGAGATTGTACCACTGCACTCCAGCCTGGGCAACAGAGCAAGACTCCGTCTCAAAAAAAAAAATAAATAAAATAAAGTGAGACCAAACTCAACAGGTCTCCCCATCTCGGACCTTGCCCTCCTTGGCCCATCCCAAAACTCCACTGGCTACTAGTTATCTTTCTAAAAAACAATTCTAATCAT
>NW_016107320.1:12720345-12723968 GCF_001604975.1 Cebus imitator
GATATCTCGTCCAAGCAGTTCGGCATGATTTGAAAAACTCAACGACCTGATCCCAATTTCCTTTTTGAAAAATTATTACGTATTTTTTAGAGATAAGGTCTTTGTCCGAGGTGGGGTGTAGTGGTGTGATCACAGCTCACTGGAGCCTCCAGCTTCTGGGCTCAAGCAGTCCTCCAGCCTCAGCTTCCTAAGCAGCTGGGATTACAGGTGCACCACCCAATTTCCCTTTCGAACGGCCCTCTCTTCTTCACCCTCTTCCCCACAACATGTGCACACAATGATAGGAACTTCTCAAACCCAACAAGTTTTTCCATCCTCGGTCCTTCTTGCATTTTTCTCTCTCCCCTTGAACATCATCCATGCATAAATACATGCATGCATGCATCCATCCATCCTTCAAGGAGTACCTACGAAACATCCATCCATCCATCCAAGAAGTACCTACTAAACCTCAGGCAGTGGGGTGGGCATTGGACCCAATTCAGGGGCTATCGGGAAATCTCTTTGACAAACTATTACTCCTCCCCTACGCGTCCCCCCTCCCCGCCGCCCCCTACTCTAAATTTAGCTCTCAGGACGCTACTGGTTGGTTCACTCCTCCTCCCACCCCTTCTCTTCCTCTCTAAAGGCCAGGAACGGAATTGTTAGCCCCTCCACACCCACCCCCATCAAGGTCAAGAAATTGAGGTGGGGTGAGCATGACCAGTCAATCCCACTTTCTCAAATGAGGAACTGAGGCAGCGAACAGGGGGTGCCGAAGGGTACACCGGGCCTGAAGTCTTAATGCAGAAGCCGGGCCTTTCTGCAGTGGGCCGGGTCAGCTCGGATCTTCGCACGGTCCTGAGTCGCCACCCCCAACCCAGCCAAGGATTAACATAGGTGAGCTATCCCGCCCCCCACCCCACCCGCGTCCCTGCCAGAGTGGCGCCAAGAGACCCGAGAGCGGAGAAGCAGTCGCTGGGGGGCGGTGTGGAGGAGTCCGTGAGCAGGAGGGCGTGGATCTAGGGGCGGCGGGAGAACCCACGTGCAAGCAGCGGCCTGGAGCTGGGTGGGGCCGCAGCGCGGACTACAAATCCCAGGGGCGTGGGTCTGGAGAGGCGGAAGGGGCGTCCTGGGGCGGGGCGGGCCGGGGCGAGGCGGAGCGAGGCTGCAGGCGCGGGAGGGCCGGGAGAGGTTCGCGGGTGCAGCGCACAGGAGACCATGTCCGGGGGCAGCAGCTGCAGCCAGACCCCAAGCCGGGCCATCCCCGCCACTCGCCGGGTGGTGCTCGGCGACGGCGTGCAGCTCCCGCCCGGGGACTACAGCACGACCCCCGGCGGCACGCTCTTCAGCACCACCCCAGGAGGTAGGCTAGGGCTCGGGGACGCCGCGTGCTGGCTCCCGGGCGGGCGGGAGGATTGGGAATCGCTGATCGGACCGGGTGTCCAGGCTCAAGGGCGTCGTGGCTGGAAAGAACTAGAAGGGGCGTCGGTGAGACAGCGAGGGTCACGGAAGTGGTCGCCCGGCTGCCCTCCGAGTGCGTCGTCCAGACCCGAGCTGCAAACTGCCCCGTTCGTTTCCTCTTTCTGTTAGGTGTCAGACAGCTGACACCTAACTAACAAGCACGCCTCCAGGACAGCCACATGCCGAGCTGTGCTGCCCCTTGTGGATGTTGGGGGCGCTCCCCAGGCGGGATAGGGCGGGGTCAGTGTGGCCCACCATCCAGGAAAGGCCCAGCCTGGTGTTTTTATGGGATGAGTTGGGATACATTTATTATTTATCTGTTGGGATAAATGATTCCTACAGGGCCCTGTTTTTTCCCAAGGCACCCCTAGTTTTGCCTTGGACACTCGCTCTCTGACGGAGGTTTGGGTCTGAGGGTGCTCCCCTGCTCCAGCAGCGCCTCCCGGGCACCTGTGGCACCTTCCCCATTTATGCGAGCGGGATCTCCGCGGAGTGGCCTGGCGCCACTGGCCGGGCTGTGCAGAAAAGCACGTTCTTCTGTCCGGGGGGAGGAGGAGGTACCGTGTGACCTCCCTGGGAGAGGATGAGGAAGAGGAAGCTGAGCTGGCACGGGTGGGGTGGACAGCCTCGGGCTGCCCTCAGGAACCTGGCATTCCCTCCCAGCCCCGGAGCCCCAGCGCACAGGCGCTGATGAAACCTACGCTCCTGTTTGCATGATGAAATAAATCCTCGTGGCTCGCCACTCCGGTCCCATCCTCGCACTGCCCCCACTCGTTTTGCTCCTCTCCCTCCATCCTCCTCCACGCTGCTTTCCGAACTACTGGAAAACGCGACAGATCCCGGCGCTTGGCTCGGTGGCGGTGGGGGCCACATGCTTATTTTCTCAGGCAGATTCTGCCCCACCGGCAGCAAGCACGGCCGGATCCGAGGTCCTCTGCCGTTTGATCTAAATCGTACACTGTTAGAACGGTTAGGGATCTTGTCCAACTCTGCCGCCTTGTTCTACAGAGCCCGGTACTGAGGCCTCAGAGCTGGAACACGTGTCTGTTGCCCATTGTCACACCGTTTTCCCAGATTCGGCAAGAAATAGCAATCGGGCACAGAAGGGAGGAATGCTTCCTCTTCTGTTAGAAATGATCCGAGGAGAAGCTCGCAGGGGCTCTTGTTGCCACTCCCGACTCATCCTCTTTCCCTTGCTGGGTCTTTTGTAGTCCATGCTGTTCTCCTTTGTCTCTGTCACAATGGTCTACCAGGCCAATTCCCGACACTTTTGGAGTTCTTTCAACTGAGGGGGTAAGTGTCTGCTGGATTTGTTCAGGGTGGGCCCTGAGGCTGGCCTGAAGGCTCAGGGAGCCCCTTTGCACCATTTGTTGCTGGATTCTTGGGGTCAAATTGGAAGCCAGAGATACTGTTTATAGGCACTTCTGGCCGAGGTACCGATTCATGCCTGTAATCCCAGCATTTTGGGGAGCCAACGTAGGAGAATTGCTTGAGGCCAGGAGTTCAAGACCAGCCGGGCAACATAGTGAGACTCCATCTCTACAAAAAAAACAAACAACAAAAACAATGTTGTCCTAGCTACTCCAGAGGCTGAGGCCAGAGGATGGCTTGAGGCCAGGAGTTGGAGGCTGTAGTGAGCTATAATTGACCACTGCAGACTTTATCTCTAAAATTAATAATAAATGTAAAATATAGGAACTTTGAATCCACTTTTCACTTTGGATTGGGAAGTGGGTAGTAGTCAGGGGGCAGACAGACCACAGCAAATCCCACTCCCTTGGAAGGTCTTTAGCAGTAGCGGGAGGGGAGAAGGGGCTTCTGCATTGGGGCATAGCATATGTTTCTGAGATTACTGGAAAAAGCTAGCAGTGCCAGGAACCTAAAGCCAGCTCACTCTCTGGGGTGTCCTGTGGAGCAGGTACAGCTCACAGTCCCTAAGCCAGGGAAATCCGGCTTACTTCTGCTAAAGTCAAGCAAGCCTGGTCAGCCTCGATTAGCCAAGGTGTGGACTCTTCTTCCAAAGCCCACCTTAGCCCACTTCTGCCAGGGCAGAGAAGCTGAAACGGTCACATCCTGGGACCCTTTGGCTCCAGAGCAGAATACTGCCTCTTTTCCAGGTGCATGAGGATAACTGGGGTCTTCATTTAAGGCATATTCTGATTCTGTAGGTGGGGGTGGGG
>NW_016107320.1:12724057-12728748 GCF_001604975.1 Cebus imitator
GGAATGCCGTGGTGCAATCTTGGCTCACAGCAACCTCCACCTCCTGGGTTTAAGCGATCCTCCCACCTCAGCCTCCCTAATACCTGGGACAACAGGCACCCACAGCCAGCCAATTTTTATATTTTTTGGTAGAGACGGGTGTTTCACCATGTTGGGCAGGCTGGTCTCCAACTCCTGACCTCAAGTGATCTGCCCACCTCGGCCTCCCAAATGCTGGGATTACAGGCGTGAGTCACCATGCCCAGCCTAGATCAGCATTTCTAACTAGCTCTCAGTGATTGGTGCACATACCACACTCTGAGCACTCAGGAATTAGTGGAACATAACTTCCCTTACCTTTCAGATCTCTGGAGTCTGGAAAAAAAAAGGATGGTTCCATTTGAGAGAAATTTTGAAGTTGGGTTCAGCATCTGTCTCTAAATCATGGTGTGGAAAGCCAGGCTTTTGATAGAGTGTCTGCACCTGCTTACTTAGAGGGACTGTCAGCTTCTCAGGAATAACCAATGGAGTCACTCCTGCTGGGAATAGCCCTCAAGTGATTGTCCCTGGAGGGAAAGAAGCAGGAGTTGGATTGAACTATCCCCATTCCTATAACTCCAGTTTGCTTTCTGTTTTTTTTGTTTGTTTGTTTTTTAAACCTGAGATAAGTTCTTACCCTGTCACCCAGGCTAGAGTACAGTGGCATGATCATAGCTCATTGCAGTCTCAAGCTCCTGGGCTCAAGTGATCCTCCTGCCTCAGCCTTGCAAGTAGCTGGGACTATTGGCACGTGCCATCATGCCCTGCTAATTTTTTAATTTTTTTGTAGAGGTGGGATCTCTCTGTGTTGTTCAGGCTGGTCTCAAATTCCTGGACTGAAGCAATCCTCCCACCTCAGCCTCCCAAACTGCTGGAATTATAGGCACCTCACCTGGCCACCAGTGTGCTTTTCATGGTCATTAACCATTTGCACACTGAGGCCCTGCTCTGAGGTTAGCTGTCCGGAGTACTTAAGAGAATTTTGCCAAAGGGAGTGTCATGTATAAATATTTGAGTCTGTGGAGTCTTGGAAATATCCAGCAATACCATAAACTGCCCATTGGCCAGCAGAACCTTTGAGTGGGTCGGAAAGAAACCCCCTATCAATCTCCACATTCGCAGCTCCATGTTGCCTCTTTGCCACCGAAGCCTACAAACAGGCTTGGATGGCAGTCCTGCCTAAGACCTGTGCCTGGATAGGGTGAATCAGAGGTGAGCAGGTAGGGCTGCAGGTGTTAATGGCACCCTGTTTGGTTAAGCAAACAAGGTCTGTGCCCAGGAAGCTTACCTTGGAACAGCTCCCAGGTCTTTGGACATGAAACAGTGCTGGGAAGAGGGGGACGTACACTGGGCACCGAAGCCACAGCACAGCCCATGTCCTGAGGCCTTAGTCACATAGAGGGAAGAAGTTATTAAGGATGGGCTAAAAGAGCTTGGACATTAATGCAGTGAGGGAGAAACAATGGGCCCTCTTCTCACATTGACCTGAGCTTCCTTTTAAAGTGTTTGAAGGAGCTGGGTGCAGTGGCTCGCTCCTGTAATCCCAGCTCCTAGGAAGGCTGAAGCAGGAACATTACATGAGGCCAGGAGTTTGAACCTGAATAACATAGTGAGACTCTGTCTGTATAAATTAAATAAATAAAAATTTTTTTAAGTGTTGGAAGGATTCCACAATGTGTCCCTAATTAAACATTTGGTTGGGGGTTCCTGGTGTAGAGCATCCCAAACTCCCTCCAATGCCCAGACTCCTTGTTTTTTGTTGTCGTTTGTTTATTTTTAGATGGAGTTTTACTCTTGTTGCCCAGGCTGGAGTGCAGTGCCACGATCTTGGTCACTGTAACCTATGCCTCCTGGGTTCAAATGATTCTCCTGCCTCAGCCTCCTGGCCAGCTGGGATTACAGGCATATACACCACACCCAGCTACTTTTTGTATTTTTTTTTTTTTTTTTTTTTTTTTTTTTTTTTGTGTTTTTTTTTTTTTTTTTTTTTTTTTTTTTTTTTTTTTTTGAGACGGAGTTTCACTCACGTTACCCAGGCTGGAGTGCAATGGCGCGATCTCGGCTCACCGCAACCTCCGCCTCCTGGGTTCAGGCAATTCTCCTGCCTCAGCCTCCTGAGTAGCTGGGATCACAGGCACGCACCACCATGCCCAGCTAATTTTTTTTTTGTATTTTTAGTAGAGACGGGGTTTCACCATGTTAACCAGGATGGTCTCGATCTCTTGACCTCGTGATCCACCCGCCTCGGCCTCCCAAAGTGCTGGGATTACAGGCTTGAGCCACTGCGCCCGGCCTCTTTTTGTATTTTTATTAGAGACAAGGGTTTACCATGTTAGTCAGGCTGGTCTCCAACTCCTGACCTCAGGTGATCCACCCGCCTCGACCTCCCAAAGTTTTGGGATTACAGGCATGAGTCACCGTCTCTGGCCTTACTATTTTATTTTATTTTGTTTTTGAGGCAGAGTCTCACTCTGTTGCCCAGGCTAGAGTGCAGTAGCATGATCTTAGCTCACTGCAGCCTCCACCTCCCAGGTTCAGGTCGATTCTCCTGCCTCAGCCTCCGGGGTGGCTGGGATGACAGGCACATACCACCATGCCCAGATAATTGGTTTTTTTCCTCAAGACAGAGCCTTGCTCTGTCACCCAGGCTGGAGTACAATGGTGTGATCATGTTTTGCTTTGTTTTTTTTTTTTTTGAGATGGAGTCTTGCTCTGTTGCCAGGCTGGAGTGCAGTGGCATGATCTTGGCTTACTGCAACCTCCACTTCCCAGGTTCGAGCTATTCCCCTGCCTCCGCCTCCCAAGTAGCTGGGATTACAGGCGTGTGCCACCATGCCCGGCGAATTTTTTGTATTTTAGTAAAGACGGGGTTTCACCATGTTGGCCAGAATGGTCTCAATCTCCCGACCTAATGATCCGCCTACCTCGGCCTCCCAACGTGTTGGGATTATAGGCGTGAGCCACCATGCCCAGCCTTTAATGGCATGATCTTGGCTCACTGCAACCTCTGCCTCCTGGGTTCAAAGCAATTCAGCCTCCCAAAGTGCTAGGACTATAGCCATGAGCCACCATGCCTGGCCCTCTAGTTCTTTATTATTTGAAAGGAGAGGCCAGGTGCGGTGGCTTACACCTGTAATCCCAGCACTTTGGGAGGCTGAGGCAGACAGGTCACCTGAGGTCAGGAGTTTGAGACCACCTTGGCCAACATGGTAAAACCCTGTCTCTACTAAAAATACAAAAAAATAGCTGAGTGTGGTGGTAGGAGCCTGTAATCCCACCTACTCAGGAGGCGGAGGCACAAGAATCACTTGAACATGGCAGGCGGAGGTTGCAGTGAGTTGAGATCATGCCATTGTACTCCAGCCTGGGTGACAAGAGTGAAATTTTGTCTCAAAAAAAAAAGGAGGGGAGAGTTTGATTTTTATTTTTCTTCCTAAAAGAGCAAAAAAGCCCTTCAATTACCAAATTTTGGGAAAAAGTTGGCAGAGCAGTGCCATATTTATCCATTGGCATAAAGTAGTGAGGCATTTTCTCATATGGACCTTTATTTTAATGTTCTGGAAGATGAGTTAGGAAGGCATGGCAACAGTTTCTGGGTTTTTTTGTTGTTTTGGTTTTGGTTTTGGTTTTGAGACAGGGTCTTGCTTTGTCAGTCAGGCTGGAGTGCAGTAGCAGCCTCGACCTTCCGGGCTTCAGCGATCCTCCCATCTCAGCCTCCCAAGTAGCTGGGACTACAGGCATGCACTATCATGCCCGGCTAATTTTTGTATTTTTTGGTAGAGATGGGGTTTCGCCTTGTTGCCCACGCTGGTCTCAAACTCGTGAGCTAATCCACCCGCCTTGGCCTCCCAAAATTCTGGGATTATCAGCAGGCACCAGTGCGCCTGGCCTGAGAAGGCACAGCAATACTGAAAAAAAGGAACATTGCTTTCTTAGGTGAGTTTTTAAATAAAAATATTCACTTATATGCACATAAATTCTTGCCTGTGCCAACAAACCCATGAAAAACCTGTTTCTTTCTGGTCTGACTTAGACCCATGCCTGGGGTCTCTCTTCATTATGATTCACGGCAAATGAATCACAAGCATTTGTTTACGTGTTTGTTCCGTAAGTTAGCCAGGAAATTTTTTCAGGCAGTCTTACTCATCTTTATATCCACATGACCTAATCCCAGGTCTAGTATTTGGAAAGTGAAGAGTTGGAAAGAAGGCTAGAATGAAAGCGTTCCTCTCAGGATGATAGCCTAGTTTTCTTACCATCAGGCCTGGGTCTCCACTGGCTTAATGATGATGTGTAAATTTCCTTTTCTGTCCTTTCAGTTGCAGGGTATAAGTGTTTATCTCAGAATGTCCCAGGGGCAGAAAGTAACTTTCTCTGTTTTGATGTTGTTGCTGTCTGTTTTTTTTGTTTGTTTTTTGAGACAAGGTCGGTTTTTTTGTTTGTTTTTTGTTGCGAGTTGCAGGGCAGTGGCATGATCATGGCTTACTGCAGCCTTGACCCCCGAGCTCAGGTGATTCTCTTGCCTGAGCCTCCCCAATAGCTGGGGCTATAAGCACACGCTGCCACGCCTGGCTAATCTTTTGTAGAGACAGAGTTTTGCCACGTTGCCCAGGCTCGTCTGGAGCTCCTGGACTCAAGTGATCCACCACCTCAGCCTCCCAAAGCACTGGGAC
>NW_016107320.1:12729463-12742973 GCF_001604975.1 Cebus imitator
AGACGGAGTTTCACTCTTGTTGCCCAGGCTGGAGTGCAATGGCACAATCACTGCAACCTTCACCTCCCAGGTTCAAGCAATTCTCCTGCCTCAGCCTCCCAAATAGCTGGGATTACAGCCATGTGCCACCACGCCCGGCTAATTTTGTAGAGACAGGGTTTCTCCATGTTCGTCAGGCTGGTCTCGAACTCCCGACCTCAGGTGATCTGCCCACCTCAGCCTCCCAAAGTGCTGGGATTACAGGCATGAGCCACCTCGCCTGGCCAGTGTTACTGTATTTTATGTGTGGTGCAAGACTAGAGTCTAGTGTGCTGTGTTACTAGATGATTTTGCCCAACTGCAGGCTAGTGTAAGTGTTCTGAGCACATTTAAGGTAGGGAAGGCTAAGCTATGATGTTCAGTAGGTTAGGTATACTAAATGCTTTTTTTTTTTGAGACAGAGTCTCATTCTGTCCCAAGCTGGAGTGCAGTGGTGCAATCTCTGCTCACTGCAACCTCTACCTCCCAGGTTCAAGCGATTCTCCTGCCTCGGCCTCCCAAATAGCTGAGATTACAGGCATGTGCCACCATACCCGGCTAATTTTGTATTTTTAGCATAGGTGGGTTTTCACCATGTTGGCCAGGCTGATCTTGAACTCCTGACCTCGAGTGATCTGCCCGCCTCACCTTCCCAAAGTGCTGGGATTATAGGTATGAGCCACCGCACCTGGCCCTGATATTTTCTACATATGCTGGATTTATTGGGACATACTTCAGTGTAAGTCAAGGAACATTTGTATTACAGATAACAGTATTGATGATATTACTTTTCCCAATATTACTGAACAGGGAGTGGATATATACTTTTTATTTTCGTTCTTTTCTTTTCTTTTTTAACTTTTTGCAGATAGGGTCTCCCCTCTGTGGCCCAGGCTGGAGTGCCTATGGGCTGGCATGCAGTGGCACGATCACCACTCACTGTAACTTTGAGCTCCTGGGCTCAAGAAATCTTCCTGCCTCAACTTCCCAAGTAGGTAGGACCACAGGCACACGCTACCACACCTGGCTAATTTTTATTTTTTGTAGAGATGAGATCTCTGTTGCCCAAGCTGGTCTTGAACTCCTGGCCTCAAGCAATCCTTCAGCCTCAACCTCACAAAGCATTGGGATTACAGATGTGAGCCAATGTACCTGTGACTTTTTCTTATACTGAACAAATCAGTATTGGGGCCAGGGTCTCAGACTCTGGGACTGATGATCTTTATTTATCTGTTTGCATCCAGCATTGCTGACAAGACAAGAGTAGAGAACTTCTGCCCACTGGCATTTGGGCGCTCAAGGGCATGGGCAGCAAAGGGCTCCTTATAATTTAACTGTTATACCCATGAAAGCTCATGAAGAGAGCTCAGATACTAGGCTCAGAGGATCAGGGTTTCTTCTCTGCCCAGGGACACTTCGTGAAAATGGTTGTATTAGTTAGCTATTGCTGTATAAGAAGCCATCCCCAAACAGTAACTAAACAGCAGCAATTTGTCATTTCTCACTATCCTTTGGGCTGGTTGGGTTCTTTGCAGATCTTGCCTGAGCTTACTCATATGACTGCACACTGTTGACAGCTGGATTGTCCCAGGGTGGAAGCTCCAAGATGGTCTCATCCACATACCTGGGCCACTGCTGGGGACAGCCAGAAGCCTGAGAGTTCACTCTATCCTCTTGGTCTCTCAACATTCTGATCACTCAGTAGTCTAGCTTCAATTCTATTTACATGGTAGTTTCCAAGGCCACTTAAGGCCTAGGCTCAGAAGTCCCGTAACATCACTTACCAAGTATTCTGTCAGTCAAAGCAAGTCACAGGGCCAGCCCAGATTCAGGGAAACAGGAAGTAAATGCCTTTTTTTTTTGAGATGGAGTCTTCCTCTGTTGCCCAGTCTGGAGTGTCGTGGCCAGATCTCGGCTCACGGAAACCTCTGCCTTCCAGGTTCTGGCGATTCTCTTGCCTCAGGCTTCCAAGTAGCTGGGATCACAAGCCTGCACGACCACGCCCAGCTAATTTTTTTTTTTTTTTAAGAGGGGTCTCACTCTGCCACCCGGATGGAGTGCTGTGGCGCGATCTTGGCTTACTGCAACCTCCGCCTCCTGGGTTCAAGCAATTCTCCTGCCTTAACCTCCCAGTAGCTGGAATACCGGTGCCCACCACCACGCCTAGCTAATTTTTTTGAATTTTTAGTAGAGACAGGGTTTCACCATGTTGGCCAGGCTGGTCTAATGGATCGGGGATTGATCCATTGGTCTAATTCGTCCACTGCAGCCTCCCAAAGTGCTGGGATTACAGGCGTGAGTCGGCTAATTTGTGTATTTTTAGTAGAGACAGGGTTTTACTACATTGCCCATGCTGGTCTTGAGCTCCTGAGCTCAGGTGATCCACCCGCCTTAGCCTCCCAAAGTGCTGGGATTACAGATGTGAGCCACCATGACTGGCCTTTTTTGTCTGTTTGTTTGAGACAGAGTCTCACTCTGTCCCCCAGGCCAGAGCGCAGTGGCATGATCTCAGCTAACTACAACCTCCACCTCCCACGTTCAAGTGTTTCTCTTGCTTCAGCCTCCCAAGAAGCTGGGACTACCGGTGCCTGCCACCATGCCCAGCTAATTTTTGTATTTTTAGTAGAGATGGGGTCTCACCATGTTGGCCAGGCTGGTCTTGAACTTCTAACCTCAGGTGATCTGCCTGCCTTGGCCTCTCAAAGCACTAGGATTACAGGTGTGAGCCACCACGCCTGGAAGGAAATATATGCCTTTTAATGAGAGAATTTACATGCACGAACAGGAATGGAGGAGTTGTAGGAGCCACATTTTCGAATAATCTTCCACAAAAGCCAGGGCCTTGGAGGGAACTTACGCCCGTCCTGATGTGTGGCCAGCACAGCCAGGACTAGGTGTGGAAGCTGACTGGAATCACAACACTGTGAATCAGGGTTAGTTTAAGAACAAAGGACACCTTCCTGAAGGTACTGAATCATAGATCCCATACTCTGTCTTCAAGGCCTTACATTCAGCTCCACAAAGCAAACCATACAGGGTCGGGTACAGTAGCTCATGCCTGTAATCCCAGCACTGTGAGGCCAAGGCGGGTGGATTGCGTGAGGCCAGGAGTTCAAGACCAGCTTGGCCAACATAGTGAGACCCTGTCTTTACAAAAAAATTTACAAACTAGCCAGGCGTAGTGGCATGTACCTGTAGTCCTAGCTACTTGGGAAGCTGAGGCAGGAGGATCGCCGGAGCCCAGGAATTTGAGGTTAGAGTGAGCTATGATCACGCTACTGCACTCTAGCCTGTGTGACAGAGTGAGACCCTGTCTCAGAAAGAAAAGCAAAAAAGCAAACCACACAGGTGACCATGATGCTGGACCACTAAGCAATAAATTCCTCTCTGTGTCGTGCCCTCATTGCAAGCCACCACCCAAACCATCTCCTCTTCCCTCTCCAAGTGTCCTGCAGGCCAGGCTTTGGGAACATGCCTCAGAGGAGCCCATACCTGCCCTGCCCTATCCAGCACTCCCATATGAACATCCTTAATTTTCTGGAGTACTTGCAATAGGATGGACTTACGTATCTGTGCCCAGCAGTACAAAACCAGGCAGGAATGAGAACAGCAGAGGGTATAGTCAGGTTAACAGTGTGGAAGTCTCTTGCCTTAAAGAGTGTGTGTGTGAGTGTGTGGTGTAAACAGATTTCTCTATTCTGCCCTTCTGAACGCAAGGATAAAGTGGGCCTGTGTTAGTTTACTATGGCTGCTATAACAAAATACCAAAGACTGGATGGTTTAAACAAAATGAGGCTGGGCGCCTGTAACCTCAGCACTTTGGGAGGCCGAGGCGGGCGAATCACAAGGTCAGGAGTTTGAGACTAGCCTGGCCAATATAGTGAAATCTGATCTCTACTAAAAAATATAAACATTAGCTGGGTGTGGTGGCATGTGCCTGTAGTCCCAGCTACCTGGGAGGCTGAGTCAGGAGACTAGCTTGAACCCAGAAGGCAGAGGTTGCAGTGAGCTGATATTATGCCACTGCACTCCAGCCTGGGTGACAGAACAAAACTCCGTCTCAAAAAAAAAAAAAAAAAAAAAAAAATTATCTCCCAGTTCTGGAGGCTGGAAGTCCAAGATCAGAGTGCCAGCAGGGTTGGGTTCTGAGGCCCTTCTCCTTGACTTGCAGATGGCCATCTTCTCCCTGTGTCTGCACATGGGCCTTCCTCTGTCTGCATCCAAGTCTCTTCTCATAATGACCTCAGTCAGAGTTGATTGGGGCCCTACCCTAACAAATTCATTTTAATTCAATCATCCCTCCAAATATAGTTATATTCTGAGGTACTGGGAATTGGGCTTCAGCATAAGAGTTTGGAGGGCAGGTGGCGCATGGTGGCTCATGCCTGTAATCCCAGCTACCAGGAGGAGGCTAAAGCAGGAGAATCTCTAGAACCTGGGAGGCGGAGGCTGCAGCGAACTTAGATCATGCCACTGCACTCCAGCCTGGATGACAGAGCGAGACCCCATCTCAAGAAAAAAAAGTTTTTGGGGGAGATGCTGTTCAGCTATTCAGCTCATAACAGGGCCATTCCCCTTTCCAACTGGGTCAGCAATCACTGCTGTTTGTAATGGGAGACATTTCAGAAGACCATTTCCTAATGGTAATGAATTTCAGAGACAGTTTCACCACTGGGTGCATTTGAAGTGTTTGGGAGGAGACAAAGGAAGGGGAGGAGGTTGGCCAGCAATCAGAATAATGAGCTCAGCTATTTTGTTCTGAAAGTCTCTGTTGAAGCCAATTTTCTTTTTCTTTTTCTTTTTTTTTTTTGAGGCGTAGTCTTGCTCTGTTGCCCGGGCTAGAGTGCAGTGGCACAAACTCGGCTCGCTGCAACCTCCGCCTCCTGGCTTCAAGTGATTCTCTTGCCTCAGCCTCCTAAGTAGCTGGGACCACAGGCGTGTGCAACCACACCCAGCTAATTTTTGTATTTTTAGTAGAGATGGGGTTTCACTATGTTGGCCAAGCTGGTCTTGAACTCCTGACCTCAGATGATCCACCTGCATTGGCCTCCCAAAGTGCTGAGATTACAGGCATGAGCCACTGCACCCGGCCCAAAGCCAATTTTCAAAGAAACTGACTTATTCCCTCCATGCCAGGGCCTTCGAGGGAGAGGCTGCCGATTGTCCCTGTCTGGTATCCAGCAGCTTCATAAACCCCTGGTCCCTGAGAAATGTTAGGGCCTTGGTTCTCTTTGCAGAGGTGGATGGTTGAGGGGCAGAGGTAAAGAAAAGCCTTGGACTGAGCATGCTCGGTGTCTTTCACCAAGATTTCCCCCTCTGCCAGTTCTGTCCTGCTTGTTAAATAAACCAGCCAGCCAGAAAAGCCGCTCAGACACATGCGATTCCTCCCCAGACTGTGACGAGGAGGGAGGGCAGATGGAAATTCTGGCATGTCGGTGTATTTACCTCCAGGTTAACAGGGAGCTGCTGCCCAGACCTGGAGTTCAGATTGTCCAGGGTGTTCTGCTGACTGGCTGTTGGCTTGGAACTGAGCACAAGCATTAGGACCTCCCCCACCCCAGCCCTGTTGTGAAATGCTGTCCCTCTCCCTGGAATGGGAACAGCAGTTCTAGGAATTCCATCCTCGTACTCTCACTAAGCCTCACATCCCCCCATCCCGGGGAAGAACGCTTCTGCCAAAGGAACCCCAGGGGAAAGTGAGGGACATATGCAGCTCAGTTTACAGAAGCCCTGTCTAGCTGTGGAGTATGGGCACTGGAGGGCTGGGGGAAGCATTCAAGGCAGGGAACGTCGTGTTCTGACAAGCACCCAGAAGTCTAAGACCTCTTAATTTTTCCAGCCAAGAGTGTTAGCTAAGGGCTGGTAGCCTGGTCTGCCTTACTAATTTTATTTTATTTTGTAGAGACAGGGTCTCACTTTGCCACCCAGGCTGGAGTACAGTAGCATGAAACCAGCTCACTGCAGCCTTGAACTCCTGGGCTAAAGCGATCCTCCTGCCTTGGCCTCTGGAGTAGCTGGGACCATAGGCACACACCATCTTGACAGGCTACTTTTAAAATTTTTGGTAGCAATGGGGGATCTCACTATATTGCCCAGACTGGTCTCAAACTCCTGGCCTCAAGCAATCCGTGTGCCTTGTCCTCCCAAAACTCTGTGATTGCAGGCACGAGCTACTGCACCTAGCCAGCCTTGCCGATTTTAAACAGTAGAAGGCATTTAGGATTGGAGTCAAGGCGGGTTAGGTTGGACTCTGGATGGCTGTGAGGGGACAGCTTTTCTGGGTCTCAGTTTCCTTTTCTGGAAGGTGAGGCTCCTCCACAGGCAGTTTAAGGGGGACTAAGACCTAGCACGTCAGACTGTGAGCACAGACCAGAGGGGATGATGGATGGCAACCAGGATTGCTGTATGCACCTCACCTGAAGATCTAAGCCTTGGCTGCGTGCCACGCCTATAATCCCAACACTTTGGGAGACCAAAGTGGGCAGATCACGAGGTCAAGAGATCGAGACCATCCTGGCCAACAGAGTGAAACCTGTCTCTACAAAAAATACAAAAGGTAGCTGGGCGTGGTGGCACACACCTGTAATCCCAGCTACTCGGGAGGCTGAAGCAGGAGAATCACTTGAACTAGGGCGTCGAAGTTTGCAGTGAGCCAAGATCAAGCCACTACACTCCAGTCTGGGCAACAGAGTAAGACTCTGTCTCAAAAAAAGAAAAAACTAAGCCTTCATCATGCAGCACTTCAGTGCTCCTTGGGCTCCAAAAAAATGCTCCGTGTTCCGGCTTATGACATCTTTCTCTGGTTATATACATTCTCCCAAGTGATTTTCTTTTTAACAGCAATTATGTGACTGTCACTGTATTCTCATACAAAGAACTTTGATGTTCTTTATTTTATTTAATCTTCATGATACTCCTCTGAGGTTTGGATTTTGTGATTTCTTCCCTTTTAAGCTGAGGAACGAAAGAGCAACTTGCAGCTCAGGGGCTGGTATGTGGCAAGCCCAGGTCTGAGTCCAGAATGCCTGCCTCCAAGCACTGTGCTATTTGTACAGTGAGTACCTGCCAACAAGGAGATCCTAAAAATAAATGGCACATGCCTGGTGCTTTCAAAATAGTTTGAATGAGCCTAGTATAGTGCCCTTGTTTTACAAGTAAGGAAACTAAAACCTAAGGGAATGTCTCTGTGGCTTTATTTATTGTAATCCCAGAACTTTGGGAGGCCAAGGTGGGTGGATTGCTTGAGCCCACAAGTTCAAAACCAACCAAGGCAGCATGACAAAACCTCGTCTACAAAAAATAAATTAGCTGGTCATGGTGGCGCATGCCTGTAGGCCCAGCTACTTGGGAGGCTGAGGCAAGAGGATCACTTGAGCCCAGGAGGCAGAAGTTGCAGTGAGCCTAGATCACAAGCCAGCTGGGGCAACAGAGCAAGATCCTGTCTCAAAAAATAATAATAATGATAATTAATTAATTAAAATATTTATTTACTTATTTTTAGAGACAGATCTTGTTCTATCTCCCAGGCTACTGTGCAATGGTACAACTGTAGCTCGCTGCAGCCTTGGATTCTGGTTCAAGCCATCCTCCTGCCTCAGCCTCCTAAGTAGCTGGGACTGCAGGAATGCAGCACTATACCCAGCTAATTTTTTTTTTTTTTTTTGAAATGAAGTCTCGTTCTGTCACCCAAGCTGGAGTGCAATGGTGTGATCTTGGCTCACTGCAACATCTGCCTTCCAGGTTCAAGCAATTCTCCTGCCTCAGCCTTCCAAGTACCTGGGATCATGGGCGTGTGCCACCATATCCAGCTAATTTTTGTATTTTTAGTAGAGATAGGGTTTTACCACGTTGATCAGGCTGGTCTCAAACTCCTGACCTCAGGTGATCCACCTGCCTCGGCCTCCCAAAGTGCTGGGATTACAGGCATGAACCACCACACCTGGCCTATGCCTGGCTAATTTTTAACTTCTTTTGTAGAGATGGGATCGCCCTTTGTTATCCATGCTGGTCTCGAACCCCTCTGTTTCTTTATACATCTAAAGCCAACTGCTGTCACCACAAAGCATGCCTTGAAAAAAATATGTATTATTCCTATATTTAGTACACATCTGGAGTTTAAAATCCCAAAGGATACTGCCTAGCAAACATGCTGAAGTTCATGATGGTTCTTGGTTTCCGTGGACCTAAAAAGGATGGAGGAAACCTGTCCCCTCCAAGTCTCTGTCCTGGGTTGCTTACCTGTCCTATGATTTGTCCCTTTGACTGATAATTGGTTCCTGGTATGGATGAGACTGAATAAATGGTGAAATATGATAACAGCTAGAATTGTATGGGGCTTACATTGTGTCAGCCACTGTTCAAATCCATACGGTAACCCTATGAAGTTGGGACTATCATCAGCATCGCCATTCTTGCAGAAGCAGAAACTGAGACACAAAGACCTTAAGTCATAACTTGCCCAGAGTCATGAAAGCTGGTAAATGGAATGACAGAGCTGGGTTTCCAAAGGCTTTCTGATAGAAGGAGCCTCAGTTACTGCCCACAGATAGTTCAAGACCAAACCTTGAACTCTACCCTCAGCACGCGACAGAGGCTGGATCCCAGCTACACAGATGGTTTGAGGCATAGGGCAGGAGTGCTCCTCTCTTCTCCTCCTGCCCTGCTGGGAGGCAGGGTTCTGGATTGCCCTGCTCTGCATCTCCAGGTTGGCAATAGAGGTCAGCCTTAGCTCACCTCCCTCACCCTTTGGGTGCCTCAGAACTGGGTGAGATGGATATTCCTCTGGGCCAAGGGTTTAGGGTCAGGCTGCCTGAAGCAGGAAGATGGGCTTGGGATTTGTGTCCCTCTGTGGTCTCCCCTTAGGGCTGTCTGTGGATTTCACATGCTTGGCTGTCATCACTTATTTACAGGTCTTTCTCAACTAAATTAGATAAGGTTTAGATTTAGGTGCTTTTACTACATCTGACTTTTTTATATGCCTAGCACCTGGCACGGTGCTGGGACAAAGCAAAGGTTCAGTGAGTAAATAAATGAGACCAGCACACCTACTTTCAGGAAAAAGGATTGAGCAAAGACTGGCAAATTTGTGGGTGAGGATTAACACTTTTGTCCCTGGACTGCAGTAGTCTCTATACTTGAATATGGTTCATAGAGTGAAGGTGTAATGTAGATTTTGTTTTTGTTTTTGAGACGGAGTCTTACCGTGTCACTCAGGCTGGAGTGCAGTGGCCAATCTCGGCTCACTGCAACATCTGCCTCCCAGGTTCAAGCAGTTTTCCTGCCTCAGCCTCCCAACTAGCTGGAATAATGGGTGCACGCCAACACGCCCAACTAATTTTTGTATTTTTAGTAAAGACAAGGTTTCGCCATGTTGGCCAGGCTGGTCTCGAACTCCTGACCTCAGGTGATCTACCCACCTTAGCCTCCCAAAGCACTGGGATTACAGGCATGAGCCACCATGCCCAGCCTGAATCACTTTTTTGATAGATAAGAGTTGTTAGTTTGCTTGCTTGTTTGTGTTTGTTTGTTTGTTTTTTGAGGCAGAATCTTGCTCTGTTGCCCAGGCTGGGGTGCAGTGGCGCAATCTTGGCTCACTGCAACGTCAGCCTCCCGGTTCAAGCAATTCTTCTGCCTCAGCCTCCCAAGTAGCTGGGACTACAGGCGCACACACTACCGCACCCGGCTAATTTTTGTGTTTTGAGTAGAGACGGGGTTTCACCATATTGGCCAGGCTGGCCTCGAACTCCTAACCTCATGATCTGCCCACCTCAGCCTCCCAAAGTGCTGTGATTAAAGGCATGAGCCACTGTGCCTGGCCCTTGCCGGTTTTTTTCACTGTGGACCCCTGTGCCAAAATCAGTTTCTGGAGGTCTTTATCTTCACTCTTTATTCTGAAGCAGGGGAGAGGAGAGGGTTTAAGGCTCACCATTCAGGAGGTCAAATTTAAATTCCCTGTCACCCCCCCTCCTTGGGGTAAGGGACATCTGGCACCACTCTGGTAAGGTTGCTCAAGAGAGTAAGCCTCTGGGCAGCTGCCAGACACTGCTAAGAACATGGGATTTCCATTTTCCATACAGACTTACAAGCAGTCTCCCTGTTATCAGCCCCCAGCTCCAGATTCCATGCTGTCCCTAACTCCTGAACCTTCCTGGGGTTCTCCGGGGCAAATGGAGAACTTGCTCCTCCTCCACCTCCCTGCATTTCAGTGTCACCCACTTCCTCCCTGTGAGACTGTTGACCATGGGTGCACTTGCCTCTGTCTTTACCTGTTGTGATTTGGGGTGACAGTTGGAGCTCTCCCTGCATCCAGGTTGGAAAGCATGCTTGTCCTTCTCATTCTTGGTGTTTGGCATGACTTTTGAGATAAGGAGTAGGAGAAAAATGTCATGGCTCTGCCATGTTGCAGTCACCTTGATCCTCAAAAGCACTTCATATTCTTTGTAGTGGCCTAGTGGAGGTGGGTCATTTACCCCAATGTAGAGAAGGGTCCAAGACAGGCTCACTGAGGAAACAGGACCTCAGCTAAAGAGGTTTTGTTTTGCTTTTATTTATTTATTTTTTGTGTGTGATGGAGTCTCGCTCTATCTCCCAGGCCAGAGTTGACAATGGCATGATCTTGGCTCATTGCAACCTCCACCTCCCAGGTTCAAGTGATTCATTCTCCTGCATCAGCCTCCCAAGTAGCTGGGATTGGGTATGTGCTGCCACGCCCAGCTAATTTTTGTATTTTTAGTAGAGGCAGGATTTCACCATGTTGGCCAGGCTAGTCTCGAACTCCTGACCTCAGGTGATCCACCTGCCTCAGCCTCCCAGAGTGCTAGGATTTACAGGTGTGAGCCACTGCGCCCAGCCTGTTTTGCTTTTAAAAATGAGCTCTCGCTGTGTTGGCCAAGCTGGTCTGGAACTCCCAACCTCAAGTGATCCTCTAACCTTGGCCTCCCAAAGTGTCAGGATTTACAGATGTGAGTCAGTGCGCCCAGTCATAGCCCCTACCTTTGGCTAAAGAGTTTTGTTTTATGTGGAGGCCACCCTGGTGTGATGCCACTTCACCTGTGGAACACATACACAGAGGTGACTGTCAGACCACACCTGACCAGCAGCCCTGAGGGGAACTTGGCATCCATGCCTCCCACCCTGTTTCTATTTCCTGACCTTGTACATGGGCCAAGTGTGCCCAGCACCAAGAGGCTCTGCAGCAGTGTCTTGAGCCAAGGCTTTGAAGTTTGTTTTTTTTTCTTTTTTTTTTTTTGAGACAGCTCTCGCTCTGTCTCCCAGACTGGTGTACAATGGTGCAATCACCACTCACCACATCCTCGATGTCCTGAGCTCAAGCAGTCCTCTCACCTCAGCCTCTTGAGTAGCTAGGACTCCAAGCACATGCCATCATTCCTGGCTAATTTTTTAAAAAATTTCGTAGGTGGGGAGCAGTGGCTCATGGCCACTGAGGCAGGGAGGCAGGGAGACTGAGGCAGGGAGATCGCTTGAACCCAGAAGGAGGAGGTTGCAGTGAGCCAAGATCGCACCACTGTGCTCCAGCCTGGGCAAGAGAATGAGACTCCGTCTCAAAAAAAAAAAAAAAAAAGAGAAAATTTGTAGATACAGGTCTTGCTATGTTGCCCAGGCTGGTCTTGAACTCCTGGCTCAAGCGATCCTCCCACCTCAGCCTCCCAGAGTGCTGGGCTTGCAGATGTGAGCCACCTCACCTGGCCTTCAGCTGACTTTCTGAACACTGCTGTTTACTCCTCACAGCCCCCTCTCCAACTGAAATACTCTGATTTTATTTTTTTATTTATTTGTTTGTTTGTTTATTTGAGATGGAGTCTTGCTATGTTGTCCAGGCTGGAGTGCAGCGGCACAATCTTAGCTTGCTGCAAGATCTGCCACCCGGCTTCAAGTGATTCTCCTTCCTCAGCCCCCTGAGTAGCTGGGATTACAGGTATATGCCACCACACCCAGCTGATTGTTTTTGTATTTTAGTAGAGATGGGGTATCACCATGTTGGCCAGGCTGGACTTGAACTCCTGGCCTTACGATCCGCTCACCTCAGCCTCCCAAAGTGCTGGAATTACAGGTGTGAGCCACTGCACCCAGCAAATACTCTGATTTTATTAGGTAAAAATGGAATTCTTGTTTTTATTTATTTATTTATTTTTGAGACAGAGTCTCACTTTGTCGCCAGGCGACAGGCTGGAGTGCAGTGGCACAGTCTTGGCTCACTGCAACCTCTGCCTCCTGAATTCAAGCAATTCTCCTGCCTCAGACTCCCAAGTAGCTGGGACTACAGGCACATGCCACCATGCCCAGCTAATTTTTGTATTTTTAGTAGAGATGGGGTTTCACCATGTTGACCAGGATGGTCTCAAACTCTTGACTTCGTGATCCACCCGCCTCGGCCTCCCAAAGTGCTGGGATTACAGGCTTGAGCCACCGCGCCTGGCTGGAATTCTTATTTTTTAAGTAAGTGCGGTAGCCATAGGACAAAGAGCACAGAGACTTTTTCTTTCTCTCTTTTAATTAATGATTTTTTTAATTTTATTTTATTTTTGAGACGGAGTCTTGCTCTGTTGCCCAGGCTGGAGTGCAGTGGTGCGATCTCAGCTCACTGCAGCCTCCACCTCCCAGGTTCAAGCGATTCTCCTGCCTGAGTCCAGAGTAGCTGGGATTATAGGTGTGTGCCACCACACCAGCTAATTTTTGTATTTTTGGTAGAGACGGGGTTTCACCATGTCGGCCAGGCTGGCGAAAGCAAGATCTTGAAGAGGTATTTGTCCTCCCACGTTGATAGCAGTGTTATTCACGGTAACTGAGAAGCAGAAGCAATCCAGTGTCCATCACTTGGAGGAAAGAATAAGCATGATGAGCACACACTCTCAATGGGGTGTTATTCAGCCTTCAGCTGGAAGGAAATCCTGCCACAGGCAACAGTGTGGAGTGGCCTTGAGGACATCATGCTAAGTGAAATAAGCCAGCCATGAAAAGGCAAATCCTGTATGATTCCACTTATATAAGATACCTAGAGTGGTCAAATTCAGAGAGACAGAAAGTGGTACCCTGGTTGCCAGGGCCTAGAGGAAGAAGGGAATGGGAGTTGGGTTTTGTTGTTGTTGTTGTTTTTGAGATGGAGTGTCTCGCTCTGTCGCCAGGCTGGAATGCAATGGGGCGATCTCAGCTCACTGCAACCTCCGCCTCGGGGAAATAAGAAGCAGGGAGACTCCTGCCGAGTCTCACAGATTAAGAAACAACAGAAAAAAAGTGGTCCCATCTGGAGCCAAGATGTCCAGCCATTTGTCCAGTGAGTCCCCACCCCTGCTGCCTGAACGCTGGGGTCTCTGGGGAGGGGATGATCGTACAGCCCCAAGCCTTGCAGAGTGGAGCAATGCCACATCTGGCGTCTAGAACTGAAACAAATCTGGGTCACTTTTTTAATAATTTTTTTTTTTTTTTTTGGAGACAGAATCTTTTTTTTTTTTTTTTTGAGACAGAGTTTCGCTCT
>NW_016107320.1:12743054-12752261 GCF_001604975.1 Cebus imitator
TATTTTTTCTCTTTTACAAAAATTTATTTATTTTTTGGAGACAGAATCTTGCTCTTGCCCAGGCTGGAGTGCAGTGGTGCGATCTCAGCTCACTGCAACCTTCGCCTCCCAGGTTCAAGCGATTGTCCTGCCTCAGCCTCGAGAGTAGCCGGGTCTACATGCGCCCACCACCACACCCAGCTAATTTTTTGTATTTTTAGTAGAGACAGGGTTTCACCATGTTAGCCAGGATGGTCTCAATCTCCTGACCTTGTGATCCACCCGCCTTGGCCTCCCAAAGTGCTGAGATTACAAGCATAAGCCACTGTGCCCAGCCTGGGTCACTTTTTTAAAAAGAGAGTTAGAAATCGGTCTTCCCTTTCCTCCCTTCACACCTGCCCCTGCCCTGCAAAAAGAGGACACCACCACTCTCCATTTGTAATCTACTGGGCTCATAGGCACTCAGACCCAGAAGGTGCATGGGTCTTTATTTTACAGATGAGGACACAGCGGCCCAAAGTAGGGGGTGCAAGGAGTAACATGCATAGGGTCACACAGCTGGCTAGGAACGGAGCCCAAAGTGCAGCCTGGCTCTTTCCTTTTACCACCCGCCTTCTAAGAAACAGCTGTGCGCTGGAGTTCCCCAGGCAATGAGCAGGGCTGTCAACTTCAGCATCACTGCCTCTCCTGCAAGGGAACAGGAGAGTAAGACCAGTAACTGCCTGGAGGGGGCACAGCCAGACTAGAGGAACATGATTGGCAGGTGAACTTTCTCTTTAGGTATCTCTCTGCATTCCTCTGCCCTTCAGCACCTCAGGTCCTCCTCAGCATGGAGCTACATTTCATGAATTCATGCTCAGTCTCCGAGATGGAAATTGGTGCCTTTCCAGGAGTTTACAGAGAGTCCAGTGCTGAGCATCAAGAAATGAATCTCAGAATGTACAAATATTGTGGATTAAAAATCACAACAGTAAAATAAAGCATAAGAAATGAATCTCGGCCGTGCGCAGTGGTGCACACCTGTAATCCGAACACTTTGGTAGGCCAAGGCAGGCAGATCACCTGAGGTCAGGAGTTTGAGACCAGCCTGGCCAATATGGTGAAACTTCATCTCTACTAAAAATACAAAATTAGCCAGGCGTGGTGATGCAGGTCTGTAATCCCAGCTACTCAGGAGGCTGAGGCAGGAGAATTGCTTGAACCCAGGAGGTGGAGGTTGCAGTGAGCCAAGATGGCGCCGCTGCACTCCAGCCTGGGCGACAGAGCAAGACTTCATCTCAAAAAAAAAAAAAAAAAAGAATCTTATCTGGTGGGATGCCACTCATCATAACCCCTAAGTGAGGGAGAGATTTCAAGGTTATTGATAAGGAAGGGCATTCCTGAAGTCCTCAAATCATGGTTCCAAAACTTAGGTTATTCATATTTCATCTGCACAATTATTACCATACTTTGCATTCCATTTGTATAGATATTTAATATTTCCTTATATCACCTTAGATTTTGACTTTAATTTACATTATTTTATCATAGAATCTATCATATTATTGATATTAAATAGCAATATTAAAAGGAATTGCTGTCACTACTATATATGGAAAACCAGACTCACTTGCCATAAATAGAAGGTAGCTATAAAAAGAAATAATCATGACAGCAGATAGTTTTAACATTCTCACTAGATTCCACTGCCGCTGAAGGCTTTGAGCCTGAAGGCTGCTCTTTGTTGAAAAGGGAGCAGTCAGCAAATGCAGTCAAGGTGTTGGAAATGATCAGTGCCATACAGCTGCTTTCAAGACAGGCAGAGCCAAAGGAGAAACCTCCTTGTCGGGTGTGGTGGCTTACGCCTGTAATCCCAACAGCTTGGGAGGCTAAGCCAGGTGGATCCCTTGAGCCCAGGAGTTCGAGACCAGCCCTGGCCAACATGGTAAAATGTCATCTCTACTAAAATACAAAAATTAGCCAGGCGTATTGGCCTTTAGACCCAGCCACATGGGAGGCTGCGGCAGGAGGATCACTTGAGCCCAGGTGGTGGAGTTTGCAGTGAACTGAGATCATGCCACTGCACTGCAGCCTGGATGACAGAGTGAGACCCTGTTTTAAAAATAAAGGTCAGGCACAGTGGCTCATGCCTGTAATCCCAGCACTTTGGGAGCCCAAGGCGGTCGAATCACCTGAATCAGGAATTCAAGATCAGCCCGATCGGCATGGTGAAACCCATCTCTACTAAAAATACAAAAATTAGCTGGGCATGGCAACGGGCACCTGTAATCCCAGCTACTTGGGAGGCTGAGGCAGGAGAATTGCTTGAACCTGGGAGGCAGAGGTTGCAGTGAGCCCAGATCCCGCCACTGCACTCCAGCCTGCGCGACAGAGTGAGACTCAGTCTCAAAAAACTATAATAACCTCCTCACTGTTCACTGCTATTTGATAGATCAGGTAGGCCTGCAAAGATTTTGGGTCCCCTACTTTGAGAAAAAGACTCCTTTTCCTTGTTAGTACAGTAGTGAATTTAAAAGGTGTTGGTTTTTTTGAGACAGGGTTTCACTCTTGTTGCCCAGGCTGGAGTTCAGTGGTGTGATCTGGGCTCATTACAACCTCCGCCTCCCAGATTCAAGTGATTCTCCTTCCTCAGCCTCCTGAGAAGCTGGGATTACAGGTGCTACCACCAAGCCTGGCTAAATTTTTTATTTTAGTAGAGATGGAGTTTCGCCATGTTGGCCAGGCTGGTCTCAAACTCCTGACCTCAGGTCATCCACCTGCCTCAGCCTCCCAAAGTGCTGGGATTATAGGCGTGAGCCACTGCGACTGGTGAGCGAATTTTTTTTTTTAAAAAACCTGCCGTGCGGACAGGACTGAACAATGAATAGAAGTGCATTTTTTCCAACGTGATCTGTCATTGTCACGAGTAAATTAACAGCCCTGGTGAGCTGAGGGGCTTCAGGGACAGAGCACAGGGTGCACAGAGCTCTGGGAAGACACAGGTGCAGTCGGTGGCCTGTGGACCTCTTCCATCAGATCGTTCCCTGTGAAGGGGGAGTTGGGGCCGTTTGGAGAAAAAACTCCCTTATGCATATAGGGAATCACTCGGGCAACTGCACATGGGCTGGGGCCTGGCTGTGGTTTGAGGATAGTGAATAATCGAATAAGACAGGCTCCTGCCCTAGAGAAGTAAGACTAACACTTGTGAAAGGAGACTGAGAAGAAAATGAATAGAATGCAGGCTATGGAGCATCTGGGAAGTTCAGTGACACAGTCACACACTGGCAGGGCATACTGGGGCCTCGCTGAGGAGAGGCGCTCAGCAGGAGACAGCCGTTAGGGGCAAGGAGAGCCCACCCTTCACTCCTGCCTCTGACTCTTCCCCGCAAAGTCCAGGCATTCTTTTTTTTTTTTTTTGGCTGTCTTTGAATTAGACTCGCTGCAGCCTGGACCCCTGGGCTCAAGCAATCCATCCCCCTCCACTTCCCAAGTAGCTGGGACTACAGGCACGTACCATCATGCCCAGCTCATTTTAACTTTTTTGTAGAGATGGGTCTCACAGCCTGGCACGGTGGCTCACACCTGTAATCACAGCATGTAGGGCGGCCAAGGCCGGCAGATCACCCGAAGTTGGGAGTTCGAGACCAGCCTGACCATCATGGAGAAACCCCATCTCTACTAAAAATACAAAAATTAGCCAGGCATGGTGGCGGGAGCCTGTAATCTCAGCTGCTTGGGAGGCTGAGGCAGGAGAATCACTTGAATCCTGGAGGCGCAAGTTGCAGTCAGCCGAGATCGCACCGTTGCACTCCAGCCTGGGCAACAAGAGTGAAACTGCATCTCAAAAAAAAAAAAGTAGGGGGTGGGGGATCTCACTAAGTTGTTCAAACTGGTCTCAAGCTCCTGGGCTCAAGCAGTCCTTCTACCTTGGCCTCCCAAAGTGCTGAGATTATAGGCATGAGCCACCACACCCAGCAAAAGTTCTTATTTTTACTAGACTAGTTGAATCACTTAATTTTCTGTTTGGTCATTTGTAAAATGCAGCTGAAGATACCTATTCTGCTTATCCCACGGGAGTGCCGTAAGGACAGGACTGAACAATGAATAGAAGTGCATTTTTTCCAACGTGATATGTGATTGTCATGAGTAATTAACACTGAGCCCTGGTGAGCTGAGGGGCTTTAGGGACGGAGCACAGGGTACACGGAGCTCTGGGAAGACACAGGTGCAGTGGGTGGCCTGTAGATCCCTTCCATCGGATCCTTCCATGTGAAGGGGGAGTCGGGGCCGTTTGGAGGTAGCAGAGTTCTGGGTGGCATTCAGGCCTCCAAATAAGCCTCAGTACTCTGGCTATTTTTTTGTTGTTGTTGTTTGTTTGTTTGAGACAGAGTCTCGCCCTGTCGCCCAGGCTGGAGTGCAGTGGCGCAGTCGGCTCACTGTGACCTCCACCTCCCAGGTTCAAGCGATTCTCCTGCCTCAGCCTCCTGAGCAGCTGAGATTACAGGCTCCCGCCACCACGCCTGGCTAATCTTTGTATTTTTAGTAGAGACAGGCTTTCACCATGTTGGCCAGACTGGTCTCAAACTCCTGACCTCAGGTGATCCTGCCCGCCTCCGCCTCAGTCCCCAAAGTGCTGGGATTACAGGCGTGAGCCATCGCATCTGGCCTCCTCTGGCTTTTTTCAGGAGAATCTGCTGCCTATACTGGAGCCACGCCTCAAAAAAGTGGAAAAACCAGCAGGCAGGAGGTTGCAGGTAGCTTCACCAACCTTCTTGTGCCCTTCTAGGTACCAGGATCATCTACGACCGGAAATTCTTGATGGAGTGTCGGAACTCACCTGTGACCAAAACACCCCCAAGGGATCTGCCTGCCATTCCTGGGGTCACCAGCCCTGCCAGTGATGAGCCCCCCACGGTAGCCAGCCAGAGCCACCTGCGAAATAGCCCAGAAGATAAGCGGGCAGGCGGTGAGTGGTGGGGCTTGGCCCTTGGGAAAGGGAATGTATGAGGCTCCTGGAGTCCGTCCACTGGGAGGAATTCCAGGGAGGAGGAACGACAGGGCCTCTGCCCTACCTTCTAAGGGGCAGCTCAGAGCCCAGAGGGCAAGAGTAGGGGTGGGGAGGTTGAACTCTTCGTTGGTAGCAACTTTCCCCCTGAAAGGGGCCCACACACCTCAGGAAAGATGATCTGGCACCATTTGGTCATGTAATCAGCGTGGAGCTTGTTTGAAATGGCAGTGGCTGCACACAGCAACTTTCATAAGCATCCCCCTCTATATAGTTGTTCCTGAAGCATTTCCACTTGGAACACACCCATGATGTTTGTGGTGCAAGAGACAAGTTATCAAAGACACAGTGTACTTGTCCTTTGGGAAATTACATGTCTGCAAGATGAGAAATACATCCGGGATGCCTCCTGTTGGGCTGCTGATCCCTAGTGGATCTTTATGAAGACAGGTAAAAACAATGCAGCCAGTTGTCTCTGCCGATTTGACCTTTGGTAGCTGGGTTCTTCCTGGTGTCCCCACCTCCCGAGTAATCAGAGCAGCCACTCTGGTGGTGGTGTCAGTAATGCACTCTTTGTGGCACCCTGGCTGGCTTGGCAGAATGTCGGAGTTCTCGTAAGCACTTCCAGGCAACTATAGTCAGTCTGGAACCCGCTGACCCTTCACCTGGAAGGCCATACACCAGGCCCAGACAGGGAGCAGCAGGAACCTCAGCTGGGCTTGCCCTGCTGACAGCAGCTGAATTCATCTCCCCAGGGCCCGCAGGACATGATTCATAATTATCTTGGGAACCTCACAGTTCAAGACAGACAGGAGTTGCCTGTATCTTAGTCTGTTTTTTCTGGCTGTAACCGAATACCTGAGATTGGGTAATTTATGAAGAAAAGTGGTTTATTTCCTACAGTTCTAGAGGCTGGGAAGGCCAAGGGCATGGTGGCTGCATCTGCTTGGCTTCTGCTGAGGGCCTCCTACTGCATCATAACATGGCAGAAAGCATCACAGGGCAAGCGGGGCACAGGAGAGAGAACCAAGCTGGCTTTTTGTTACACTCTTGTGATAACTAGCCCGCTCCTGTGGTAACCCATTAATCCAGGAATGGGTTAATCCATTCATAAGGACGGAGCCCTCATGACCCAATTACCTCTTAACAGCCCCACCTCTTAATACTGTTACATTGGGGATTAAGTTTCTGTATGAATCTCAAACCATAGCAGTCCAGCCCTGTACCCCCAAAATTCATGTCCTTCTCATACACAAATATATTTAGTTGATCCCCCTATCCCCAAAGACTTAACACGTTCCAGCCCCAGCTCAAAAGCTCAAAGTCGAGTTTCATCTGAATCAGATGAGACTCCCCATGATTGTCTCAAGCTTAATTCCCTTCCAGCTGTGAGACTGTGAAACTAAACAAGTTATCCACTTTCCAAAAATAGAGGCTCTCCCTGGCCCCTAAAACATCAGCTGGTGGCCAGGCACAGTGGCTCATGCCCGAAACCTCAGCACTCTGGGAGACTGAGGCAGGAGGAATACTTGAGGCCAGAAGTTCAATACCAGCCTGGGCAACAAAGTGAGACCCCATCTCTACACAAAATTTTAAAATTAGCCAGGCGTGGTGGTCCATGGCTGTAGTCCCAGCTACTCAGGAGGCTGAGGCAGGAGGATCACTTGAGCCCAGAAGATCAAGGCTACAGTGAGCTATGACTGCATAACTACACTCCAGCCTGGCCAACAGAGGGAGACCCTGTCTCTAAAGAAAAAAGCAAAAAGAACAAAAAATTCAGCCCAAGTGATATAGCTTGGATATTTGTCGCTGCCCAAATCTCATGTTACATTGTAATCCCCAGTGTTGGAGGTGGGGCCTGGTGGGACATGTTTGGTTCATAGGGACAGATCCCTCACAACTTGGTGTTGTCCTCATGATAGTGAATGAATTCTCATGAGATCTGGTTGTTGCAAAGTGTGGCAGCGCCACCCCACCCTCTCTTGCTCCTGCTACCTCCATGTCACATGCCTGCTCCCGCTTTGCTTTTCACCCAAGTAAAAGCTCCCTGAGGCTCCCCAGAAGCCAACAGAAGCGGTGTCATGCTCGCACAGCCTGCAGAACCATGAGCCAGTTAAACCTCTTTTCTTGGCTGGGCGCAGTGGCTCATGCCTGTAATCCCAGCACCTTGGGAGGTCAAGGTGGGCAGATCACTTGAAGTCAGGAGTTCAAGACCAGCCTGACCAACAAGGTGAAACCCTGTGTCTACTAAAAATACAAAAATTAGCTGGGTATGGTGATGGGCGCCTATAATCCCACCTACTCAGGAGACTGAGGCAGGAGAATCTCTTGAACCCAGGAGGAGGCAGAGGTTGCAATGAGTCGAGATTGGGCCACTACGGTCTAGCCTGGGAGACGGATACTCCATCTCAAAAAAAAAAAAAAACAAAAACTTCTTTTATAAATTACCCAACCTCAGGTATTTCTTTATAGTAATGAAAGAACAGCCTCATATACCAAGCATTCACCCATTGTTGACCTGGCCCTCTGTCCCCTCTCTCCCCAGGTGAAGAGTCACAGTTTGAGATGGACATTTAAAGCACCAGCCATCGCATGGAGCGCTGCCAAGGGGCCCGTCAGGCCCTTCCCGGGAGGAGTCCCACCAGCCAGGCCTTATAAAACTGGTCATCCTGGGCAGGTGTCGGTGTGGGGTCGGCCACCCCAGCCCTCTCTCCCTCACTCAGGGCACCTGCCCCCTCCTCTTTGTGAACACCAGCAGATACCTCCTTGTGCCTCCACTGATGCGGGAGCTGCCGCCCCAAGGGGAGTGACCCCTGCCAGCTAGCACACCCTGCAGCCAAGGGCCAGGAAGTGGACAAGAATGAGCCCTTCCTTCTGAATGATCGGGGGCGCAACCACCCCTTCCTTAGGTTGATGTGCCTGGGAAAGCTCCCTTCCCCTCCTTCCCCAAGAGAGGAAATAAAAGCCACCTTCGCCCTAGGGCCGAGAGTTGGGCCCTGTCTGAGCTTTTTTCAACTCTGTATGGTAACTAACACCAGCTGCTATGTGTACAGTGCTGCTTTTTTTTTTTGAGACGGAGTTTCACTCTTGTTGCCCAGGCTGGAGTGTGATGGCGCGATCTTGGCTCGCTGCATCCTCTGCCTCCTGGTTCAGGCGATTCTCCTGCCTCAGCCTCCAGCCTCCCAAGTAGCGGGGATTACAGGCCCCTGCCACCACAACCAGCTAGTGTTTTTTTGTATTTGTCGTAGAGACAGAGTTTCACCATGTTGGCCAGGCTGGTCTTGAACTCCTGACCTCAGGTGATCCACCTCCCTCGGCCTCCCAAAGTGCTGGGATTACAGGCATGAGCCACCATGCCCGGCCTGGTACAGCGCTTCTGAAGCGTGGGGCTATCCTTATTTGATTCTGACTCTGATCCTGTGGGTAAGTAGAAAAACTGTTATCCTCACTTTACAGGTGAGAAGACTGGCACAAGAACAGGTAAAATAAAATTGCACAGCTGCTGAATGGCACGTGGGACCTGGTTGGAGTCCTGCTACATTTTTTTTTTTTTAAGATGAGGTCTTGCTCTATCATCCAGGCAGGAATACAGTGGCGGTGCGGTCCTAGCTCACTGCAGCCTCAAACTCCTGGGTTCAAACGATCCTCCTGCCTCAGCCTCCTGAGTAGCTGAGACTACAGGTTTACATCACGATGACTGGCTAAGTTTTTTCTGTGTAGAGATAAGGTCTTGCTATGTTGCCCAGGCTGGTCTTGAACTCCTGGGCTCAAGTGATCCTCCCACCTCAGCATCCCAAAGTGTTGGGATGACACATGTGAGCTGCCACACCCAGCCCATGCCCTGCTATTCTTGATCTCTTGTTTTTTAGCAGCAAGGCAGCTGCCTTGCTTCCGGGCTTTCTCCCCCTTCTCTCAAACCCAAGCCTGTCAAGTTTGTCACCTTCCCCTCAAGGTCCATCCCATACAAGAATCAAAGGGAAGAGCCCCTGCCTTGGCCAGTGTGGCATCTGATCCACAGACACTCGACCTTTGCCAAGTGATCACTTTGTGTGAGCTGTCATGAGTGGCACAAACACAGACAAGCTCTCTGCCTTAAAGATTTTCATTGAAATGTAAGATTTGCCCAAAAGTGGGCTAGGCGCAGTGGCTCATGCCTGTAATCCCAGCACTTTGGGAGGCCAAGGTGGGCAGATCACAAGGTCAGGAGTTCGAGACCAGCCTGGCCAATATGGTGAAACCCTGTC
>NW_016107320.1:12754276-12755787 GCF_001604975.1 Cebus imitator
AAAAGAAATAAAAGAAGTGTGCATCTTTCCCACTGAGCAGAAGCATCCTCCCTAGGGCCCCAGGTATGTTCCGAGTATCAGTTCTGGCTGGATGCTATGGAATGGCCACAATCCACAACACAGTTCTTGTCCTCAAGGAAGTTAAAATCCTGGGGAAAGTGAGACTGTTGTGGTCCATCTGAACATGCATGTGCACTGAGCCCCAAAGCTTCTATAGAGATGCGCACTCTAGGGGACCATCACAGTCTGGCACTGCGACCCTCCAACATCACCAAAAGCACTGTTTCTGCCATTGAGGAACCCCCCGAGAACTGTTGGACAGACGCCACATGCCATCATGACCCAGGAGAGAGAAATGAGTGTTTTTAGCGCTGTGTGTGTTTTCTCAAAGCATTTCCAACCTGATCAGGAGATAAGTCCTCTAAGTAGTAAATAGTCATTGGAAATACAAAGCAATTTGGATACGTCTTTGTAGCAAGGTGTAAGAAAAAAACTAAAAAAAAAAAAGAGAGAGAGAAAACAAGGAAATATAAAGCAATACTTAGTTGCTTGCCCAGTGAATGGAGGGGAGGCTGTGCATGCCCCAAGTTGGAGGAATCTGAGGTTTGAGAAGCCTTCACGGAGGAGGTGTGGCTTGATAGGACTGGTAGGATTCCTGCATCACAAATGGCCTAAGGTACAGGAGCCCCTAAGAACAGTTCAACTGGAGAAATGTGGACGCTGTTAGGCTTTCTATGCATGAAAGAAGAGGCTGGCCCGGCAGTGGAGATGGGAATGGGGTGTATTGGGAAGGAAGCTTGACACCCTTGGGTGTGGTAGAGGGAGGAGGGATGTGTTGAAGGTTTCTGGTCCAGGAAACCCAGGCAAGAGGTCAGAAAGGAATTGCTGGTTTAGGAATTAGGCAGAGTGAACAGCAAGGAGGCCAAAGATGGAACTGTGGGTAATGTTCCCAGTGAGCATGAGCGGAGTGTGGGGAGCTGAACTGGTGATTTTCCAACCTCCGGACTGCTGTTTGACACAGCTGTGGGCGTCGCTCCAACTCCCAGGTAGCCAGACAGGTAGCACCAGGCTGTCTTTCTCCTGGCACCCTTCAGTGTGACATTCATCAAGATGACTCAAGGAAAAGCCTAAGGACATGTGACCAATCAAGAAGGCTCATTGTCAGCTGGGCACAGTGGCTCATGCTTGTAATCCCAGCACTTTGGGAGGCCGAGGCAGGTGGATCACCTGAAATGGGGATTTCGAGACCAGCCTGGCCAACATGGAGAGAAACCCCAACTCTACTAAAAATACAAAATTAGCCAGGCGTAGTAGCTCATGCCTGTAATCCCAGCTACTCGGAAGACTGAGGCAGGAGAAACACTTGAGTGCAGAAGGCGGAGGTTGCGATGAGCTGAGATTGTGCCATTGCACTCCAGCCTGGGCAACAAGAGCGAAACTCTGTCTTAAAAAAAAAAAAGAAGGTCTAGCCGGGCGTGGTGGCTCAAGCCTGTAATCCCAGCACTTTGGGA
>NW_016107320.1:12756797-12766148 GCF_001604975.1 Cebus imitator
GTTCGAGACCAGCCTGACCAACATGGAGAAAACCTGTCTCTACTAAAAATACAAAAAATTAGCCAGGTATGGTGACACATGCCTGTAATCCCAGCTACTCAGGAGGTAAGAGAATCACTTGGACCTTTGGGGATGTTGCAGTAGATCACGCCATTGCACTCCAGCCAAGGCAACAAAAGCGAAACTCTTGTCTCAAAAAAAAAAAAAAAAAATACAGAAATACAAAAATTAGCCGAGCATGGTGGTGGGCGCCTATAGTCCCGGCTACTCAGGAAGCTGATAGAGGAGAATCACCTGAACCCAGGAGGTAGAGGTTGCAGTGAGCCAAGATCGCACCACTGCACTCCAGCCTGGGCGACAAAGTGAGACTGTCTCAAAAAAAAGAAGAATGGCATTAGCAAAAGTGTGTCTGGAAAGAATCCAGCATGTGTAAGATGTTAGGATACTGTTAGGCAGGTGGGTGCTGGTGTGTTGGGTGGCACGTGGTAGGCTTAGATAGCATGGGATTTAATTGTTGGAACCAAAAAAAAAAGCATGAATGGAATGTCAAAAAAAAAAAAAGGATGGAATGTCTTCTGGCTGCCTGGAGCCCCACTATTGTCTTATTTAGGATCTTCATAATTTATGAGGTTAGTATTTTTATTCCTGTTTTACACATGACCATGGCTAGTGAGGGCCAGAATTAGAAATCCAACTCCTGTCTTTTCAGCCCCAAAACCTATGGGTTTTTGTCTTGTTTTAGCGACAGGGAGGTCTTGGATTCCTGGCCTCAAGTGATTGTCCTGCCTCGGCCTCCCAAAGTGTTATGATTACAGGCATAAGCCACTGTGGCCAGCCTCCAAAACTTATGGTTTTTTTTTTTTTTTTTGAGATGGAGTCTCATTCTGTCACTCGGGCTGGAGTGCAATGGCACGATCCCGGCTCACTGCAACCTCCACCTCCCAGGTTCAAGCCATTCCCCTGCCGCACCCTCCTGAGTAGCTGGGACTACAAGCACATGCCACCACGCCTGGCTAATTTTTTGTATTTTTTAGTAGAGACAGGGTTTCACCATGTTGGTCAGGCTGGTCTTGAACTCCTGATGTCATAATCCTCCCGCCTCAGCCTCCCAAGGTGCTGGGATTATAGGCATGAGCCACTGTGCCCCACCATTTTTTTTTTTTGAGACAAGAGTTTCACTCCTGTTGCCTAGGCTGGAGTGCAAGGGCGAGATCTCAGCTCACTGCAACCTCCGCCTCCTGGGTTCAAGCAGTTCTCCTGCCTCAGCCTCCCAAGTAGCTGGGATTACAGGCGCCTGCCGCCACACACATATAATTTGTGTATTTTTAGTAGAGACAGGGTTTTACCATGTTGGCCAAGCTGGTCTTGAGCTCCTGACTTCAGGTGATCTGCCCACCTCGGCCTCCCAAAGTGCTGGGGTTACAGGCGTGAGCCACTGTGCCTAGCCCAACCACCACACCCAGCCCTCCAAAACCTATGCTCTTAATGCCACACTGTGAATAGAACCAAAGTCTGGGCTGTTCTGACTCTGAGCTATAGGCAACTGGGATACTGACTGGAGGTGTCAGAAAAGAGGCAGTGACAGGTGGGTGTTAAGGTAAAGCAGGCGGAGGCGAGACCTGGAGCCTGGAAGTCATTCAGGTGTTTGGTGGTTGCTTAGAATTCATGGGTTTAGGGGAACGAGGTAGTGTTAAGGAGTACGGCCAGACACGGTGGCTGGCTCATGCCTGTAATCCTAGCCCTTGGGAGGCTGAGGCGGGCAGATCAGGATGTCAAGAGATCGAGACCATCCTGGCTAACATGGTGAAACGCTGATTCTACTAAAAATACAAAAATTAGCCAGGCGTGGTGGCGTGCACCTGTAGTCCTAGGTACTCAGGAGGCTGAGGCAGGAGAATCCCTTGAACCTGGGAGGTGGAGGCTGCAGTGAGCCAAGATTGCACTATTGCTCTCCAGCCTGGTGACGGAGCAAGACTCTGTCTCAAAAAGAAAAAGAAAAAAAAAAGAATGTAAGATTGACAGCCTTTTCTCATTTACTCAAGGGCTATTTGTTGAGTGCCTACTGTGTGCCAGGCACTGTTCTAAGCACTGGGGTAGAGTGGAGAACACAAAGCCCTGACTTCAAGGAGCAGACCTTCCAATGATGCAACAGCCGTGTGTGCACCCGGCTTTCACTGCGGACATCACAAACTTGGCCCCCTCGAAATAAGGTGCACAACTGAGTCTGTCCGACCTTCCCTCCCTGCAAGCAGAGGACATGTGCGCCTTGCTGTGAGACAATTAGTCCTGTATGGAGGAGCCAGCACCCCAGTGACAGACCATAGACAGAAATAACTGAACAAAACCCTGTTTCTCGTCAGCAGGAAAAGGCAAGGAACCTGCTTTCTGCAGGTTAACCATGGGGGAAAGTGCAACCCCTAAGGACTAGGTTTTGTTGAGCTTAACACACTCCAAAGAGTATGCGGCAGGGAGAGTAGGGAAGGGTTCTTGGGCCACAGCAAAGTGAAGGTAAATCCTTCCAACCCCAGCTGCAAATCAGAGGCGGTTTCCTATGCAAAGCCACATAGGAAGCCCTTATCCTGACGGAGCCTTAGAGCCGTCCTTGTTTGTTCCTTACATCTTAGGTTCTGAGGAGGAACGATGTTGCAATCCTCGCCTTTGTGCTGCCGCCTGCTGGAAGAGTTCATTAAAGCAAGGAAGGCAGGGTACGTCTAGGAAATGGTTATGGCACTCCGTTAGATGAAAAGTGAGGATGCCACATGTACTCAAGACCAAGCTGGGCACAGTGGTTTATGCCTGTAATCCCAACACTTTGGGAGGCCAAGGCAGGTGGATCACGAGGTCAGGAGATCGAGACCATCCTGGCCAAGATGGTGAAACCCTGTCTCAACTAAAAATACAAAAATTAGCCAGGTGTGGTGGTGTGCACCTATAGTCCCAGCTACTTAGGAGCAGTGAGCCAAGATCACACCACTGCACTCCAGACTGGGCAATAGAGAGAGACTCCATCTCAAAAAACAAACAAACAAACAAAAAAAAACCGACCTAAGCACATTTCTCCACATTTTTTCAACCGAGATCATGCAACTGGATCTTCATTCTCTGAAAGGAATACTAAGGGAAAAGTTTTCCAGAGAGAGCAACCGGGATTGTGCTGTGGGGCAGAACCAGAGGTAGAACAGAATGTGCTGCACTGCCCAGACCTGTTTGGGAAAAGCTAGTGATGGCCCTGCTTCTTCCCTTCTACCAAGAGCAGCCATGCATGTGGCCATACTGCCCTTTGATCCTCGACCCACCTGTCTGGCCGGCTGCAGCCAGCTGGCTCTATCTGCCAAGGAATTCCAGCCAGGAACACAGTTTACTCTCATCTGGCATTTCTCAACGCAAGTTTCACTACGAGGTTGCATTTGAACCTTCTCCTAGGGACTGCACTACCTTCCAAAAGAAGTCAGGACTCTGGGCTGTTCAAAACTTCTTCCCTAGCCTCTATAGGATATGTTTCAGATTTGTGTAGGATCATGGATATACATAGCCATCGCTCAGGTAACTCGTCCAACTCTTGGGACAGTTTCAGCTTCTATTTCGTTTTATTTACTTAATTTTTGAGACAGAATTTCACCCGTCTCAAAAAATTAAGTGCAATGGCACAATCACTGCAACCTCTGCCTCCCTTTAAAGTGATTCTCCTGCCTCAGCCTCCCAAGTAGCTGGGATTACAGGTGCCTGCCACCACACTCAGCTAATTTTTGTATTTTTAGTAGAGACAGCGTTTCACCATGTTGGCCAGGATGGTCTAGAGCTCTTGACCTCGTGATCCACCCACCTTGGCCTCCCTAAGTGCTGGGATTACAGGCATGAGCCACCGTGTCTGGCCAATTTTAAATTTTTTAAATTATAAATTGACAAATTATAATTATATACATTTATGAGATACAAAGTAATGTTATGCTATGTGTATACAGTGCGGACTGATTAAATCAAGCTATTTAACCTATCCAGTACCTCGAATGCTTTTTTTTTTCTTTTTTGAGATGGGGTCTCACTCTGTCACCCAGGCTGGAATGCAGTGATGTGAACAGAGTTCCTTGTAGCCTCACCTCATTGGGTCAAACAATCCTCTTGCCTCAGCCTCCCTCGTAGGTGGGATATAGGCACGTACCACTGCCCCCGCTTGTTTTTTATTTTGTAGAGACAGGGTCTTGCCATGTTGCCCAGGTTTACGTATCCGTTTTTGTGGTGAGAATATTTGAATTTTATTCTCAGCAATTTTGTGTATTTTTCTGGTTTTTTCTTTAAATTTTTTTTTGACAGAGTTTTACTCTTGTCACCCAGGCTGGAGTGCAATGGCGGGATCTTGGTTCACTGCAACCTCAACCTCCCAGGTTCAAGTCATTCTCCTGTCTCACCCTCCTGACTAGATGGGAGTACAGGTGCATGCCACCACACTGGCTAATTTTTGTATTTTTAGTAGAGACAGGGTTTCATCATATTGGTCAGACTCATCTCGCACTCTTGACTTCAGGTCATCTGCCCGCCTGGCCTTCCAAAGTGCTGGGATTACAGGCATGAGCCATTGTGCCTGGCCTGCAAAATGTATTTCTTATGTGAGTTGTGGCTAAAACATTTTAGAGACATTTTTCTAAATTAATGGTCTTCAAAATTTTGTTTGCATGAGTTTATCATTTTTAGTTGCAAAGAATTTCATATGAATTGTAAACATTAGCATATTAAATAAAACTTTTAAAAGTATTTTTATGTAGTGATTTCTATGTCATAATTCATTAAAAAAATACTTAAGTCAGGCACAGTGGCTCTTGCCTGTAATCCTAGCACTTTGGGAGCTAAGGTAGGCATATCTCCCCATCTAGGAGTTTGAGACTAGCCTGGGCAACATGGGGAAACCCCATCTCTTCAAAAAATGGAAAAATTAGCCAGGTGTGGTAGTGCACATCTGCAGTCCCAGCTACTTGGGAGGCTGAGGTGTGCAGAGCAACTGACCCTGGGGAGGTTGAGGCAGCAGTGAGCTGTGATTATGCCACAGCACTCCAGCCTGGGCAATAGAGCAAACCTTGTCTCAAAAAAGCAAAAAAATATGAACAAATTTTTTTTTCTTTTCTTCTTTTTTGAAGTAGGGCCTTGCTCTGTTGCTCAGGCTAGAGGGCAGTGGTGCAATTATAGCTTGACCCGTTTGGGCTTAGGTAATCCTCCCAAATAGCTGGGACTAAAGGTGTGCGCCATAACACCCAGCTAATATTTTGTTTTTTGTAGAGATGAGGGTCTTGCTATATTTCCCAGGCTGGTCTCTAACTCCTGGGCTCAAGCAGCCTTCCTGCCTCGGCCTCCCAAAGTGCTGGGATTACAGTCATGAGCCACTATGTCTGGCTGGCAATATAATTATTAGTATACAATTAATCAAACGTAGTATATATATTGATAAACATAAAAATCAAAATTTTATTGAAGGTGTAATTTTTTTTTTTTTTTTGACGGAGTTTTGGTCTTGTTGCCCAGTCTGGAGTGCAATGGCACGATCTCAGCTCACCACAACCTCCGCCTCCTGGGCTCAAGCAATTCTCCTGCCTCAGCCTCCCGAGAAGCTGGGATTACAGGTATGTGCCACACACCCAGCTAATTTTGTATTTTTAGTAGAGATAGGGTTTCTCTATGTTGGTCAAGACAGTCTTGAACTCCCGACCTCAGGTGATCCACCCACCTCAGCCTCCCAAAGTGTTAGGATTACAGGTGTGAGCCACCGTGCCCAGCTGAAGGTATAATTTTTAATGGGACTGAGCATTTATTTTGTTCAATTAATTAATATGTTCATTAATGAATATTGTTATTGCTAGAATGAGAGATTTAGCATCAACTGTTACTATTTTTCATTTTCTTTAAGAGACTTGTTCTCACCATGTTGCTTTGCAGTAACGTTGCCCAGGCTTGCCTCTAACTCTTGGGACTCAAGATCCTCTCACTTCACCTGTCCCAAATATCTGGGACAGGCATACATCACCACATCCAGCATATTTCATTTTTACAAATGTAAGAGCTGACAACTTTTGTTTACATAAATTAGCATTTCCCCACCCATGATTTACTGAAGCAATGGAACTCAATTCTTTGAACCCCTTTAAAATTCTACGTCAGGGCCGGGCACAGTGGCTCACAGCTGTAATCCCAACACTTTGGGAGGCCAAGGCTGGCAGATTACCTGAGGTCAGGAGTTCGAGCCCGGCCTGGCCAACATGGTGAAACCCCATCTCTACTGAAAATACAAAAAATTAGCTGGGCATGGTGGCAGGTGCCTATAATTCCAGCTACTCAGGAGGTTGAGGCAGGAGAATCCCTTGAATCCAGGAGATGGAGGTTGCAGTGAGCCAAGACCACGCCATTACACTCCAGCCTGGGGAACAAGAGTGAGGCTCCATCTTAAAAAAAAAAAAAAAAAAGAAAAAAGAAAAAAATTAAGTGCCAAGCTAGCACAGTGACATGAACTAGCAGTACCAGCTACTTGGGAGGCTGAGGTTGGAGGATCCTTTGAGCCCAGGAGTACAAGTCCAGCCTGGGTAACAGAGTGAAACCAGGTGACTTAAAAAAAAAAAATGTAGGTGCCACTCAGGGTTCAATCCCCAGACCACCGGCATTTGAAAGCAATGTGACATACGTGTTTCATATTGCTGGGGTCATCAAATCCATTTAGTATGAAACCAATAGCATGAAAAAAAAACAAAACAATACAAAGTCCAGAATGTTTCACAAATCTTTTGCTTCAATTAGAAATCACGTGTATACTGGGTCATTGTAAAATGTATTTCTCTGACAACTCAGTTAGGTCCTTCTTTAATTTTGTTGAAAACAAGTCATTAGAACCAATTGAGAAATCAGTACCTACATATTTTCCATGGCGTCCAGTGGCCTAGAGGTTCCTACACTATCCGTGGATACATCAAGTAAGATTAGACAGGATTGGCGAGGGATGCGTTGATCTTGTGTAAAGCGGAAGAAGAGTGTATCGTTAGGCAATTTTTTTTTTGAGGCGGAGTTGCGCTCTCGTTGCCCAGGCTGGAGTGAAACGGCGCAATCTCGGCTCACCGAAACCTCCGTCTCCCGGGTTCAAGCGATTCTCCTGCCTCAGCCTCCCGAGTAGCTGGGATTACAGACATGAACCACCACTCCCGGCTATTTTTGTATTTTTAGTAGAGACGGGGTTTCTCCAAGTTGGTCAGGTTGGTTTAGAAGTCCTAACCTCAGGTGATACGCCCACCTCGGCCTCCCAAAGTTCTAGGATTACAGGCGTGAGTCACCGCGCCCTGCCCGTTAGGGCAACTTTTTAGGATATAGAATAAACACTGGTGTCCTGAAAACGTTTCTGGCTGCAACATTTTGAGAAATTTGCATTCTCGAGTTTGGAGACCACGGCTTTTAAAGACTCCACTCACTGCAGTGATGCCAGCAACCAGCTACTGTCGGTGACTTCGAAAGTTCGTACTTTCAGTCCACACTTCTTCCATTCGTTGGGCACCACACTTGCCTACACTCGGAGTGCCCCGGCACCCCCCACCCCCCCGTCCCGGGCTTCGCTTTCCGCCCTTTACACTTGGAAGCCACGAGCCGCTTCTGGTGCCCACGCTGCTCCTCGGCTGCCCCGCCTGGGTCCTCCATCCTCGCCCCTGGAATCGGCCTCCCTAATTCCCTTCCCTCTGAAGGTCATTTGGAAACGGGCTCGAAGGGGCGACACTGCGTAGAAAACCAAATTCCATCCGCGGCGGACAGGGAGTGCTAGTCTCGAAGGAAGACGTAACCCCCGGTTGGTAGTGAGGAGCGTCTGCGGCACAGCCAGCGCTCTCGAGGATACTCTGCGCGGGGATAGCCTGTCGTAGCTATCAGGGATAGCCGGATACGTCGCGTCAGTCTCCGACTCGAAGGGTGGTCCTCGAGGAAATCCCACTAACCATCCAGCTTCCTCCGCCTTCCCCCATCCAGGCCCGCAGCCAGGGCAGGCGTGGAGGCCCCGCCCACCTCTGCCTGCGCGCCTGACCTTAAGGCGGGCGTGGAGTTGGGCTTTCTCAGGCAGACGGTGGACCCACCGCGGGCCTTTCCTGTTTGAAAATTACAGCATCACACAGCAACTCGCGCGAGACGAAGGGACTTCTCGCGATAAGTCCAGGGGTGGCCGTGATGGCGGCGGCGGGAGCAGGACCCAGCCCGGAAGCGGGTGCCGGGCCTGGCCCTGGAGCGGCCGCAAATGCAGCAGCCTCAGAAGAGGGGGAGACGAAGCCGATGGCAGCGGGAGCAGCCGCTCCTGGAGGAGAGGGGACCTCTGCTGCTCCGACAGCTGAGCCCAGTTCAGGGGAGGCTGAAAGCGGGTAAGAGGTCCTGGGGCCGAGGAGGACGCGGGAAGGAGGCCCGCCCCTCGCGAATCCTGCGGCTCCTGGAGCCGCGCCGCCCGCCCCCTGCTAGCCTAGGCCCCGCCGCCAACGGCTCGCCCTGCCCCTGCGCTGCTTGGCCCGTCCCCTCTCTCATATATCTCGGATAACGCCCCGTCCGCACCTTTCTCGGGCGGTGGGGGCCGAGGATCCTGTCGTTATCTCTTGAGTCTTGCATTCCGGCAGGAAGCTGGTAGCCCACTCTTCTAACGGGAGCTCTTCACATATCCCAGAAAAGAAACCACTTTGCAGTGCCAGACTGGAAGAAGTAACAGTCACTCTGAAAACAGGGTGGGAGAGCTGCCTCTCTTTGAACCTCTCCCAGGATCAACTCTAACCCAGGTAGATTTGTCTGTAAAGGTCGATTAGGCTTCCCTCTGCTCCCTAACAGTACCTTGGGCATCCAGTCTGAGAACAGGCTTAGCTGAAAAAGCTGCAGGAGTGTGAAGTTCGGTTGTAATTTGATCATCATCTTTGGGAATGGGCTTTTTGAGGTTTGTTTCTCTTGAAAATTTTTACTTGAGCGCTTTCATTGTCTTATAGGGATGCAAACTTGGTCGATGTAAGTGGTGGCTTGGAGACAGAATCATCTAATGGAAAAGATACAATAGTAAGTATTTCTTTTTAGTTGTTTGCAAGGCAAAACCATTGCTTTTAAATTTTTGAGCTAATCAAAAACATAGGGCCGGGCATGGTGGCTCACGCCTGTAATCCCAACATTTTGGGAGGCCGAGGCAGGCGGATCACCTGAGGTCAGGAATTGGAGACCAGCCTGACCAACATGGAGAAAACCCTCTCAACTAAAAAAAAATTAGTTGGGCCTGGTGGCCGGTGTTTGAATCGCTTGAAGCCGGAAGGCAGAGGTTGCAGTGAGCCGAGAACGCGCCATTGCACTCCAGCCTGCGCAACAAAAGCGAAACTCTGTCTC
>NW_016107320.1:12766779-12768421 GCF_001604975.1 Cebus imitator
CATGCCTGTAATCCCAACACTGGAAGGCTGAGGCCTGAGGATCACTTGAGGCCAGCCTTGGCAACATAGAGAGACTCTCGTCACTTAAAAAAATAAAAGTAAAATACATTCACCTCAACTGATTTGATTCTTGAATTGCTCTGTGAACACAGGAAGGTGCTGGGGATACATCAGAGGTGATGGATACTCAGGCGGGCTCCGTGGATGAAGAGAATGGCCGACAGTTGGGAGAGGTAGAGCTGCAGTGTGGGATTTGTACAAAATGGTTCACGGCTGACACATTTGGCATAGATACGTCGTGAGTACTTTTCATAGTTTTTGTAAGAATTGCTCGGTAAAATAAATCTCAGCATGCTCAACAGTTAGTTTATGGGCAAAATAAGTGCAAAATATTTCCTATGTCTTCTAACCCCTTTTCAGCAACTAGGATGTTGAATCAGGAATAGTTTAATTCCCTTAATTTGTTATTTGCTTACTGAGGGCAGAGCCCTGATAGATACAATGGTGGGTATTGTCCCTCCTTTTGAGTTTACAACCTGGTTTGGAGACCAAAAAAATGCAATTACAAAGTGTTATATAAGCAAATTTAGTACAATATAAACTTTGTGTGGGGGGGGTCTTGGATTTTTCAGAAAGGATTAGTGTATATGTGGACAAAGCCTGTTGTCCAAAATTTGAGACGACCCATGCTCTTTATGCCTTAACCATCCTTTTTTTTCTTTTTCATTGCTGCTGACTCGTTCCTTGAAGTATCTTGTCAGCTCTTCTCAGCAAACCTATTTCCAATCGTGTACCTCTTTTAGTGTATTAAAATCATACTGTGATTGAGAAAGAAATTTTTACCTTATACTGACTTACTGTCTATTGTATTGCTCACTCTCTGTCATGTTCTTTATGGTCTATATTATACTAATATATTTATATAAGACTATCTAAAAATAAGGCTGCGTTATAGTGAAATTAATCCACCTTAGGTAAGGTTGGAAAGACATATATATGTGTATATATATATATATATATATATATGTTTGCTTGTTGTTTTCTTGAGACAGGGTTTGCTCTGTCACCCACGCTGGAGTCCAATGGCTGGATCACAGCTTGCTGCAGCCTCAAATTTCTGGGCTCAACGGACCCTCCTGCCTCACCCTTCCGAAGTGTTGGGATTACTGGCTTGAGCCATCATACCGTGTTTTCTTTTATAATCTGTTGTATGCTTTCTAGTTAAAAAGTTAAAGTGAGTTTTAGAAATGTTGATGTCTCAATTAACATGTGACTTGTGATTTAGGAAAGAGTGTTTTAAAAAGAAAGAAAAATACTGAAGGATCAGGAAGAAATAATTGATCTTGGTAGCAAGATCTGCTCAGAAAACACTAGCTAAGCAAGACTGGTCACTTAGAGAGGCCTAAGATAGGGCTATTTCAGCCAGAATTGTTTGTTTGGATTGACAGAATTTAGGAAAGGAAATTTACTAGAGAGATAACTGGGAGGAATTCAGGGAATAATCAAATCACAGTTAAAGCTTTGATAGCTTTAGAGAGAACAGTTTGTAACTGAATTTCAAAAGTTGTATCTAAAGCCCAGTTAGGTCTTATCTGTGGTATCAAGTTTCAAAAAAAAAAAAAAAAAAGGCAACAATTAAAGA
>NW_016107320.1:12768672-12770450 GCF_001604975.1 Cebus imitator
AAAAAAAAAAAAAAGAAAAATAATAAAGCCCAGTTAGGTGGGATGGATTACCTTTTACAACTGAGAGAGTGTGAGCTGGCGGGGTATGAGAAAGGCTGCTCTTGGCCAGGCGCGGTGGCTCACACCTGTAATCTCAACACTTTGGGAGGCCAAGGTGGGCGGATCATGAGGTCAGGAGATTGAGACCATCTTGGCCAGCATGGTGAAACCCCATCTCTACTAAAAAATATAAAAATTTAGCCAGGCGTGGTGGGACACGCTTGTAGTCCCAGCTACTTGGGAGGCTGAGGCAGGGGAATCGCTTGAACCCAGGAGGTGGAGGCTGCAGTGAGCGGAGATCTCATCACTGCACTCCAGCCTGGGCAACAGAGTGAGACTCTGTCTCAAAAAAAAATTTGAATTCAAATACAAACAGGTGTGAAGAGCAGCCTTATTCTTTTTCCCTTTTCCTTTTTGAGACAGAGTCTTACTCTGTTGCCAGACTGGAGTGCAATGGCGCAATCTTGGCTCACTGCAACCTCTGCCTCCTGGGCTCAAGCGATTCCCCTGCCTCAGCCTCCCAAGTAGCTGAGAATACAGGTGTGTGCCACCATGTCCAACTAATTTTTTGTATTTTTAGTAGAGACGGGGTTTCACCATGCTGGCCAGGATGGTCTCCATCTCCTGACCTTGTGATCCGCTGCCTCGGCCTCCCAAAGTGCTGGGATTACAGGCGTGAGCCACCGCACCCAGCCTACCTACCTGTCTTTAGTATGAGGCTTTGCCTTCTGTAAATGAGCCTATCACAATAGACTGTTTAACAGAAGAGGTTCTACAGATAAGTGAAGGTAAGGGAACTCAGCGTTAACATTTGTAAGAATGCTTTTTAATTCCATTAGGGTAGCAATAGTTGGTAAAATGCCTGGTAGTCTTCTCTGAGGAGACTCTAAGCTATTTCAGAGTCCAAGATAAGCTTTCGTTCTGATTTTTCTCTTTTAGCTGAAGCCATTTATACTAAAAGTCTTCTGTTCTTCTGTTACTTTGCCTTTTGCAAGACTAAGCTGTCCTGTCCTTTTCCTGTCATCCTGTGCAGTCACTACCATGTTTCTCTTCTCAATTGCGTTGGTTCCTCTGTTGCATCCAGTCTCTGCCATTCCCCTCCAGACCTCTTCCTCTCTTGCCTTTAAACAGGCAAGTCTTCTCTTGACGTCAAGTGATCCACCCATCTCGGCCTCCCAAGGCACTGGAATTAACAAGCGTGAGCCGCCTCGCCTGGCCTAATTATTTACATTTTCTGTTTATTTTTTCATACATTCTGCCTGCCCTTTCCAACCACATTATTGCTACCATCGAGATAGACCTTAGACTATTTGTCCTCTTCTACAGCTAGCCTGGCATATTCTTTTAAGGTGCTCAGAAAATTAGTAAGGTACCAGTGAGAACCTTCTAGATGCTGAATTGTCCAGTATAATGGTTAAGGTCTTACTATTGTGACAGAAAAATCTGGGTATTTATAAGAAAATGAGCCATGTGCCAGGCGTAGTGGCTCACGCCTGTAATCTCAGCACTTTGGGAGGCCAAGGCAGGCAGATCACCTCAGGTCAGGAGTTTGAGACCAGCCTGACCAACATGGAGAAACTCCATCTCTACTAAAAGTAAAAAATTAGCCAGGCGTGGTGGCACACGCCTGTAATCCCAGCTACTCGGAGAATCACTTGGATCCAGGAGGTTGTAATGAGCTGAGATTGTGTCATTGCACTCCAGCCTGGGCAATAAGAGCGAAATTCCGTCTCAAAAAA
>NW_016107320.1:12774185-12775213 GCF_001604975.1 Cebus imitator
CAGGATGGTCTCGATCTCTTGACCTCGTGATCCACCCACCTCGGCCTCCCAAAGTGCTGGGATTACAGGCTTGAGCCACCGCGCCCGGCCATATGAACATTTTTAACATTTTAATTCACTGATGGGAATGGATTCATGTTAACTTCTTATGATATACAGCTTGGGCAACATGGCAAAAGCCTGACTCCATTAAAAAAATACAAAAATTAGCTGGGCATGGTGGCTTATGCTTGTAGTCCAAGCTACTTGGGGGCTGAAGTGGGTGAATCACCTGAGCCAGGGAAGGTCAAGTCTGTAGTGAGCTATGATTGTACCACTGCGCTCCAGCCTGGGCAACAGAGTGAGACCCTGTCTTTGGGGGGGGTGGAAAAAAAAAGACTTGTGTGTGTTCACAAGTTCACTAATTTGTATAATTTGGCTCTTCTGCAGATCCTGTCTCCCTTTCATGACCAACTACAGTTTTCATTGCAATGTCTGCCATCACAGCGGGAATACCTATTTCCTCCGGAAGCAAGCAAGTAAGAACAAACTCGAGTATTTGAGATGATTATCCACTGGAAAAGAAAAGGCATCTGGGCTTAGCAGAATCAGGAGACCTTTGCCTAATAACTGGTATAGTTAAGTTGGAGTTTAGCCCTGAATAATGCAATTGTCTGTTTCAGGTCATATGATGACTCCATTTTTTTGCTATTATTATTATTTTCTGTACCACTTATTTAGTATTCCCTTGGGAATAGAGATGTAGTATTATAGATAAATATTTTTTCCTTTTTATTTTTGATAGACTTGAAGGAAATGTGCCTTAGTGCTTTGGCCAACCTGACATGGCAGTCCCGAACGCAGGATGAACATCCGAAGACAATGTTCTCCAAAGATAAGGTAGAGGTGGAATTAATGTAATTACAGTTCCATTAAAGTTAGGAGGAACTTCTAAATACATTCTCTAATAAGTACTTTATTCCCAGTTTTTATGAATATACAACAGTGGATTCAGTGATTACCTTTTTCTATTTTTTTTTTTTTTTTTT
>NW_016107320.1:12775753-12782053 GCF_001604975.1 Cebus imitator
TTTTGAGTTGGAGTTTTGCTCTTGTTGCCCAGGCTGGAGTGCAATGGTGTGCTCTCGGCTCACTGCAACCTTCACCTCCCAGGTTCAAGCACTTCTCCTAACTCAGCCTCCCAAGTAACTGGGATTGCAGATGTGTACCACCATACCCGGTTAATTTTGTATTTTTGGTAGAGATGGGGTTTCTCCATGTTGGTCAGGCTGGTCTCGAACTCCCGACCTCAGGTGATCCGCCCACCTCAGCCTCTCAGAGTGCTGGGATTAGATGTGAGCCACTGCACCTGGCCTACTTTGAAAATTTTCAAGGTGGAATGTAATGGCACCATCATGGCTCACTGAAGCCTTGACCTCCCGGGCTCAGCTGATCCTCCCACCTCAGCCTCTCAAGTAGCTGGGACTACAGATGCACACCACCACACCCAGCTAATTTTTGTGGTGTTTTTTGTAGAGACAGGGTTTTACCATGTTGCCCAGGCTGGTCTCGAACTCCTGTATTCAAGTGATCTGCCTGCCTTGGCCTCCCAGGGTGCTTGGGATTACAGGTGTGAGCTACTGAGCCCAGCCCATTTCTTCCTAGATTTGCCAGTTTTTTTTTTTAACCTGCATTTGTTTTATTTCCCCATATCTCTATTTTTCCCTTAAGCTGTATGAGACAACATTGTAGATATACTTTACCCAGTATTCTGTTACACAACCACAATGCAATTATCATAATACAAAAATTTAACATTGGTGCAGTACTGCTGATTTACAGTTCATATTTGTAGTTTCTCAGGATTATTACTGTGTTCAGAATATTCTCCTTCATAGTTTTTTTCTCCATCCAGGATCTGGTCAGGATCACTCATTGCCGTTAGTTGTAATGACTCTTTTGTCTCTATTAATAAAACATTTACTTTTTTTTTATTATTTTTTTAAACATGGGGTTTCACCATGTTGGTCAGGCTGGTCTTGAACTCCAAACCTCAGGTGATCTACCCACCTTGGCCTCCAAAGGGTTTGGATTACAGGCATGAGCCACCACACCCAGCCCAGTAAAACTATTCCTTTATTCAATTTTTTTTTTTTTTTTTTTGAAACAGGGTCTTGCTCTATTGCTCAGCCTGGAATGCAATGGCACAGTGATGGTTCACTGAAGCCTCGACCTCCTGGGTTCAAGCTATTCTCCCTTCTCGGCCTCCTGAGTAGCTGGGACTCTAGGATCATGCTGCCACACCCAGCTAATTAAAAAAATTTTTTTGTAGAGATGCCGTCTCACTGTGTTGCCCAGCTAGTTTCAACCTCTTGGGCTCAAGTGATCCTCTTGCCTTGGCCTCCCAAAGCTCTGGGAATACAGATATGAACCAGCACAATACGTAAATAAATAAATAAAACAAATAAATAAAGGGGCTCCTTTATTTGTATATTTAGTAAAGTAAACATTTTTAAGTGCTTAGGCAGTTGTTTGGCATGATATTCCTTAATTTGCATTTGATTGTTTTCTCATGATTAGGTTCAGGTTAAACTTTTTTTTTTCTTTAATAGGGACAGGTCTCACTATGTTGCCTAAGCTAGTCTTATACTCCTGGGCTCAAGCAATCCACTGGCCTTGGCCTCCCAAGGTGCTGAGATTACAATTGTGAGCCACCAAGCCTGGCCCTGTGATACACATTTATGGCAAGACTATTACATAGGTATTGTTTCTTTTTTAGACTATCACATCAGTAGATATATAAGGTATTGGTTTGTTTTACTATTAGTGATCCTGAATTGAACTAGTTGGTTAAGGAGGGAGCATTTTTATCTTTGTGATAAGTAATCCTTGAGCCATACTTGGGGATTATGTGAGTACCTCATTCTCCTCCTTTCAACCAGGGATTTTTAGCCACCATTGATTATCCAACCCTGAATCAGTCAATAGAGTAGTGGCTATAAATCAGAAGATATTCATTGGTTGTAAGTCTTCTGTAAATAATTTTCCCTCATTCTTTTTTTTTCCTTTTAAATATCAATGAATTTTTCTAAAAAAAAGTCAGTGTTTTATAGTCCATTGTTGGGTTTTTTTGGTGTTTTTTTTTGTTTGTTTGTTTTTGTTTTTGTTTTTGAGACAGTCTGGCTCTGTCACCCAGGCTGGAGTGGAGTGGTGCGGTGTCTTGGCTCACTGCATCTTCTTCCTCCTGGGTTCAAGCAGTTCTGCCTCAGCCTCCTGAGTAGCTGGGACTACAGGCATATGCCACCATGCCCAGCTAATTTTTGTATTCTTTGGTAGAGACAGGGTTTCAGCATGTTGGCCAGACTGGTCTCAAGTGATCTCACCTCGGATTCCCAAAGTGCTGGGATTACAAGCGTGAGCCACCATGCCTGGCCATTGTTGAATTTTTTGTCTCTGACCCTCAGATTGTCCCAGATTCAACTATTGTAAACAAAACCTGATTCCCTATCTGGCTGATTCCTGAAACTCTTTGATATGCCCCCATTCGTTTTTGAACTCTTCCTTATTTTCTGGAATAACAGAATATTCTAGGCTTACTTCCCGTGGTTCCTTTTAGTAAAAAGATTTAGTTTTCATGGAGTTAACTCTGGTGGTGGTACTTTAGAAGATAATCTAAATAGGAGGCCAGAAGATGAAGGTCAAAAGTCATTTCAGTCATGCAAGCAGGAGTTGGTGAGAGCCACGGTCACAGCAGTGGGGATAGAAAGGTGGCCTGATTGGAGTGACATTTCTGAAATTTTAAAATTTATTTGGTGACCATTTAGGTGTCAAAATTGTCAGACAAGAGTCAAGGACAACTATTGTGTCTAGCTCATTCTTGGTGATCACTGGTTCTAAGTATCAGGAGCAAGAATAGAAATCTGAAAAGCAGATTTATGAGGTAAGATACCAAGCTCCGTTTCAGTCACCAGAAGTTTGAGGTGCCTTTAGGATGTCCAGGTGGAGATGTCTCAGCAGGTAGAAATAGGAGCTCAGGAGAATAATATGGGAGTCATCTTCTAATTGACAACTAAGGGACTGTGACAGAGCTTTTTCTTCCAACTGGAGTATAAGACCTACATGGCTAAGATTTGTTTATATTTGTGGAAACCCCGATAATCTGTATATCGTGTGCATGCAATGAAATATTCAATGATTAAAAGATAAAACCTGTAAACCTTGCATAACAGTATGGGGGGCGGAAACTAACATGATTTTTCTCTTGATTCTAACAAGGTCCTTGAAAAATGCTGTTTTCTTTCTTTGTCAGCATACCTTTGACTATAGCAGTAATAGTCTTAATATATTTTATTTTAAAAATTAGGATATTATACCATTTATTGATAAATACTGGGAGTGCATGACAACCAGACAGAGACCTGGGAAAATGACTTGGCCAAATAACATTGTTAAAACAATGGTAAGTAGACTAAAATTGATCAGACTTGACATTTAAAAAAACATTAATTTTTGTAAGAAATAATATTTTGTCTCATTGTGAAATGAGAACTTAATGTGAAACCTTTTAATGTGAGATACAGCTAATTGTCAATTTTAATAGTTTTCACACAATCAGTGAAATGCATATTGTGTCTTATATGAACATTGCCCACATAAGCCTGGTTTTATGTATTGAAACTTTTGTCCACTGTATTTTGCAAGAACAATTTTACATTGAATTGAGACCACTTTTTTTTTTTTCTATTAAAAAAAATTGTTCTAAGCCATATTGTCCTTAAACTTAAAGAGAGCACCCAGGGAGAAGTCAGCAGCAAGCTGTTAACAGTGCTTATCTCTGTGGGATAGAAGGATAGGTGAGGATTGTGAAAGACTTGGGCACTCTTCCTGTTTCTCTGTTGTTTGAATTTTTTGATGGTCATGTATTGTCTCTTAGAAGGAAAAACAATACTGTCTTTTTTGAAGACTACACCTAGGAATTGACTTTTGGAGTTGGTGGTTGATTATCCATTCCATACTTTTAAGTATAAAATGTTTATTAATAGTAAAACACTGCTTCGTTTTAGAGTAAAGAAAGAGATGTATTCTTGGTAAAGGAACACCCAGATCCAGGGAGTAAAGACCCAGAAGAAGATTACCCCAAATTTGGACTTTTGGATCAGGTACATTAATATGTTTTATATTTTCTTTTCAATTTTAAGCTACTTGGGGATAGCAAATCAGGTTCTGTTTACATTTGTATATTTCCCACATAACACACTGCCATTACATGCTCATAGCATGGTGGACTCCAAAAAAACAGTGACCAATAGAAGAGTACCCACCTTCAACTAGGAGACCACTGTTTTAGTTGTGGGTCTTCCCCAAAATGTTATGAATTTCTTCAAATCACTTTTTTTTAACTTTAGTTTCCTTACTTGCAACATGTAAAAATGGTATTTCAGGCCGGGCGCGGTGGCTCAAGCCTGTAATCCCAGCACTTTGGGAGGCCGAGGCGGGTGGATCACGAGGTCAAGAGATCGAGACCATCCTGGTCAACATGGTGAAACCCCGTCTCTACTAAAAATACAAAAAGTTAGCTGGGCATGGTGGTGTGTGCCTGTAATCCCAGCTACTCAGGAGGCTGAGGCAGGAGAATTGCCTGAACCCAGGCGGCGGAGGTTGCGGTGAGCCGAGATCGTGCCATTGCACTCCAGCCTGGGTAACATGAGTGAAACTCCGTCAAAAAAAAAAAAAAAAAAAAAAAAAATGGTATTTCAAATTACTTCTAACCTTCCTGCCATCTTAAATTTTGCTCTTAAAATCATTCTTTGGGCTGGGCACGGTGGCTCAAGCCTATAATCCCAGCATTCTGGGAGGCCGAGGTGGGTGGATCACGAGGTCAAGAGATCGAGACCATCCTGGTCAACAAGGTGAAACTCCGTCTCTACTAAAAATACAGAAATTAGCTGGGCATGGTGGTGTGCACCTGTAGTCCCAGCTACTCGGGAGGCTGAGGCAGAATTGTTTGAACCCAGGAGGTGGAGGCTGCAGTGAGCCGAGATCGTGCCATTGCACTCCGGCCTGGGTAACGAGCGAAACTCCGTCTCAAAAAAAGGAAAAAATTCTTTGTTGTGAAAAGAATTTGTTATGAAAAATTTGTGTTGCATATCTAACATAACAGGAAAATGAAAATTGCCGCTTTTTGTTGAACAGCAGGAATCACATTTGGCAAGTGAGAATATCACAAAAGCTGTACCTTTACATGTTTGATTTGCAAGCTCTGAAGATGCATGATTTGGCCCGGTGCAGTGGCTCATGCCTATAATCCCAGCACTTTGGAGGACTGAGGCAGGAGGATTGCTTGAGCCCGGGAGTTTGAGACCAGCCTGGACAAAATACAGCAAGACCCCATCTCTCAAAAAAAGAAAATGCAAGATTTCACATAGAAATTTAGATTTCTGTCTTATAAAATGAAGATACTGACTACATGGGGCCTGAATTCCCATAGGAGCTGAGTAAATGGGGCTTAGGCACTCCTGTGCCCTCTCCTGCCTCTACCCAGGTTGATTTAATTGCCTTTTATCACCATTCTGAAACTACCGTGATCCTTACAGTTGGCCCGCCTCACATGTACTTGCAAGGGTGCTTGCTGATCCATAACATACCCAACTTTGGGACCCTGCAAGCTTCATTGTTTAGGATTGTCCATTTCAGGCCAGGCGTAGTGACTCATGCCTGTAATCCCAGCACTTTGGGAGGCTGAGGTGAGCGGATCACTTGAGATCAGGAGTTTGAGACCAGCCTGGCTAACAGGGCAAAACCATGTCTCTACTGAAAATACAAAAATTAGGTCAGGCACCATGGCTCACACTTGTAATCTCAGTACTTTGGGAGGCCAAGGCAGGTGGATCACCTGAGGTCAGGAGTTTCAGACCACCCTAGCCAACATGGTGAAACCCTTCTTTGCTAAAAATACAAAAAATTAGCTGGGTGTGGCAGCGGGTGCCTGTAATCCCAGCTACTTTGGAGGCTGAGGCAGGAGAATCGCTTGAACCCAGGAGGCAGAGGTTGCAGTGAGCCGAGATCGCGCCATCGCATTCCAGCCTGGGTGACAAGAGCAAAACTCTGTCTTAAAAAAAAAATTAGGCCGGGCGCAGTGGCTCACGCTTGTAATCCCAGCACTTTGGGAGGCCGAGGCGGGTGGATCACGAGGTCAGGAGATTGAGACCATCCTGGTTAACATGGTGAAACCCCGTCTCTACTAAAAATACAAAAATTAGCTGGGCATGGTGGCGCACGCCTGTAGTCCCAGCTACTCGGGAGGCTGAGGCAGGAGAATTGCTTGAACCCAGGAGACAGAGGTTGCAGTGAGCCGAGATCGCGCCATTGCACTCCAGCCTGGGTAACGAGCG
>NW_016107320.1:12782274-12792144 GCF_001604975.1 Cebus imitator
CAAAAAAAAAAAAAAAAAAAAAAATTGTCAATTTTAGTTCCCATTCTGTTAGAATTTCTCTTGTTTTATGAGCATGCAGATTGACTGACTTATGTAGACTCGTTTTTTAATTGGGTATATATTTTTGCAGGACCTTAGTAACATTGGTCCTGCTTATGACAACCAAAAACAGAGCAGTGCTGTGTCTACTAGTGGGAATCTAAATGGTAAGTGTTTACATATCTCATTGCTGAAATATTTTGAAGCTATTGAATCCAGTTGTGCCTAGAATTAGCCATTCTTTGGGTTGGCCCTTATCCTGGATTCTTACTAAGATGCTTTTATAGCCCAAACTCAAGTTTTAGGAGCTAGCCAAGGATTTGGCAGATGTTACTAATAGAGGAAAACTTTTTGTCGCTTTACAACACAGTTTGGTGTTGAGTGAGACAGGCTTAGCATGAAACAGGGAACCATTTCAAGGTCAGATTTGCCATGTTTATATTTGTATTCTTATAACTAACATTTAATTTAGAAAGATTCAGCTGCTCTCCACTCTTTTTCTGTAATTCAGCTGTTACTTTTAACAGCCTTCCTGTGCCCATCTTCTAATTTTTCTTGCCTGAAACTTCAGCTAATTCATGTGATAGCATTTCTGTGTTAACCACCCATGCAGCTTGTTTTTCTGTTAACCCATCTAATAGCGGGAAAACCCGTTGTTACTAACGGTTATCTAATAAAAGTTGGAGTAGCTGAGAGATGTTTAGCTATTCATCTGATACATGGCATCATTAACCTGTCTTTTGGAGTGGTAGCATCTTAAATATCTGATCATTTCTACTGTTACTACTATTCTAAGATGGGTTGGAAATAGCTAGGTGTGTTGTTTATCTTTTTACAACATATTTCCCCCTTTTAATTGTTAAAATTTGACAAATACATGGTACCACTTCTGTTCTTACAGGTGGAGCCACTTTTGGAGGTGAATTCCTCCACTGTCTTCTTTCAGCCTCTCAGACTTAAGTATTTTGTGGTTTGGAAAATGCTTTTTGCTGAGTTGTGGTAGAAGCTAAAACCAAATAATTTTAAAGCATTGTGAAAATGGCGGCAATAGCACTTAATATGAAACAGTAGTTGAGTTTAATGTTAGTATTTAAAAGCTTGTATGTTGTTATATTCTGCCTAACATGGCCAGCCACCCCCCTTTTGTATTGTTTGTCCTGTTTTGGATGGATCTGAAACTTCTTAAAATAATTAAAACGTAAATGACAATAAAAAATGTAATTGTGACTGAGCGCAGTGGCTCACGCCTATAATCCCAGCACTTTGGGAGGCTGAGATGGGCAGATCAACTGAGGAGTTTGAGACCGGCCTGGCCAACTGGCGAAACCCCATCTCTACTAAAATACAAAAAAATCAGCCAGGCGTGGTGGCAGGCACCTGTGATCCCAGCTACTCAGGAGGCTGAGGCAGGAGAATCGCTTGAACGCAGAAGGCAGAGGTTGCAGTGAGCCAAGATTGTGCCACTGCACTCCAGCCTGGGTCACAGAGCAAGACTTCATCTCAAAAAAACAAAAATGTAATTGTTTTTAGATTACAGTGACTTAAACTAGAGTGGACATTGCAGCAATTTAACATTAAACCTTTATGAAAAATAGGAACAACATCTGAGGTATTCACCAAAGGAAATTCTGCGTAAATCTGGTCCTGTATATGCAGAATATGACCTACCTTCATTCAATGTCTTGATCCTTTTCATTGCAGCAGAACTGCTAGTAATTCCCAAGCTTGCCCCAAATTAAGGTTTAGTTCTCTGCAGTTGTTTACGTAAAGGTGTTTTCCTACAGTTCAGGGACGTTTTCTGGAAGAGAGAAAAACAAAACTAATTGAGAGGAATGATAGAACCAAACAAAAATTTCAAACTACCTATTTCAGAAATACACAAGGTAATATTCCTTGTGGCCTCAGTATGTAGTGAAATTTTTCGTATAAAATATGCAAATTGTCTATTCATATTAATTGCTTTTAGTTCCACAAGCCAAGTTAGTCTAACCTGAATTTTGTGCATTGGCACAGTCTTAATGTTGTGTTGACAAATGGGTATGGAACTAAAAATTGCCTACCAAATTGAAAGCCTTCTTTCTTATTTGTGTCATGTGTAACCACAATGGAGATCTAGCAGTACTGGAGAGAAACACCTTTTTAGTACTCCTGTTTCTGTTTTCCATGTTGTATGTATGTTGTCTTGTTGGATATTCAACTTCAATGCTTTAGCAGATACTGTGCCTTTATGATGTTTATGGACTATATTGTGTAGTTCAAGCAAGTGAACGTCGACTTCTAATGAGGATATTCTCTCTTTATGGGTGTTTGTATTAATTTGGGTGGGGAAAAAAAAAAACTGTACCCATACAGTTATTTTCCTTCTTTTTTTCTGTGGGTGTTTTGGATCTGAATGAGTGAAAATGCATTGTGTCACACCCTCAGAGTATACTGATAGTTGTAGTTCATTAGGAACAAAGGTTAAAATTGTAACCCAACTATCACTAGTGCTGGATTCATTTGAGCTTATTGCCAGAACTCAGTGTTCCTGGGCTGTGAGAGGCTTAGTAGATTCTTTCAAAACCAGAGTGAAATCCAATATGATTTTGGAAGGAAATCCTCCTGTGGTGTTACGCAAATGCACATTGGGTGTGTGGTCCTCATGGAATTTCAGTATCCACATGATGCTTCTCTCATGGCTCGTTGAAAGTGATCTGCCTTCTCTTCAAAGGAGGAATTGCGGCAGGAAGTAGCGGAAAAGGACGAGGAGCAAAGCGCAAACAGCAGGATGGAGGGACCACAGGGACCACCAAGAAGGCCCGGAGGTAGGGAGAGTGCCCACCCTGTCCCACCTCACTATTTAAGTATTATTTGGTGCTGGGAAAGCCCAACAGGGAAAAGAGGTCAAGGGTCTGAGGTTAAAAAGCCTGTCCATTATTTCCAAACCTTGAGCATTTTGAGGGACAAAATAACCCCAGGTTGGAGGCCACGTGTGGGGGCTCACACCTGTAATCCCAGCACTTTGGGAGGCTGAAGCGGTTGGATGGATCACTTGAGGCCAGGAGTTTGAGACCAACCTGACCATGGCAAAACCCCGTCTCCACTAAAAATACAAAATTAGGCAGGTGTAGTGGTGAGCGCCTGTAATCCCTGCTAGTTGGGAGGCTACAACAGAAGAATCACTTGAACCTGGGAGGCAGGTTGCAGTCAGACAAGATCATGCCACTGCATTCCAGCCTGGGCAACAGAGTGAAACACTGTCTCAAAAACAAAACAAAATAACCCAAGGCCGGGTGCTGTAATCTCAGCACTTTGGGAGGCTGAGATGGGTGCATCACCTGAGGTCAGGAGTTCAAGACCAGCCTGGCCAATGTGGCGAAACCCCGTCTCTACTGAAAAAAAAAAAATTAGCTGAGCCTGGAGGCGGGTGCCTATAATCCCAGCTACTCAGGAGGCTGAGGTGAGAGGAGCACTTGAACCCAGGAGGCAGAGGTTGCAGTGAGCTGAGATCGCACCGTTGCACTCCAGCCTGGGCAACAAGAATGAAACTCCATCTCAGAAAAACAGAACAAACCCAATTTAAGTATCATGTTTTATAAATTTGTTAGTACAAAATTTATAATAGTAACAAGGACAGCATCTTCTGGTAATAAGCCTGGGGAACCTAGGGAGTGAAGTTCTGTTTAAGGCAACTTGAGAAAGGATAGGTGGGGAGGGAGTAAAACCAGTGTTGAATGTTAGCACCTTCACTTTCTGCTTCTCCCTTCTCATGCCTTTTCCCTTCCCTTTGTCTAATGCTGAGTTGATGAAATCCAGGTTACTTACTTACTTACTTACTTATTTATTTTTGTGAGGTAGAGTTCTCTGTCACCCAGGCTGGAGTGCAGTGGCAGGATCTCAACTCACTGCACAAGTTACTTATTTCGATTAGCAAGATAGCAAGTGCTTAGGTCTCTGAGCTTCTCTTCATTATTTTATAATAATCAATATACTGAAGAACATCACCCTAATCACCCCCATTCCTCTTCTCCCTTCACGCCACTAGGATGTACCAGCTCAGTTTCATAGACCTCAATTCGTGCTTAAAGACCACCAGGAAGATCCCCACAGGCTGCAAATAATTTAACCAAAACTACCTTGCCCAATAAAACTAATCCTTTCACTTCCCTGTTTTGCCTGAAGAGGGCAGAGTGATCTATTTGAGTAATGAGAAGTATTTGCTGTGAAGTTGCATGTGTTCTAAATCAGAGGCCTTTCTTGCACAGTTGTATGCAGTTGAGCTAGAGGGGGTTTTAGATTCTTGATTTTATTTTTTCCTTTCTGCAGTGACCCTTTGTTTTCTGCTCAGCGCCTTCCCCCTCATGGCTACCCGTTGGAACACCCATTTAACAAAGATGGCTATCGGTATATTCTAGCTGAGCCTGATCCCCACGCCCCTGACCCCGAGAAGCTGGAACTTGACTGCTGGGCAGGAAAACCTATTCCTGGAGACCTCTACAGAGCCTGCTTGTATGAACGCGTTTTGTTAGCCCTACATGATCGAGGTATGTAAAGTATTAGGGATCATATGGATGCAGGGTTACTCTGAACTGCCATCATCAGCCTTGTCAATCTAGAATTAGGGGTACATCTCAGTCTTTTACCGCTGCCTCACCCCATCTCTAACTAGATTCATCCAGAATGTACAAGAAATAACCTCCTTTTCTGTTCGTTCCTATAAGCTCCAGCCGTTTTATATACATATATATGTTTTTTTCATTTTTCTATTTTGAACTAATCTTAAACTTGCAGTAAAGTTGCCAAAAATACAATTTTTCTCATAAAGCTTTTCCTAATGATAGTACCTTAGAAAACCATAGTACAGTTACCAAAGCTGGGAAATTAATGTTGGTAAATATCAACACAACTAAAGAAAGACCTTCTTCAAATTTTAGCAATTTTCCACTCACAATTATTTCTCTTTAGTCTGTTGTAGTCTTTATCAGTTCCAAAGCCATTGCTTAACTTTCATGACCATGATATTTTTTAAGTGTTTTAATCAGTTGTTTCATTGGATATTCCTCAGTGAGGATTTGCCTGATGTTTTCTCATGGTCAGACTGAAGTTATGCAGTTTGGGGAAGAATAACACAGACATGTCGTCTTATAGTATCATCTCATAGGATTCATGATGTCAGTAGGTCTTAATGGTTATGTTGACTATGATCGTTTGGTTAAGGCAATTATGCTGGCTTTCTCCACTGTAAAAAGCTACTGCCTTTCCCTTTATTGTTAATAAATGTCTTAGGCAAAATACATCAAGTCTATCTATGCAAATATCTTGTTTGTTTTTAAACTTATATCTACTGATTTTAGCACCCATCAGTGAATATTGTCTGCCACAATTATTACTGTGTTGTTTGGTGATTTTCTATTTCCTCTTTCCCTTTTCCATTTATTTAATTGATTATTTATATCAGTATGGACTCACAGGTACTTATTTTATTCCAGGGAATATAATCCAATACTTTGATTATTTTGTTGTTTAAATTATTCCAGCTTTGGCCAGTAGGAGCTTCTTCAAAAAGTTGGTTCCTGTGTTCTTTTGATAAACTGCATCTTTTTTGTTTTTTTAAATACTTACTTTGAGGCATCAAAAGGTATTCCTGGCCAATCTTATATTTTCTGTACCTCAGGCCTACTTCTTCACTGAGCCTTGGTTCCTTTGACTGGAGCGTGTTGTTTAGAAGTTAACATCTAGACACTCATTTCCATAGCACATATACCAAAATTGGAACTACACAGAGAAGATTAGCATGCCTCTATGCAAGAGTGACACGCAAATTCAGGAAGCATTCCATATATTTTTTTAAGTAATAAATAGTAATTAATATCTAGGTGTTAGGTGTACTGTTATTAGGCGTCACTGCTTCTAGACTCCCTCAGTGGTCGGAGGTAGGAAATGCATGTGTGAGTTTGTACAAACCCGCAAGTACACACATAACTGAATTTATATTGATACCTTGGATGACAGCCTTCTTCCTTTCCTTATTTGTAACGTCTTTCTCCAACAGTGGGATATGTGAATAATTAGATAGATAATTATCTACAATATATGTACTTTATTTCACATTATACTTTATTTTGTTATAGACATCAGGGTCTCACTCAAGCTGGTATGCAGTGATGCAGTCATGGTCACTGCAGCCTCAGCCTCCTGGGCTCAACTGATCCTCCTGCCTCAGCCTCCCGAGTAGCTGGGACCACAGGCACACGCCACCACACCTAGCTGATTTTTTTGTTTTTTGATTTTTTTAGAGGTGGGGTCTTTGTAGGTTACCCAGGCTGGTCTCAAACCCCTGGGCTCAAGCAGTCATCCTGCCTCAGCCTCCCGGAGTCTTGGGAGTGAGCCACTATACTTGGCCTTGTTCATATGTAATGTGCACATAAAGTAGTTTCAGAATTTCTAACCCCTGGGAGAAACATTTGCTAAGTAGATTATAGCATTTATGTATAGCTCTTTTGGTCTTTAGCCTTGCAGTGCCTAGTCCAAGATACTGGTAACTTAGATTAGGTCTTTTCTTCCCCACCTCCTTCAGTGTGATCATGTCCAATTAAGTTAGGTTCATTTGCTAATGTTTGATGCCATTTTGGATTCTCCCACATCTTGATTGATTGTGTGTATGTATGTTTGGAATGAGGATGTGAAACATGACTATGGTTCTGGGAGTCAGAGTTGTACAGAAAGGTTTACAAAATGTCACTCCCTCGTCACCCCTGCAATGCCCTTCTCATTCTCTTTTTTTCCACCATCTTCCCGCCCACACCTTAGTTTCTAGTTTATCCTTCCTGTATTTCTTCTTCACAAATGAGCAGATACAATACATGTATATTTTATTGTATCTTCTTTTTTCTTCATTTGTTTTTGGGTTTTTTGGGGTTTGATTTGTTATTTTGAAGCTGCAAGGCAGTGGTGTGATATCAGCACACTGTAGCCTCCACCTCCCTGGGTCAAGCAGTTCTCATCCTGAAGCCTCCTGAATAGCTGGGACTACAGGTGTGTGCCACCACTCCTGGCTAATTTTTGTATTTCTAGTAGAGACATGGTTTTGCCGTGTTGGCCTGGCTGGTCTTGAACTCCTGACATCAGAGGATCTGCCCATCTCAGCCTCCCAAAGTGCTGGGATTACAGGCAGGAGCCACTACATCCAGCCTTATCTCCTTTTTAATACATGAATAGCAGCATGCTATAGTCTTTGCCCCATGCAATTATTGTATTTTATTTATTTTTATTTATTTTTATTTTTTGAGATGGAGTCTCACTCTATTGCCCAGGCTAGAGTGCAGTGACGCGATCTCGGCTCACTGCAAACCCTGCCTCCCAGATTCAAGCAATTCCTCCTGCTCCAGCCTCCCGAGTAGCAGGGATTATAGGCATGCACTGCCACGCCCAGGTAATTTTTGTATATTTAGTAGAGATGGGGTTTTACCATGTTGGCCAGGCTGGTCTCAACTCCTGACGTCGTGATTCGCCCACCTCGACCTCCCAAAGTGCTGGGATTACAAGCATGAGCCACCATGTCTGAGCTACCTACCTACCTATTTATTTATTTATTTAGAGAAAGGGTCTTGCTCTGTCACCCAGGCTGGAGTGCAGTGGTGCAATCTCAGCTCACTGCAGCTTCGATGTCCTGGCTCAAGCAGTCTTTCCATCTTAGCCTCCCAAGTAGCTGGGACTACAGGCATACATCACTGCACCCAGCTAAATTTTAGTCATTTTTTGTAGGGACCAAGTCTCATTCACTGTGTTGCCCAGGATGGTCGTAAACTGCTGATCTCAGGTGATCCTCCTTCCTGGCCTCCCAAAGTTCTGGGATTATTGGCATGAGCCAGTGCATCTGGCTTCATTGTTTATTTGTTCGTTTGTTTGTCTGTTTTCAAGATGGGATCTCACCCTACCACCCAAGCTGGAGTGCAGGCGTTACAATCACAGCTCACTGCAGCCTCGATCTTCCCTGATAAAATCAGTCTACAAAGCCTCAAATTCACTCTCACCTTTTGCCATTTGTTCTTTGTGTGGAAGTCATGGGGTCCTCCCGATTATTTAAATTGCCACTTACCCCTTTGGCTCACAGTTCCACCGCCTGTATAAGAAGCATGGGACTAGCACCTGCTTCTGGTGAGGATCCCAGGCATGTCCACTCATGGCAGAAGGCAAAGTGGAGCAGGCATTAGATGGCAAGAGAGGAAGCAAGACAGGGAGGGAGGTGCCATGTTCTTTTTAACAACCAACTCCCTCAGAAACTAATAGAGTGAAAACTGAGTCACACCCCGACACTCCACATTAATCTGCTCTTGAGAGATCCACCCTCATGACCCAAACACCTCCCATTACACCCCACCTCCAACATTGGGATCAAATTTCAGCCCACACTTGGGCTCAAATACCGAAACTATAGTGATACCTATACACCGTTCACCCAGCTTTTAACAGATCAAGATTTTGTCATGTTTGCTTTATCTGTTTCTTTATTTCTTTGTCTTGCCCTCTTTTTCTGAATTAAAAAAAATCCACATCATCCTACATACTCTAAAAACTATGCTTCTCTTAAAAATATGTGGATTTTTTCTTTTATAACCGTAATAATTCCTTGCTATCGTCTGGATTCAGTTTATAGTCAGATTTCCTTGATTGTCTTAAATACCTATTCATCTCCCTGAGATGTTTATTAATTACAAAAGGAAAATTGTCATTCCATTGCAAAATGGAGCCCACTGTCTAACAACGTATGCTTCCTTCTGTTGTTTTTCTGAGATAGATTCTTGCCCTGTTGCCCAGGATGGAATGAAGTGGTGCAATCTCAGCTCACTGCAACATCTGCCTCCTGGATTCAAGCAATTCTTTTGCCTCAGCCTCCCAGGTAGCTGGGACTATAGGTGAGCACCACCACACCTGGCTAATTTTTGCATTTTTAGTAGAAATGAGGTTTCACCATGTTGTCCAGGCTGGCCTTGAACTCCTGACTTCAGGTGATCTGCCCACCTCAGCCTCCCAAAGTGCTGGGATTATAGGCGTGAGCCACTGCACCCAGCCCATGGGTCCTTGAAGTACAAATCTGTTCAGCTTTTTATGCAGTCATTACTCTGCAGCAATCACACAAAGTGCCATCACTGTGGGCTTTCAGTCACTAAAATTCCATCTGTGTTCCTTTTTGGTAAGAACATAAGAGACTCAAGACTCAATTCAAAGGACTAGAAAACCTAATTACATTAGCAGGAAGCCTGGACAACCAAGCACCTTAAGAACACATTGGGTCTCATGGGGACTGACTTGGGTGAAGCAGGAGCAAGGAGCAAGAGCAACAGTTGATGTTTCTCAAACATGAGTCTTCTGCAGTAGCCAGTAACTGGGAAACTCAGCTGAAAGCTCCCTCCTCAAGTCTGAAAATCTGTATTTCTTATCAGATACAAACATGAAAAGAGGAGAGGACCTCTGAGATGATCAGAATAAAAGTATTCCTTCCTAAGTCATTCCATTGCAATGGAGAAAACTGGCAGGCGAGTGAAATCACTATTTTGATAGCATGTGTGATGCACTGAGGGGCACCACTTTACCTCATTGGAGTTCCTGAGTAAAAATAATGTTGTCCTGGACCTTAAAATGAGGAAATACCGCCGGGCGCGGTGGCTCAAGCCTGTAATCCCAGCACTTTGGGAGGCCGAGGCGGGTGGATCACGAGGTCAGGAGATCGAGACCATCCCGGTCAACATGGTGAAACCCCGTCTCTACTAAAAATACAAAAAAATTAGCTGGGCATGGTGGTGTGTGCCTGTAATCCCAGCTACTCAGGAGGCTGAGGCAGGAGAATTGCCT
>NW_016107320.1:12792159-12794081 GCF_001604975.1 Cebus imitator
GCCTGAGCCCAGGAGGCGGAGGTTGCGGTGAGCCGAGATCGCGCCATTGTACTCCAGCCTGGGTAACAAGAGTGAAACTCCGTAAAAAAAAAAAAAAAAAAAAATGAGGAAATACCAGGCCAGAGTCACAGCTGTAATTCCAGCACTTTGGGAGGTTGAGGCACGTGGATCACCTGGAGGTCAGGAGTTCAAGACCAGCCTGGTCAACATGGTGAAATCCCGTTCCTACAAAAATACAAAACTTAGTCAAGCATGATGGCATGTGCCTGTAATCCCAGCTACTCAGGAGGCTGAGGCAGGAAAATCACTTGAACCCAGGAGGCAGAGGTCTCATGAGCCAAGATCACACCATTGCACTCCAGCCTGGATGACAGAGCGAGACTCCATCTCCAAAAAAAAAAAAGAAAGAAAAAAAAAAGAAACACCAGACAAATGTAATTGAGGGACATTCTACAAACTAAAGTGACCAATATTTTTCAAAGTATCAAGCTTATGAAAGGTTGGGGAACTGTTTGAAATTGGAAGAGACTAAGGAGACATGACAAGTAAATGAAATGTGGACTCTAGGATTAGAACCTGGGCCAGAAAAGGGGATATTACTTGGATAATTGGCTTGATTTTAAGATCTATGGATTATTTGATAGTATTGTATTATTAATTTTCTGGTTTTGATGATTATGTTATGATTATATGTGATGTTAACATTTGGGAAAACTGAGTGAGGTACACACTAGGGCTCCATCATTTTTTGGAAGTCTGAACTTGTTTTAAAACAGTTAAGACCAGGTGCAGTGGTTCATGCCTGTAATCCCAGAACTTTGGGAAGCCAAGGAGGATGGATTGCTTGAGTCCAGGAGTTTGAGACCAGCCTGAGCAACTTGGCCAAACCCTGTGTCTACAAAAAATTAGCTGGGTGTGGTAGTGCTTGTAGTCCCGGCTACTTGGGGGCTGAGGCAGGAGGATTGTTTAAGCCCAGGAAGCCAAGGCTGTAGTGAGTCAAGATCATGCCACTGCATTTCAGCCTAAGCAACAGTGTGAGACCTTATCTCAAGGGGGAAAAAAAAAACTAAGTAAGAGGCTAGGCACAATGGCTCATTCCTGTGATCCTAGTACTTGGGGGGCCAACACAAGAAGATCGCCTGAGGCCAGGAGTTTAAGGCTGTGGTGAGCTGTGGTTGTACCACTACACACCAGACTGAGTAAGAGAGCAAGACCCTGACTCTAAAAAAAAAAAAATAGAAGGACCGGTGTGGTGGTTCACACCTGTAATTCCAGTACTTTGGGAGGCCAAGGTGGGCAGATCCCTTGAGTCCAGGAGTTCAACACCAGCCTGGGCAACATGGCAAAACCCCATCTCTGCCAGAAAAATACAGAAAGTAGCTGGGCATGGTGGCACGTGCCTATAGTCCCAGCTGCTTGGGAGGCTGCACTCCAGTCCAGATAATAGAGGGAGATCTCTGTCTCAAAAAAAAAACCAAAACTTAAATCTTTTTTATTTTTTAAATTTTTTTAAACTGATCAGTAGAACAAAACTTAAATCTTTTAAAGGAAAATTCATTTAAGTTCCAAACTCATCACCATTGGTTCATTATATTTTAGGGAGTATGCAGTATAATTAATCAGATATCTTAAAGATAATCACACATAGGCTGGGTGTGGTGGCTCACTCCTGTAATCCCGGCACTTTGGGAGGCTAACGCAGGTGGATCACCTGAGGTCAGGAGTTCAAGACCAGCCTGACCAATACAGTGAAACCCCGTCTCTACTAAAAATACAAAAATTAGCCAGGCATAGTGGTGGGCACCTGTAATCCCAGCTACTCGGGAGGCTGAGACAGGTGGATTACTTGAACCCAGGAGGCCGAGGTTCCAGTGAGCCAAGATCAAACCAATGCACTCTAGCCTGGGTGACAGTGAGTCTAA
>NW_016107320.1:12794367-12797937 GCF_001604975.1 Cebus imitator
TGCGCCTGTAATCCCAGCTACTTGGGAGGCTGAGGCAGGAGAATTGCTTGAACCTAGGAGGCGGAGGTTATAGTGAGCCAAGATCGTGTCATTGCACTCCAGCCTGGGCAACAAGAGCAAGACTCTGTAGAAGAAAAATGTTGTTATATTGGAGTGTAAGGTACTCATGTTTTTGTGGCAATTGGCCCCAAGAACCTCAAATAAGTTGCAGGCCTCTGTTTTAATCTCTGTCACTGTAGCTCCCCAGTTAAAGATCTCAGATGACCGGCTAACTGTGGTTGGTGAGAAGGGCTACTCTATGGTGAGGGCCTCTCATGGCGTACGGAAAGGTGCCTGGTACTTTGAAATCACCGTGGATGAGATGCCACCAGATACCGCTGCCAGACTGGGTTGGTCCCAGCCGCTAGGTAAGCTGGGACCTTAATACGGACATCACAGCAGATAGAGAGGACAGACTATCTGGCTAAGGGCTAAGGCTTCAAGGCGTTGGGTTGACCAGATTGTGGGCATAGAATTCATTTCCTAAGGGTTGAGCTGGTTTGCAGTTCCCAGGATATTTTTGTATTCTTTGCTTGTGAGAAAGTTTTTAAGGAATTTTACAAAATTGACCAAGAAACAAAAAGGAATAGAATCTTTTTCCTTCAGCAAACTAGATTTGACTTGCAATCTTCTGACTTATTGTCTATCTTTTTATTGGGACAGGTAATCTTCAAGCTCCTTTAGGTTACGATAAATTTAGCTATTCTTGGCGGAGCAAAAAGGGAACCAAGTTCCACCAGTCCATTGGCAAACACTACTCTTCTGGCTATGGACAGGGAGATGTCCTGGGATTTTATATTAATCTTCCTGAAGACACAGAGACAGCCAAGTCATTGCCAGATACATACAAAGATAAGGTGAGTTTGTCCTCTCCCAGCAGATTTCTGGCTGTGAAGACCTGTGGCAGCTAGTGCCTATTGCTGCAGCTTATGTGTTTTCTCATGAGCTGACCCATGGCTCACGTTTTTTCCTAACCTGTTGTTACAACATTTTCAGAATAACGATAACGGTCAGTGCCCAGATAGTCATACATTCATTCTTCTACCCACCTATCATTTGGTTTTTTTTAGTGCACTACAGAGAAAATGGCAGACATCAGGACATTTCCCCACTAAGTACTTCAGGATACATAAACTAGAGTTCAACCAGTTTAATTCATTCTTTTGATAACAACATTTATATAAAATGAAGTATGGCTGGGTGTGGTGGCGTGTGCCTGTAGTCCCAGCTACTCCGGAGGCTGAGGTAGGAGGATCACTTGAGCCCAGGCGTTCTGGGCTGTAGTGCGCTATGCTGATCAGGTGTCCACATTAAGTTTGGCATCAATATGGTGACCTCCCGGGAGCAAGGGACCATCAGGTTGCCTGAGGAGGGGTGAACCAGCCCAGGTCGGAAACGGAGCAGGCCAAAACTCACGTGCTAATCAGTAGTGGGTTCACGCCTGTGAATAGCCACGGCACTCCAGCCGGGGCAACATAGTGAGACCCCCATCTCTTTAAAAATAAATAAATAAATAAGAAAAAAACAAAGTATGGCCAGCCACAGTGGCTCACGCCTGTAATCCCAGTACTTTGGGAGGCTAAAGCTGGTGGATCACCTGAGGTCAGCAGTTTAAGACCAGCCTGGCTAACAAGTTGAAACCCTGTCTCTACTAAAAATATAAAAATTAGCTGAGTGTGGTGGCGGCGGGCACCTATAATCCCAGCTACTTAGGAGGCTGAGGCAGGAGGATCACTTGAACCCGGGAGGCAGAGGTTGCATTGAGCTGAGATCGTACCATTGCACTCCAGCCTGGGCGACAAGAGTTAAACTCTTATCTCAAAAATAAATAAATAGTAAAATAAAATAAAATGAGGTATACAAATTTTAAGTGTACATTCACTGAGTTTTGAGTCTGACCTAAACCCGTATTGAAATGTAGGCTCCACTAGGCATGATGATTCACACCTGTAATCCAAACACTTCGGAAGGCCAAGCTGGGAGGATTGCTTGAGCCCAGGAGTTCAAGACCAGCCTGGGTAACATCACAAGACCTCATCTCTATAAAAGATTAAAAAAATTAGTATGACACGGCAATCGGTGCCTATAGTTTCAGCTACTTGAAAAGCTGAGATGGGAGGATCATTCAGCCTAGGAGTTCAAGGTTACAGTGAGTTGTGATCACACCATTGCGTGGCAAAAAAAACAAAAAAACAGAAATGTACACTCTTACCCTCACTCGGGAAGCTTCCTCTTGCCTTTTTCCAGTGAGTCCACGTGCCCACAGAGGCAACCACTGTTTTAACTTTCTTTCCCACGTACTTCAGTTTTTGCCTCTTCTTGAACTTATTTAAATGGGTTCATGTAATTTGTGGTCTTTTATGTCTGGCTTTTGAGACTTATCCATGTTGCTGTGTATATCTGTGGATCCTTTTCAGTGCAGAGTAGTACTCCATTGCTTGAATGTGTCCCAGTGTGTTTATCCATTTTCCTACTGACAGACACTTGGGCTGTCTCAGGTTGAGGCTGTTATGAAAAAGATGCTATGAATATTCTTGTACAGATCTTTCTGGATCATAGGATAGTTACATATTTAATTTCATAAGAAATTGCCAAAGTGTTTCCACCATGTATGAGAGTTTTAGTTGCTGACATTTATGATCATCAGCTTAATTTTAGCCATTTTGATGGGTATGTAGTGGTATCTCATGAGTTAAATTAGCATTTCTTTGATGACTGATATTGGGCATTTTTCATGTGCTTTTCAGTCACTCATCTATTTTTTTGTGAAGTTTCTCTTCAAATATTTTGCCTGTTTTTCAATTTGGGTTATGTATTTGTTATTGTTGATAGGAGTTCTTTATATATTCTGGAGTACAGTTCATTGTCAGATAAATATATATATATATATGGGTTTTTGTTTTTTTTTTGAGATGGAGTCTCACTCTGTCACTTAGGCAGGAGTGCAGTGGTACGACCTTAGCTCACTGCAACCTCCATCTCCCGGGTTCAAGCAATTCTCCTGCCTCAGCCTCCCGAGTAGCTGAGATTACAGGTGCTTGTTGCCATGCCCAGCTAATTTTTGTATATTTAGTAGAGATGGGATTTCACCATGTTGGCCAGAATGATCTCGATCTCCTGATGTTGTGATCCGCCCTCTTTGTCCTCACAAAGTGTTAGGATTACAAGCGTGAGCCACAGCCCTTGGCCACACGTGTATTTTTTAATTTTGAAGACAGAATATGCCTAGATTCTCTGGAAGGATACCAGCACACTGGAACAGTGATTACTTTTTGCAAGCGAAACTGGGGATATGGGACATAGTGAGAGAGACTTCATTTTACATGCTTGTATATCTTGGGAATTATTTTTTTCTAACCATCCTTAATATATATATGTTAAGAAATTGAAATGTTTAAAATTAATGTCATCTGTTTCTCTGGGAGTGAATAGTCCAATACACTCTTAAGAACCAGTAAGAGCCGGGCATGGTGGCTCACGCCTGTAATCCCAGCACTTTGGGAGTCTGAGGCGGGTGGATCACGAGGTCAA
>NW_016107320.1:12798272-12800466 GCF_001604975.1 Cebus imitator
ATTGTCAACAGGGTGGAGTGGCTCACACCTATAATCCCAGCACTTTGGGAGGCCAAGGCAGGTGGATCACCTGAGGTCAGGAGTTTGAGACCAGCCTGGACAACATGATAGAACCTCATCTCTACTAAAAATGTAAACATTAGCCAGGTATGGTGGCATGCGCCTGTAATCCCAGCTACTTGGGAGGCTGAGATAGGAGAATTGCTTGAACCTGGGAGGCAGCGGTTGCAGTGAGCCAAGATCGCACCGCTGTACTCCAGCCTGGGGGACAGAGTGAGATTCTGTCTCAAAAAAACAAAAAGAATAAGAGATTGTAGACTCAATAAACTTGTCCTTTCTTTCAGTGAGATTATTGGAAAAGATTTGTGAATTTAGCCACTTTTATGGGTATTTTTGTTGTGTTAAGTGTATATATATTTATATGGATGTATTTTCTCATGTTTCTTACTAAAGGGCTTCTGAAAATGTTTTAACAAACATGTACCGTCTGGTATTTTTTAGGAAGTATATAATAGCTCAAAATCTAGCAAAATTAAACTGCAGAGATTTTTTTATGTCTGTTGTAGACCTCAAGGGGTTAATGCTATTTGTGTGTGGATGGGGTTTTTTCATGATAATAGAGCTGATACTTCATTATGCCTTTTTTTCTTTCCTGGTTTTCAAGGCTTTGATAAAATTCAAGAGTTATTTGTATTTTGAGGAAAAAGACTTTGTGGATAAAGCAGAGAAGAGCCTGAAACAGACTCCCCATAGTGAGGTAAGTCATGGCCATAAGAACATCAGAATCATAAGGCCTTGAGGGTTAAGACCCATTCCTTCAATATAAAAGTGCGGATGAGGCCCAGAGGGGAACAAAGGGGCATCCGGTAGCCCCACTGGCCAGCAGCAAGCTTACCCTCTGCTTGTTGTGTTTTGCTCCTTATATAGTACCATGCTGCTGCTGTTAGAGGCATGATCCCGTTCTTTCCAGATCACTCTGTAAAATGTATAAAAACAGTGGCCTGGCCAGGCATGGTAGATCACAAGGTCAGGAGTTTGAGACCAGCCTGGCCAACATGGTCAAACCCCATCTCTACTAAAAATACAAAAAATTAGCCTGATGTAGTGGTGCACCCTCTAGTCCCAGCTACTTGGGAGGCTAAAGCAGGAGAATTGTTTGAGCCCGGGAGGTCGAGGTTTCAGTGAGCCAAGATTGCACCACTGCACTCCAGCCTGGGTGACAAAGCAAGACTCTGTCTCGGAAAAAATCAAAACAGTGGCCTGATGGGGAATCTACAAGAGACTGAGGAAGCAAGTCCAGTGTCTTTATTCTTTATCAGAGGGGAGGTATCAAGTCCAAAGACAGGGAAACTGGAGTGGGAGAGTAGACCCTGTGATGTGGCCCGGGGCACTAGGGTGTAATGGCTCACTCAGTGTCCTTCAGAACTTTCCCTGCCTCCTCTTCTGGGGTTGCTGAGAACATGTCTACCCAAGGTCAGAGCACAGTCAGAGAAAGGCTGGCACATCTGGGCCAGCCACAAGGACCAAAAGTAAAAAGGGAAGTGGGGTGGAGAGGAAGAAAGTTAAGAGCTGGAAACATTTTTTTCATAAAAATGCTAATGCTGTGAATCCACCCAGGACACTGATAGAAGGACATGTAGGTGAAATAAAGAAACTAGAGTTTCAGCTGTTTTTGGAAAGAAATACTAAAGAGAAACAGTTACTAGATCTAAAGATGCAATAACCTGAGAATACCGAAGCCCCCTCTTGCTAAGAAGAGAAGGGAGCCTTTTCTGAAGAACACATACAGTGATCAAGAGAGAATATGCAGTATAATTCTGGGAGAGAAAGGACAAACATGAGGATTCAGAGATGTGACATAAGAGTCTTAGAGAACTCCAAAGTTAAAAAGCAGAAGTGAGAACTGACGCAAGGAAAGGGATTGATAGATAAATAAGCATTCTTAAACAGGTGTGGTCCCAGGGAGTCCAGGCTAGTTGCCCAGGTTAGTCTTGAACTCCTGGCCTCAAGTAATCCTCTCTCCTCAGCCTCCCAGCTTACTTTTATAAATACAGTTCAATGAATAATAAAATATAGAACCATTTGGTATATGTAGCACAGAAATTCAGAAAACAACATCCAGGAGTTTGAGACCAGCCTGGGCAATATAGTGAGACCCTGTCTCTACAAAAAAAAACTTTTTTTTTTTTTTTTT
>NW_016107320.1:12802681-12805194 GCF_001604975.1 Cebus imitator
TTTTTTTAAATAAAGACAGGGTTTCACCATGTTGGTCAGGCTGGTCTTGAACTCCCGACCTCAGGTGATCCACCCGCCTTGGCCTCCAAAGTGCTTGGATTACAGGCGTGAGCCACCATGCCCAGCCATAAATAATAATTATAATAAAAAGTAAAATAAAGGGGAAATGAGGGCTGTAGAGGAAAGTGGGAAGGTATGGTCATCCACATGTTGCAAGAGAAAAGGAGCAGATAGGGGAACAGCCAATCATGTATTCATCTTGTGCTCAGTAAGTCGGCACTTTACATAAGATAAGGTGAGCATAAAGTGGCTACCTATGGGGATATTTAACCTTTATCCATAGGTGTCTGCTTAGGAACAAAAGGAAAGGCAGTTTCTTGCATGACAGCTTTCAACTTAATTTTTTCCTTTTGACAGAGCAAATTGGGATCCTGAATTTTTATTTTTCTTTGACAACAGAAATCCACACAGACCTATTTTAGTTATCTAATTCTTAATGGACATCAGGATGTTGACCTTTTTTAGTAATATTTAATATATATATCTCATTTGTTCCATTTATCATCCCCCAAGTATTACAGCCATGTTTAAAATGAAAATTTCCTGTGTCAAATTAACTTTTCCAATATTTTTTGTCCGTTTTTTCCACGCTTGCTTGAATTGAATTCTCTCCAGGTTTCCATTAACTTTGGACCATGCTTCAAGTATCCTCCGAAGGATCTCACTTACCGCCCTGTGAGTAACTTACAAATGCCCGCTTGCGTCCTCAGCATCCTTGGCTCTCGCCGTGGCTGCTGTAGTCACTGTTCTGTTTCTCATTCCTCCTGCAGATGAGTGACATGGGCTGGGGCGCCGTGGTAGAGCACACCCTGGCTGACGTCTTGTATCACGTGGAGACAGAAGTGGATGGGAGGCGCAGTCCCCCGTGGGAACCCTGACCAGGTCCCTTTTTCTTTTCAAACAAGGACTTTCTAGGGAATAATACTGGGGGTTATGTTTTCATTGTAGAACTGTCTCAGATGTTCTCCTAAAGATACTACAGAACAAAGCCTGTCCTGTTAGCAAGTTAAAAGGCTGGGTAGGACTGCGGGAGGCTGCCTGCCCTTCACCATTTTCTCCCCACTTCCAGTAACTGCCCTTATTTTGTGTGCCAACAACTGCTGACTCCAGGATTGCGTAAGCCCCTGTGAAATTGGTGCTGTACCGCATGCCCTGCCAGCTGGGACTTGTTATCTTACCGTATTTTCTAAGGAGTGAACAATCTTCCGAGTAACTAACTTATTTAAGACATTTCCTTCTGTGGGCATTGACTCCATCTCACCTGTTTTCCAAGGAAATGGTAACCTGTTTATGAGAACACATGAAATCAATGGCTGTACATTTCAAACCAATCTAAAAGCTATTTCCTTTTGGTGTGGGTTTGGTTTTGTTGTTCCTTTTGAAACACGCTTTTGAACACTGAGATCCCTGAAACTACTAGATCTCCAGAAGTGTAATTGTGAAAGAAACTTGCTTGCAATTTTAACAAAATGAGAAACTTACCAAATAAAATGTGTTTTGAAGTTTGTGTGACACTTTGCTTCCCTGTAGGTTGAGTGCCTCTTCGTGACAGTTTTCAGAAATGTGGGCAGCATGAGGAAGGGAGCTGGCACTGGGAAGAAGAGCCGGGTTTCTGACTTATGTCTTGGCTGCTTTCCTGTTGCTCCCATTCTTGCCAATCAGCCACCACCCCCCACACACACCTGTGAAAATCTGCCACCTTGAGGAGAGGAACAAGAGTTTGAGACAGAGTTTCGCTCTTGTCACCCAGGCTGGAGGGCAGACTCGTGCCATATCGGCTCACTGCAACCTCTGCCTCTCGGTTCAAGTGATTCTCCTACCTCAGCTTCCTGAGTAGCTGGCATTACAGGCATGTTCCACCATGCCCAGCTAACTCGTATTTTTCATAAAGATGGGGTTTCACCACGTTGGCCAGGCTGGTCTAACTCCTGACCTCAGGTGATTCACCTGCCTCAGCCTTCCAAAGTGCTGGGATTACAGACGTGAGCCACCATGCCTGGCCCTTGGAACAAGAGTTCCAAAGAGCTAATGGTCTCCCTCCAGCTCCTCCCTTGGGTTGAGCTGTGGATGTTGATACATGCAGATGATTTCCTGTCTTACTTATCTTCCTTTGCCCTTAGCTGATGGCTAATGGCAATTTCCAGACTATTAAATACTGAAATGTAAGAATGAGCCTTCCAGCCTCGGTGGCGTGTGCCTGTAATCCCAGCACTTTGGGAGGCCGAGGCAGGTGGATCACTTGAGGTCAGGAGTTCAAGACCAGCCTGGCCAACATAATGAAACCCCGTCTCTACTAAAAATACAAAAAATTAGCTGGGCATGGTGGCGCGTGCCTGTAATCCCAGCGACTCAGGAGGCTGGGGCAGGAGAATTGCCTGAACCCGGGAGGTGGAGGTTGCGGTGAGCCGAGATCGCGCCATTGCACTCCAGCCTGGGTAACGAGCGAAACTCCG
>NW_016107320.1:12805478-12807361 GCF_001604975.1 Cebus imitator
TGAACCCAGGAGGCGGAGGTTGCGGTGAGCCGAGATCGCGCCATTGCACTCCAGCCTGGGTAACGAGTGAAACTCCTCAAAAAAAAAAGAAAGAAAGAAAGAAAGAGCCTTCCAGACATGGAGGCCCACGCCTGTAAATCAGCATTTTGGGACGTCAAGGCAGAAAGATTGCTCAATACCAGGAGTTCAAGACCAGCCCAGGCAACATACCAAGACCCCTTCTCTATAAAAAACTAGCCAGACGTGATGGCACATGCCAGTAGTCCCAGCTACTTTGGAGGCTGAGATGGGAGGATCACTTGGGCCCAGGAGTTCAAGGATGCAGTGAGCCATGTTTGCCCCACTGCACTTCAGCTTGGGCAACAGAGCAAGACCTTGTGTCAAAAAAAAAAGGTCTTCCTTTTGTATTCCTTTATAGTTCCCTTGTCTAACTTTTCAAATATGTCAGTCTTATAAGGGCAAAGGCAGCCCTCCCAAGATTGCCCAAAGACTTCTGCATTTACCTCCCTACCTCAGTTAATAGGTAGAGTGGCTCACCATGTGGTGGGTGACATGCTCCTGCAGAGTCACCCTGTTATGCTTGTAGCTCTTCTGACTATCTTCTTTTCCTGTTTAAGAGAGTTCCCACACTTGAAGAGAATATTGGTGTTTTAACATAGTAGCATTGACTAATATGTTTGTCTCCTGATGAATCACTTAGACACTTTGATTTAGCCACTCCATATCTCTGAACAGGAAAGCTCATATAGATGGAGTGTGATTGGAGGCTGAGCCTCAGCCCTAGACACCTATTAATGCATGAGCTGTTCAAGGGCAGACCTTATAAAGCTTCTGGGTCATCGGAAGGAGTCCTTTGAGGGACTCCAAGAAAATGAAGGTGGTATTATTTAGAGGAAGCTGAATGTTAACTCTTTGTAATATAAATTACCACATATAAGTTGTATACCCACTCTCCATCTAAATTACAAAATTAGCTTTTGTATATATTTGATTTTCACAAATCAAAGGTTACAGGTAATAATGTTCTTCTCAAACTTCACAAGTGTGTGTGTGTTCATTAGAAGGGCTCAGAGAATATCTACTTTTCACAGTCCTATATAAAATAGTTTCTGTAATCAGATCAACAGTGATAATTTTTTTATTCCAGTGTAAAATTTAAAAAGTGGGAAGATAGCCACAGAGACCACAAAGACACAATTACATAGTTTGAAGGAGGCAATTAGAATCCAGCAAACCAGTGTGTTTGTTAAAAGCCCATTTCTTGACTGTCGGCCTTTCTCTTGAAACTGGAATATATGTTGCTTTAAGGTATCTTTAAACAAGTAACCATTTTCTCTTAGCTCGTAGTGGATGATAATTCCCTTTTAGAAATACTTCTCTACAACTATCCTCTCTCAACTCTGAGGCTCCTGGATAAACAATAATTTTATCCATGCCAAAAATAAACTAAGAAACAATCAGAATAAATTATAATAAATGCCTCTATTAGTTGTAAAATTCTAACGCCTCAATAAATGCCACAGTGTTCCCACTAATTTTTAATTTAGTTTGTCATACTTTGGTTTCATCTACTCCTTTGTCTTTTTTTTTTTTTTTTTTTTTTTTTTTTGTCTCACTATCTTGCCCAGACTGGTCTCGAACTGCTCTCCAACAGTCCTCCCACCTCATCCTTCAGAGTAGCTGGCATTGTGGGTAGGCACCACCATGCCCAGCTCCTGTTTTATAATATATAAGCCAGAGCTCTATTTCCAAATGGTACAAATCATCAATGCTATTAAAACAAGAATGGAAAAGCTTCAGGTGGTAATGGTGATTTTTTTCATCCTCCCTATATTCTCATCCTTCTCTGTGTGTGTGTGTGTGTGTGTGTGTGTGTGTGTGTG
>NW_016107320.1:12807513-12809649 GCF_001604975.1 Cebus imitator
TTTTTTTTTTTTTCTTTTTTGAGACTGTCTCACTCTATCACCCAGGCTGAATTGCAGTGGTTCCATCTTGGCTCACTGCAATCTCTGCCTCCGCATTCAAGCAATTCTCCTGCCTCAGCCTCCTGAGTAGCTGGGACTACAGGCATGTGCCACCACACGCTAATTTTTCTATTTTTAGTAGAGACAGGGTTTCGCCATGTTGGCCAGAATGGTCTTGAACTCCTGACCTCAAGTGATCCGCACACCTCAGCCTCCCAAAGTGCTGGGTTTACAGGTGTGAGCTACCACACCCGTCCTCAATGTATATTTTTAAAGCTTAAATTCTCTGATTCCTGGGAAAGGGAATTTGCTTTCACCATATTACCCCTTCATCCACTCACTTCTCCCAAAATACTAACTTTTAGTCTATTTAAGCAGAGAGATTAGCAGCCCCAAATCAAATCGACAGCTGTGGAATTCTCTCAACTACTAATTGGCATCATAAGTAACAGAAATGTTACCTAATGCTGATTATTCTCTCATGTTTGGCACTGTCTTTCCTTTTAATTAGGTAAAACATTCTCAGTTATAACCTTCATCTTCCAGGGCCCATTAATCAGCTATTGCTTAAGTTCTTTAAGAACTCATTTAGGTTGTGCTTATCATGGAAATTACATTTTTATGAAAGATCCTGGTAACAGAGTCTAAATAATTGAATTGCATAAATTCCCAGTAGTTCCTTTCCTTTTAATAAGCCTGACTAATTTAGTTTAACTAATTAAAAGCTTTGTCCCGGACTTCTCTAATGTGATGTTGTAGTCTAGCATAGATTTTTTTTAAATAGTACAGTATTAAAACATACAAACTGATGTTTTTGTGTGAATTATGATTCTTTATTCTGACTGGTGCCTACAGAAGCAATAGAGAAACTATCTAGTTTTGTCTTTTTCCATAGAGAAAGCTTGGACTATGTTTCTGGAAGGCACCCACTGTGGGGTGCTGCTTGTTCTGTGGTGTTGCCGTGCAGCGACTGGGAGCAGTGGAGGGCTGCCGGAGACCCTCTGAGATTCTGCTTTGTGCACACACGCTGCCTGCAGGGCACGGCATTCTTGAGCCTATAAAGGAAGACTTCCTGGGCCCTGTGGTTAGTATCCCCCGCACCCATATCAGCCACTAGCATTTTAAAGATGGTTTTAGGTGGGCACGTAAGGACCCAGAAAAAAAGTTTCACAATTACTTCATGTCATAGTTAATCAGTGAATGACATTACCTTTTAATCCAAGAGCCTCATCCCTGTTTTCTTGGTACTCAAAACTTTTACCAATCTGAATCCTAGTGTCATACTCTGAACACTAACCCCACCCATCCCACTGTCGCCAGATGGAGATCTTAGACTTGCAGGCTTCCAGCGGGATTCTTCTAATCAGCATCCACACCAGTGCAGCTGGGCACAACTGGGAACAGCAGGCTGGTCTTCAACACCTGGCTTCAGAGGCAGGGTAGGACTCGAGGCGCTTGCGCAGGTGGTTGGCAAAATCCACCTGGGTCTGGGACAGGACCTGGTTGATGATGCTCTTGGGCAGCCACCCCTGCAGTAGGAGGTAGGAGAATTTGACCATCTTGTAGGTGATGGCCCATATAGACACTCTTGCACCTTATCACAAACAGGCTGCCAGGGGCTTGGTCTTCAAGCTCTGTTAATAGGTGCAGCCTTTGAATTGGCCGGGTCAGGGGCCAGAGGACTGCCTTGCTGTCGTGACTTTCAGAAGAAGCACAAAGACTGGACAACGTTTCAGCCTGGTCTTCCCAGTTGTGTGACTCTGAACAAGTTATTTCACCTTTTTCATGCTTCAGATCTCTGGACCTAAGTTTCCTTCTTTCCAAAATGATAACTACATACAGAGTTGAACTTTGCTATGAGACAGAAGAAGGCCCAGCACAGTGGCTCACACCTGTAATCGCAGCACTTTGGAAAGCTGAGGTGGACGGATCACTTGAGGTCAGGAGTTCGAGACAGCCTGGCCAACATGGTGAAACCCCGTCTCTACTAAAAATACAAAAATTAGACAGGTGTGGTGGCACACACCTATAGTCCCAGGTACTCAGGAGGCTGAGGCAGGAGAATCACTTGAACCCAGGAGGCGGAAGTTGCAGCAA
>NW_016107320.1:12809759-12816862 GCF_001604975.1 Cebus imitator
AAAAAAAAAAAAGGCCTGTAATCCCAGCACTTTGGGAGGCCGAGGCAGGCAGATCACAAGGTCAGGAGTTTGAGACCACCCAGGCCAACATAGTGAAACCCCATCTCTACTAAAAATATAAAATTTAGCCAGGATGGTGAGGCGTGCCTGTAGTCCCAGCTACTCAGGAGGCGCCTGTAGCCCCAGCTTACTCAGGAGGCTGAGGCAGGAGAATTGCTTGAACCTGGGAAGTGGAGGTTGTAGCGAGCCGAGTTTGTGCCACTGCACTCCAGCCCGGACAACAGAGAAAGACTCCGTCTCAAAAAAAAAAAAAAAGAAGAGGGAGCCATCACAGGCTTTGGAGATGGTAGAGTAGCAATTAGGCCATCACTCACGGCCCTTCCTTTTCTTACAGCCTATGATTCTATCAGAATGGAAGAGGATTCTTTGTGCTGCACGGGGGAGGGGAAGAGCCTGTTTTTCTCACTACCGCCTGCCCCCTGGAGCCATCTCCCGTGCCCTTCACCTTGAGGTCGATGCTGAGCAGCCACGTGAGTTTGGTCTTGGAGGGACTTCCGGCCAGCGGGTGAAGCACCATACAAGTGGGACCGTGTTCCGCCCTGGCAAATGGAGAAGTCAAGTCAGGAGGACAGTTGCGAGTTGAGTTCTCTCTTGCACTGGCTGGTTACGCCAGTACCGTAGATAACACATTTCTAGAGTAACTTGTCTTTTCTAAGTCTCATTAGGGAAGTGCCCTTTGCCAAGGGTAATTATTTGGCAGTTGGCACGGTTACCACCTCATCAGAATAAAGCCTGCTTGTAGCTGGAGCAGCCCCTGAGGCCGCTCGTGCCCTTTAGTTGCTGGATTACAGGGAGGTCAGGGAAAGGATTCAGGCTGGTGGCTGGGCTGGGGCCTTGTGAAATTTGGGAGGTTGTGGTGTTCTAAGTGGTATGGTTTATTTCAATATTTTAGTCAATATTACAGCTGTGCCTGAGCATACTAGCCGAACCTCAGCCCTGCCCCATGCTGCAGAAAATAATAAAGGTTCCTAAACTTTCTGAGAGGGTCAGGGCAAGTTGAAGGTTCTTAAACTTTCTGGGAGCTGCCTGGCTGGCCAGGTAGGGCCTATCTTGTCCTTGTCCCCTACTTTGGTAAATAAGTATCTTTTTGCACAAGGAAGCCCTGGTTGGGGATCAAGGGTTGATTTCTTGGAGCTGGGGATGCAGTCCACATGTTTGGGTACACACCTGCAGGCCTGTGTTGGAAGAGGGGGGTTGGGAGCCTGCCACCCGTATTACCTGATGACACCCTTCTGCTCAGGCATGTTCCCGAAGTCTGTGGCCATGCCAGCCAGCACACAGGTAGAGCCTCGGCGCTTGGCACAGCGCACGCTCACAAAGTCCCGGGGCCCCACCAGGTTTCCTGCTGCCTCTGCAGCCAGCTCATGGGTAATGACTGTATCTTTTCCAATCTTCTGCAGGACCTACCAGGCCATGGGGAACCAGAATCACAACTCAGCCCGTGTTGAGCTAAACACCCCCCACAGATAGGGGTCCCCTCTTTGATCCACTGTTTCCACTGGGCTCTCCTGGGCCTCTGCCACCCACACTTGGACTTTGCTTACCTTAATCTCCTTGACACTGGGGTTCCACTCCCCCATTGCCTCCATGCGCTCCACGAGCTCTTCATAGAGCCTCTCCATGGGCTGGTCTACCACGACCTCCAGCCGGAACACCTTGCCCACATCTGGGACCACTTTACTCATCACTTTGTCCCCATTGTCCTGTCAGAGAAAGGAGCCCCCAGAAGAGGGTTAGACAAAAATATTCTTTTTGGATGCAGTGGCTCACGCCTGTAATCCCAGCATTTTGGGAGACCAAAGTGGGTGGATCATGAGGTCAAGAGTTCAAGATGAGCCTGGCCAAGATGGTGAAACCTCGTCTCTACTAAAACTACAAAAATTAGCCAGGCACGGTGGTGGGTACCTGTAAACCCAGCTACTCAGGAGGCTGAGGCAGATGAATCGCTTGAACTGGGTGGCAGAGGTTGCAGTGAGCCGATATCGCACCACTGCACTCCAGCCTGGGTGACTTAGACTCCGTCTCAAAAACAAACAACAACAAATATATATATATATTTTACTTTTTTTAGCCTAGGTCTCATAGATGATACCAGGCAAGGTGGGAAGGAGAACAGCAAAGGAACTTTAAGCTGAGCACGAGGAAGCCTGGAACTGTCCTAAGATAGAGTCGGTAATCATTGTTGCCGTGGCCTTGTGCGTCTGCTGACGACTGGAGGAGGTTACCTGCTGTCACTGGGCCCTTTTTTACATTTTTTTCTTGTTTTTTTGAAACAGAGTCTCTCTCTGTTGTTGTCCAGGCTGGAGTGCATGACAGTCACGTGCAGTGACATAACCTCAACCTCCTGGGCTCAAGTAATCCTTCTAGTTGAGTCTCCCAAGTAGTTGGAACTACAGGCATGCATTATTATTATTATTATTATTATTATTATTATTTTTATAGAGATCTCCCTGTGTTGCCCAGGCCAGCCTCAAACTCCTAGGTTCAAGCAGTCCTCCTGTCTCAGTCTCCTGGCATGAGCCACTGCGCCCAGCCCCCCTGGACCCTTTCTTTTGGTGGTGAATGATGGTGCTATGGGTAGGTCCAACTGAAAAGACCCTTACTTGACTTCAGAAGCTCAAGGATCCCAAGAGAGAAACCTGGGAGTGGGAAAAGTAGTTTACATCAGCTTAACTAGATACATGGAATGTTGATGAGTTCTTAAAAATTTGTTTTAGTTCAATGCCTCATTCCACACCAGAAGAACGTGGGGCCAGAGAAGGCCAGTGATTGGCCCAGGAACCCTTAGCTAAGAGCAGTGCTGGCCTAAGTCCCGGGTTCCTTGACTCCCAAACGAGTAGTCTGGTAACTCCATTACTCTGAGAACTTAGGGAAGGAGGGGTTCTACCTGAACTTGGATAGTGGGCAGCATGTCAGCTTTTGATGAAGGTAAAGCCACCATAGTCTCCATAACAGAGCCACCAGCATTTACTGTGAACCTGGTTACTGTCCCCAGTGATGGGGCAGTGCTCAAGCGCAGAGAACCTCAAGTCCATGGGCCACTCTGTGTTTAGTCCAAGCCTGTTTCAGGGTGAGCCCATGTCACCCCAGCAAACCCCGCCACAGGTGGGCTGACAGCACAAGACAGGGCACTTTGGTATCGTTAGGAGACCTGACCCAGGGTGATGAGGACTCGTGTGCACTTAGGAGTCCCCCTTGCACGGTCCCTGCCAAGTGGGTCCACAATGCAGTCCTATCCTGTAGCTAAGGACACAGGAATAGTGTTTCTCCAACAGGACTCTCCAGGGTGCCTTCTATGGGGGAAGAGCGTTAATCTGAATATATTCTTGGGAGAGTTCTCAAGTTAAAACCACTGGCTGCCCAGTGACTGCTGTGAGACAGGAATCCTGGGAAGAACAGTAGCCCCAGCTGGCCTTGAGGATGGCAGTGGAGCAAGGAGGAACCACAGGCTTCTCCCCCACGCTTACCTGCTGGCTCTCCTTCTTCCAGCCCTCCTGGTTGCTTAGGATGCCCAAGGCTTTCTGCATAGCCTCCTCCCCCTGTTGGAGATAAGCCAGCTCCTGGTCACTGTAGAGAGTCTCTTCCAGCCGAGAACCTGGGGTACACAGCCGAAGACAGACAGAGCTTCCTTCATCTCCCAGCCTCCACCAGCTCTCATCCCTGGAACTCTTGGTCTGTTCTTTCCTCTGAAGAGCCAGGACTAAAGCCATAGGGGCCAGCCTGCTGGTCGAGTTAGACACAGCCACCACAGGTGACCGGAGGGGGATCTGACCTTGAGGAACTCTAGCTGGGAGTGTTCTGTTAAAATGAAAGAAGGGCAGGAGGGGAGCCAAAGCCATGAACCACATCACCCTCCCAGGAGCTTCCTGCCAGCACCGGGACCCCAGAAGCCTCAGCACTTACCAAGCAGAGAGCTCCGCCGCCGAACCTGGTTAATCCATGCACTAGGGGTGGGGCCCCCTAGGGCCCTGCGGTTCAGCTCCTGGCCGATGGCCATCACAGCCTGTTGCCTCAGCCCTGCAGGGAGGGAAGAACCCTTTTCTAGGAGCTGGAAAGCCTCTTAGAGATGGACCATTCACCTCCTCATCTTGTCACAAGTGAGGAAGTTGGCTTGGAGAGTGACTTGCTCAGGAGCACACAGGATTATAGCAGGGACCTGAACTAGACCCAGGCCCCCAACTCCCGCCGCAGTACTCCAGGGTCCAGAAATCTAACTTCCATCTAGGGTGCTCAGGCCTGGCCCTGCCTGGAGACGGGCTGTACCAGAGCCTGCTGGATTTTCTGTCCCTAAAGGGGAAGAAGCTGTGTTTAAACAACCAGAAAAATCCTACTTCAGAAGGAGAATACAACCCCTGAGGTCTGTGTGCTTGCATGCATCTGTGCTTGCATGAAGTCTGTCTGCTTACATGAGGTCAGTGTGCTTGCATGACATCTGTTTACATAAGGTCTATGTTTCCATGAGGTCTGTGTGTTTCCATGAGGTCTGTGTGCTTGCATGAGTCTGTGTGCTTGCATGAGACTGTGTGCTTGCATGTGACTGTGTGCTTGCATGCATAATATGCTCTGTGTGCCCCTGGATTCTGAGCCAGGCAAGTCCTATCCATCTAGTGAGGACAACCTCACTGCTGGCTGCAGATCTAAGCATGGCTTCCTGCTCTAACAGTAGCTAATTCAATCCACTGTAATTGGAAAGATTGTGTCTAGATTGACTTGTGTAGCCTTCAGTGGCAGCAGGAGATTGATTCAAATGACCTTGGGTACTAATCAGCTCTACAAAAGTGGCCTCTTGTAGCTGGTTCCTGCCTCTTCCTGGCTATTGAGTGGCAGCCAGTCTTCCCAGCCCCACCGTCTTCTCTGTCTCTCTTTTTTTTTTTTTTTCAGATGGAGTCTTGCTCTGTTACGCAGCTGGAATGCAGTGACTTGATTTCGGCTCACTGCAACCTCTACCTCCTAGGTTCAAGCAGTTCTCCTGCCTCAGCCTCCCAAATAGCTAGGACCGCAAGCACACACCACCACGCCCAGCTAATTTTTGTATTTTTAGTATAGATGGGGTTTCACCATGTTGCAAGGATGGTCTCGACCTCTTGACCTCATGGTCCGCCTGCCGTGGACTCCCAAAGTGCTGGGATTGCAGGCGTGAGCCACTGCGCCTGGCTGTCTTCTCTTTACCTTGCCCGCCTGTCTTACTCCCCTGTCTCTTCTCCATCTTTTCTTGCCTGTGGGAGTCAAGTCTAGTAATTACTCTGCCACTGTAGGCAAGACTTACCTAGTATCCCTGCTACAAGCCTTGTCCAGCAGTAAAAGAAGGCAAAGTCAGAAATACTTCAAAAAGATGGCCGGGCATGGTGGTGCATGCCTGTGGTCCCAGCTACTCAGGAGGCTGAGGCAGGAGAATTATTTGAACCCGGGAGGCTGTAGTGAGCCAAGATAGCACCACTGCACTCTAGCCTGGGTGACAGAGCAGACACTGCCTCAAAAATAAAATAGGCCGAGCACTGTGGCCCACACCTATAATCCCAGCACTTTGGGAGGGAGAATTGGGCGGATCACCTGAGGTCAGGAGTTCAAGGCCAGCCTGGTCAACATGGCAAAACCCTGTCTCTACTAAAAATACAAAAATTATCCAGGCATGGTGGTGTGCACCTGTAATCCCAGCTCCTCAGGAGGCTGAGGCAGGAGATCACTTGAACCCAGGAGGTGAAAGTTGCAGTGAGCCGAGATCTTGCTACTGTGATCAAGGCTGGGCAATAGAGCGAGACTCCGTCTCAAATAAATAAAATAGGCCAGGCCTGGTGGCTCACACCTGTAATCCCAGCACTTTGGGGGGCCACGGTGAGAGAATCCCTTGAGCCCAGGAGTTCAAGACCAGCCTGAGCAATATAGTAAGACTTTGTGGCTACAAAAAAAAAAAAAAAAAAATTAGCTGGATGTGATGGTGCATGCCTGTAGTTCCAACTACTCAAGAGGCTGAGATGGGAGGATGGCTTGAGCCCAGGAGTTTGAGGCTGCAGTGAGCTATTATTATTCCACTGTACTCCAGCCTCTGTGACAGAGACCTTGATTCAAACAAAGAAAAGGTAGAAGAAAAAAAGAACAAAGGAAGAAAAAGTGAAGGAAGAAAGGGACAGAGGGAGGGAAGATGAAGAAAGAAAAGGAGAAAAAAAGATTGGAGTTCTAGAGGGGAGACCAGAAATTATAGAAACTAGATGGGATACATCTTAGTAACCAGCCCACTTCTTCGGAGGGGAAAACTGAGATTCAGATGAGAAGAAACTTGCCCAGGTTCACCTAGTAAGAGGTACAACTAGGATCAGAATCGGGTGGCCTGAGCCTCATCCGAGAGCTCTTGGCCAACCCCTCATCGCCTCCTTCCTGCAGCGCTCACCCTTCATGTTGCGCATGTGTCTGTAGGAGCTCCCGGCACATAGCTTGAATGTCGCTAGCAGCATTGTTTCCTGGAAGATGTGGCAGTGGTGGGGCCGCTGCTGCTGCTGCTGCTTCTCTCAAGAGTGGTTCTTCGTCCTTCTGGAGCCCCTCAAGCTTCACCTCTGAGTGCCGTAGCTGCAGCCTGGACCTGGTGTTCTGCGTCTTAAATACCCCCCGCTGAAGGCTGTGCATCATCATCAGGAGATAAAAACGCCGTCACTCACTGTGCAAAGGAAGGGGTCAAGGATAGAATGATTGCCTCACACTGTTGCTTTGGCCATTTGTGGGGAGCGCAGGGGGAGGGTGTAGCGGGGAGTGGGGAGGCCAGGGTCAGGCTGGAGAGATGGAGGGGAGAGAAGCAGCGGCTGCTGGGATGGGGGCAATTTAGATGAAGCCAAGTGCAGATTTCTAGCCCTTGTCCTCAGAAACTCCATGCTCAGCTGATCTGGAATTGAGGCTCAGAAACCTGCATTAAAAGACAAGAAAAAACTTCCCTTGGCCAGGCACAGTGGCTTACACCAGTAATCCCAGCCCTTTGGCCGAGGTGGGCAGATCACTTGAGGTCAGGAGTTGAAGACCAGCCTGGCCAACATGGGAAACCCTGTCTCTACTAAAAA
>NW_016107320.1:12816917-12820826 GCF_001604975.1 Cebus imitator
AAAAATATAAAAAATTAGCCAGGTGTGGTGGCGCACACCTGTAGTCCCAGCTACTAGGGAGGCTGAAGCACAAGAATCACTTGAACCCAGGAGGCAGAGGTTGCAGTGAGCCAAGATCACACCACTGCATTCCAGCCTGGGCAACAGAGTGAGACTCCGTCTTCGTACATACATACATACATACGTAACTTCCCAGTGGTTGCAATGCATGTGTTGTGTGTCCACACTACACTTTGAGAACCATCTCAGGCGAGCAGGCCAGGGTGTTTAACAGGCAGTAGAGACCATCCGGCTGCTGTTCTGGGTGAGGACCCTGAAGTCCAGAGAGTGGAATTGACTTGTTCGAGGTCAAACAGCTGGCCAGGGGCAGGGCCAGAACAACAACCCAAGCCTCTGGCCTTCAGGCCATCTGCACAGTTCCTCCTGCAGTCCCCAGGACACTTGGTATGTTCAGCTGACCATTTATTTACTCATCCATTTATAGAAACAACCTTTCCCAAAGCCCTGTCCTGAGTGAGAGTTCCTCTCGGGTCTGTGCTGGAGCAAGAATGACCTCTCATGGCTGAGTTGGGGGTGCAGCCTTATCAGCGTACAGCAGCGAGAAGACCTGGGCCTGGGCCATGCCCGCACCCTTTCTCACACTTTTCCCCCAGTAGCTTTGGCTGGATGAGCTGGGCTGAGGGTCTTGGTATGTGCAGAAGCTTGGAAAGACAGGGCATCGGGGTGTTCACCCTAGTCTTTGCACTTCGGGGGCCCTGTCAGGCTGAGCAAGGCCCTGGGAGGTTTCTGCATTTCCCACTCACCCTCACCCAGGCACAGCACGTGCTGGGCTCTGACGGAATATCTTCCCTTTATGGTGACCTTGAGGCTACTTTTAAGCCAGATTGATTCACTGGTCAAGAATATTGGGAGTGGAAAGACTTGCACTGGAACTGCCCCTAGCCAGGGCCCTGCTCCCTGTGTGAGGGGGTTCTGTGTCCTCCTACCACCTCAAGGAGGCAGAGGGGAGCCCTAAAAATGGGGAGCAGTACCGGGGCCCCACACACTCTCACTGTCTTCCCCACTCCAGACAGGGTGAAAGGGACAGGATCTGCTCAGAACCAGGCCTGGCACCTGGAGCCCATACAGAACAGGGGAGTTGTCCTCCCGACCCGATTTCCACCTTGGTGAGGCAGTCAGGGGAATCCTGTGAGCAGAGGCACCCGGCCCCTTCCTCAAGTCCTTCTCCTCCCGGAAGCCTTCCTAGACCACCCCCATCTTCTGGAATGACTGGTTCCTCCCACCACACCCTTACGGTCAGTATCACTTGAGGGGCTTAGCTCTGGTCCTGATTTGTTGACTGGTTTGTGTGTGTTTGCTTCTCTTCTGTGGAATTATCTCCCCAAGGCAGGTGCTGGGTCCACCTTCCCCCTTAAATGCTGCCCTCACCCTCAGCACTCAGCTCCATCAGAGACACAGGGGACTTTTGCTTCTCTATTAAAAAATTTTTTTTTAAAATATAGATCGGGTCTTGCTATGTTGCCCAGGCTGGTCTTGAGCTCCTGGGGTCAAGCCATTCTCCTGCCTCTGTCTCCCAAAGCGAGCCACTGCTCCTGGTGTGCTCCTCCTCTATTAAGTGACCAACTGGGAAAGCAGCTAGGCGCGCAGGTACATCCTTAGACTCAGAAACCTGCCTGAAGGCATTGTTTCCAGCCCTCAGAGAGTCCACAGGAGGACAGAAGGGCCTCTCCCCCTCGGCCAGCCTGTGCCTAGGCCCTTTCAGAGAGGAGGTGCAGTGGATGGGCTGGGCAGGCCAGGTACCAGCTCCCCTGCCTCGTCTCTGATCTGCTGGGGCATGTGCCCCTCCCGCACATGTGTGCCTGCAGGCCTGCCTCAGCAATGTGGGGGGGGGAGGGTGGGGGAGGGGAGTTGGGAGGCGGTTATTATGGGACATGCCATGCAGATGATCATCAAGGCCCTGCTGCTGCCTTTCTGTGGAGAATTATGGCTTTTCTGAGAGGGGAGGAGGTGGGAGGATCAAGCCTATGGCCATGGCTGATGTCAGAGGCTGCGACTGACTCTGGAGGGAGATTGGGAGGTGGTGCTGAGTGACCTCCGCAAGGGCCAAGGCTCTCTTCCTCATTCTTTCCAGGCAGAATGACTTGTTAACTCTTTCCATCCCTCTGAGCAGTAAGGTGGCAAGAGCAGTCTGGGAATTTCCTCTGGTTCTGGACCATCTGTATCTGGCTCTGCTTTTTGATGAGGGCAGGGCTTCCAAGAAAGGAGGCCAGATGGCCACAGCAGACCAGGGGGGAGGATAGCCTGGGGGCCAGCTCAGGTGGTGTGGGTGTGTCATGCTGGAGAAGGCCCCAGTCCAGGGGAGAGAGCCAGGACTTTGGAGCAGACAAAGGGGATTCCAATCCCTCCCTTCCCCCCTCTTTCCTTCCTTCCTTCCTCCCTCCCTCTCTCCCTTCCTTCCCTCCCTCCCTCCCTTACTTCCTTTCCTCCCTTCTTCCCTCCCTGCCCTCTTCCCTCCCTCCCTCCTTTGTTTCTTCCTTCTTTCCTTCCTTCCTTCCTTCCATTTATTCAACAGCCCTTTCCAGAATGTCCGCAAATGGCGGTAAAGCTAGGATGGTATGAATATTCAACCATATGACCCAGTATGGACAGTCATAGGGCAGATGAGGTGTTTTGGAAGTAGAGATGATGGAACCTCTAATTCTAGGGGGGAGGGAAGGAGGAGTGTTAATGGATGGCTTCTGGAATGTACAATTGGGAGTCAGCTAGGTTTATGGAAGGGATTGAAAATAGAGAGGTGATGGGACAAGGGTTTCCAAGGTAGAGCAGTTGGCCGGCAGCTTGGAGGAGGCTCTGAGGGCTGAGCTGGCTGTCGAGGGAGCTTGGGCCGTTCCACGTGGCGTGGCTATGGGGATTGTGGATGTTGGTGGGGTGTGGTGAGAGCTGAAGACTGGATTTATCTTGTGGTTTTTTTTTTTTTTTTTTAAGATAGGGTTTCTCCATGATGGCCAGGCTGGTCTTGAACTCCTGACCTCAGGCGATCCACCCACCCCGGCCTCCCAAAGTGCTAGGATTACAGGCATGGGCCACCGCGCCCAGCCTTGAAGACTGGAAAGAGGAAGAGGTCAGAGTGTATAGGGTGGGAATGGGAGGATTCATCTTCAGGTTCCCAGGAGGCAGAGGCTGAGGTCGGGGAGAGGGATGAGCTTATCTGGGCTTCAGCTCAGAGAAGGTGCAAGCAGCTCCTACCTATGGCTTTAGTGACCTGAGAGTGTCAGGCAGATTTGGGGATGCATGGGGTTTGTGTTCAAACGACCCCCTAGTCATGCTCCCACCTCTAACTTTATGATTGTTAGCAGCCCACTTCTTTTCTTTTCTTTTCTTTTCTTTTTTGAGACAGTCTCGCGTCGTCACCCAGGCTGGAGTGCAGTAGAGCAATCTTGTTTCACTGCCACCTCCACTCCTGGGTTTAAGTGATTCTCCTGGCTCAGCCTCCTGAGTAGCTGGGATTATAGACATGCACCAACCTGGCTAATTTTTTGTATATTTAGTAGAGATGGGGTTTTGCCATGTTGGCCAGGCTTGTCTCGAACTCCTGGCCTCAAGTGATGTGTCCACCACTTCGGCATCCCAAAGTGCTGTTTCTTTAATCTGAACTCCCTTACCTGTAAAATCGGGATGTACGCAGAGCATGGTGGCTCATGCCCGTTTTCCCAGCACTTTGGGAGGCTGAGGCAGGCAGATCACTTGAAGTCAGGAGTTTAATACCAAGCCTGGCCAACATGGCGATACCTCACCTCAACTAAAAATACAAAAATTAGGCCAGGCGTGGTGGCTCATGCCTATAATCCTAGCACTTTGGGAGGCCAAGGTGGGCAGATCACGAGGTCAGGAGATCGAGACCATCCTGGC
>NW_016107320.1:12822321-12824218 GCF_001604975.1 Cebus imitator
TTTTGCTCTGTTGCCTTGGCTGGAGCACAGTAGTGTAATCCCAGTTCACTGTAGCCTCAATCTCCCAGGTTCAAGGGATCATCCCACCTGAGTCTTCCAGGTAGCTGAGACTATAGGTGTGCACAGCTAATTTTGTTATTTATATTTTGTAGAGACAGGATCTCACTATGTTGCCCTGGCTGATCTTGAACTTCTGGGCTCAAGTAATTCTCTTGCCTCAGCCTCCCAAAGTGCTGGGATTACAGGCGTGAGCCACCGTGCCTTGCCTGCTTAACTTTTTAAAATCTCCTGTCTCCCTCTGTGAAAAGTGGGGCTAAGGCTGGGCGCAGTGGCTCACACCTTGTAGTCCCAGCACTTTGGGAGGCCAAGTGATCATGAGGTCAGCAGATCGAGACCATCCTGGCCAACATGGTGAAACCCTGTCTCTACTAAAATACAAAAAATTAGCAGGGCATGGTGGTGGGTGCCTGTCGTCCCAGCTACTTGGGAGGCTGAGGCAGGAGAATCACTTGAACCCAGGAGGCAGAGGTTGCATGAGCCAAGATCGTGCCACTGCACTCCAGCCTGGCGACAGAGCAAGACTCTGTCAAAAAACAACAAAAAAAGAAAAGGGGGGCTAATAGTTGCATCTCATAGCATATGCCTGGCTGGCATCTAGCAGTCTCGCAATAAATTTTCGGGTGATGGCTGCTTACTTAACTTTAAATTCTGTTGGAGTCCCTTGTTTCCCCCACCAACCCACCATTTCAAGCATGCAAGCCAGACTTTCGATTTCCTTTCACAGGAATTTTGGCAGAGAACATAGAGCTTTTCGTCTTTTGTAATCACCTAAACCCGAAGAACAAACTGAATTTAACCTTCACAATATTTAATTTGACCTATGCACCATTTTAAGAACTTTTTGAGCTGGGTGTGGTGGCTCACGCCTGTAATCCCAGCACTTTGGGAGGCTGAGGTGGGTGGATCATTTGAGGTCAGGAGTTTGAGACAAGTCTGGCCAACATGGTGAAACCCCATCTTAAAAAAAAAAATAAAAAAAAAAAAGAACGTTTTGAATTCGTTGCCACTGTGACCTATAGGGACAGAAAATTGCACAGTGTTATGCAGGGGCCGGAAAGGAGGAAGGAGTTAAATACAAAGGGGCAGGAGTGATTAAAACATTCCATATTTTGATCATGATAGTGGTTACATGACTACGCGCAGTTGTTAAAACTTATAGAAGTCTACACCAAAAAAGGTGAATTTTATTTTATGTAAATTACATCTCAGTAAACCTGACCAGAAAAAAATTGTGTCTTGGTGATGGATTCCCAGGCATTCTGGGTTCCTGACCTTGAGATCTGCCCAGCAGTGAGCCCTCTCTCTTCCTATTGGCCCCAGCTACGGACTTGGGCCCTGACACTACTCAGTTCTCTGGGTTTCCAAAGCAACAGGCTTTGAGACCCTTTTTCTTCCCCTGGATCTGGCCAAGTGGCAGCAACCACTGCTGAGTAGCTGAAGTCAGAGGGAAAGGGGGTAAAGGAGAATGGGTAGAAAATAGGAGGACGAGAGGGGGAATAGAGAGGCATAGCAATGAATCCGGACAGGAGAAAAGGCAGGCAGCACCTGATTTTATTCTGTTTCCAAATAGCCCTGGCAGAGTGTGGGGATTAGACAGGCAGGGCAGTCCTAGCCAAGGTGGACCGAGCCAGAGCTTTGGGACAGGCGAGCAACAGATATGCTCCATTTTCTTTATTTTTATTTTTTTGAGACACAGTCTTACTCTATTGCCCAAACTAGAGTGCAGTGGTGAGATCTCAGCTCACGGCAACCTCCGCCTCCTGAGTTCAAGCGATTTTCCTGTCTCAGCCTTCTGAGTAGCTGAGACTACAGGCTTGTGCCACCATGCCTAATTTTT
>NW_016107320.1:12827298-12831058 GCF_001604975.1 Cebus imitator
GCCTCCTGGGTTCAGGCAATTCTCCTGCCTCAGCCTCCTGAGTAGCTGGGATTACAGGCACGCGCCACCATGCCCAGCTAATTTTCTGTATTTTTAGTAGAGATGGGGTTTCACCATGTTGACCAGGATGGTCTTGATCTCTTGAACTCGTGATCCACCCGCCTCGGCCTCCCAAAGTGCTGGGATTATAGGCCTAAGCCACCGCGCTCGGCCAGAAGTCTAATGGTTTATAGGTATTTTGGGCAGCTTTGAAACCACCTGAGCTCATAAAATGTTGTTTAATACTATAAAATAATTCACACACATACAGGCCGAGCATGGTGGCTCATGCCTGTAATTCCAGAACTTTGGAAGTCCATGGCTGGTCCATCACTTGAGGTCAGGAGTTTGAGAACCAGCCTGGCCAATATAGTGGAACCCCATCTCTGCTAAGAATACAAAAATTAGCCAGGGTGTGATGGTGTGTGTCTATAACCTCAGGTACTCAGGGAACCAGGGAGGCACAGGTTGCAGTGAGCCAAGATCACACCTCTGCACTTCAGCCTGAGCGACAGAGCAAGACTCTGTCTAAAAAAACAAAAAATAAATAATAACACACATACAAATTAGATATAAAACCTTATGAAAAGAACATCTTTGCTTAACAGATAATAAAAGGAATTACCTGGAATAATGAGTTTTCCTAAAATTAATGAGAGTCAGAGGATGACTTATTCAACTAATCTGCTAATAAGCCAATTTTATACCATGTCTCTGCCTAGTTGGGCCCAGTCTAACAACCCATGCTTCCTTCTGTTATTTTTTTGAGATGGATTCTTGCCCTGTTGCCCAGGATGGAGTGAAGTGGTACAATCTCAGCTCACTGCAACATCTGCCTCCTGGGTTCAAGCGATTCTCTTGCCTCAGCTTCCAAGTAGCTGGGACTATAGGCGAGCACCACCACACCTGGCTAATTTTTGCATTTTTAGTAGAAATGGGGTTTCCCCATGTTGTCCAGGCTGGCCTTGAACTGAGTTCAGGCGATCTGCCCACCTCGGCCACCCAAAGTGCTGGGATTATAGGCGTAAGCCACTGCACCCAACCCATGCGTCCTTGAAGTACAAATCTGTTCAGCTTTTTATGCAGTCATTACTCTGCAACAATCACACAAAGTGCCATCACTATGGGCTTTCAGTCACTAAAATTCCATCTATGTTCCTTTTTGTTAAGAACATAAGAGACTCAAGACTCAATTCAAAGGACTAGAAAACCTAATTACATTAGCAGGAAGCCTGGAGAACCAAGCACCTTAAGAACACGTTGGGTCTCATGGGGACTGACTTAGTTTGGATCAGCCATGGGTGAAGCAGGAGCAAGAGCAACAGTTGATGTTTCTCAAACATGAGTCTTCTGCAGTAGCCAGTAACTGGGAAACTCAGCTGAAAGCTCCCTCCTCAAGTCTGAAAATCTGTATTTCTTATCAGATACAAACATGAAAAGAGGAGAGGACCACTGAGATGATCAGAATACAAGTATTCCTTCCTAAGCAGCCAGCTACTTGAAACTGTGACTGAAGGGGGAAATCCCAGTACGTATGTGGATTCTAATACTTTTGAGAGCAGAAACTTAATTTTGTCTATTCATTAGAGGCAACTCAAACTTGGAAATAACATGACACTTTTGAGATTCATATTTTATTTACAAGTAAATGAAGAATGTCCCTGTAAACTCTAATTCGGGATACAAAGAACAATATAAAGTAGTTGCTGGCGCCACAGTGACATGTGAAGGAGTCTATGCCACTGTTTCTTGAAAGAATGATTTTGTTATTTAAAAAAAAAAAACCCACCTACATGATTTCTTCATGTTGCATGTGTAAAAGAATGAAAAATAAAAGTGATTTTTCAAAACTCTACAGTCTCTGATCAACTGTGTGAGGTGGCCAGGATGTCACTTTCACTCAGTGACAGCCCCTACTCTTCAAGAGCAGCAGCCTCTGGGCAAGACTTAGTACTCATCCAGAGTATCTGCTCGAGGAATGGAAAGACCTCGGTCCTTCAGGGCCTGCACTTTCAGCTTCTCTGCCTCCAACTTGGTCTGCTGTTCCACCCTTTGCTCTTCTAGAATTTCTTCAATGGATACTTGCTGGAGGGGTGTGTCACTCTCCTTTTCCAAGTCCTACAAAAGAGACAGGTTTGAAAACTTCACCTGAAGACCAAGAACAGAAAACATTACCGATCTAAAGGCAGATGGATTCCTGTATCAAGCTCGAATTATTTTTCATAACTGTGACAGGACTGAAATATCCTTCTCTTAGGTAAGTTTTTCAAATAAGTGGCTGACAACACTCCGGTAAGATACATACTTACGATAAATGTGGTAATAGTGATCAGTATTTCTATAACAAAGCTTTTGTGATCCAAAATCCCATATTAGGATTAATTTTCTATTAGTCAAGAATTAATTTCCTTAAAAAAAAAATTAGGGCTGCTTATAGATAGCTATCTCCCTGGCTGCCGAGAATCCAAGAGGGAGGTTATTGAGGCAGTGTGGCCTCAGAAAAATTAAAAAAAAAATCATTTTAAGGGTGGGTGGAGTGGCTCATGCTTGTGTAATTCCAGCACTTTGGGAGCCTGAGGTGGAAGGATCACTTGGGCCTAGGAGTTCAAGACCAGCCTGGGCAATACGGTGAGACCCCAACTCCACCAAAAAAAATAAAATAAAATAAAAGCAGGTGTGGTGGTGTGCACCGACAGTTCCAGCTATTCAAGAGGCTGAGGTGGAAGGACTGCCTGAGCCTGGGAAGTTGAAGGTCAAGGCTGCAGTGAGCCATGAACATGTCACTGCACTCCAGCCTGGGCAACAGAGCAAGACTCTGTCTCAAAAATAAATAAACAAATAAAAAGGCAAAAATAAAAGGGATCCTCTTGCTTTCACTTCCCAAGTAGCTGGGACTCCAGGTATATGCCATCGCACCAGCTCTGTAGTCTCTAAACTATAACACAAGACTCTTTTTCCCTTTATGGCAAGAAGTATTCTAGGGAAAACCTCAGCAGACCATTTAGGTTACTAAACCAATTTGGTCCCGATATTTTTCTCTACTATTTAAAAATTGTTGCCTAATAAAAAATTCCTTTTCCTTATTTAAAAAATACATGCTCATTGTAGATAATATAGAAAATAAACGGGAAAAATTTAAAAATTATCTATAATTCCAATATGGAGAATTAACATTTTTGGTTAATATTCCTACAATTTTTCTATGTATATACTGACTAAAAAAAACCCCAGCCAGGCATGGTGGCTTACACTTGTAATCCCAACTACTCAGGAGGCTGAGGCAAGAGAATCACTTGAACCCAGGAGGCAGAGGTTGCAGTGTGCCAAGATCGCACCACTGCACTCTAGCCTAGGCGACTGTGTAAGACTCTGTCTGAAGGGGAAAAAATAAAAATAAAAAATTAGCTGGGCATGGTGATATGTACCTGTAGTCCCAGCTACTCAGGCGGCTGAGGGGGGAGGATCACTTGAGGCCAGCAGTTTGAGGCTGCAGTAAGTCATGATCACACCACTGCAGTCAGCCTGGATAAGAGTGAGACTCTATCTTAAAAACAACACCCCCCTCACCCAAAAACCCACAATGCAAATATTGACTGTAATTCATTTTCATTTACAGGTGGCACAGTATGGTTAATATTTTTATTTTTGAATGCTTTATAAACATTTTTCATGTATTTATTTATTTATTTATTTATTTATTTTTTAATTTTTTTTTTTTTTT
>NW_016107320.1:12831568-12833652 GCF_001604975.1 Cebus imitator
GGATGGTCTCGATCTCTTGACCTCGTGATCCACCCGCCTCGGCCTCCCAAAGTGCTGGGATTACAGGCTTGAGCCACCGTGCCCGGCCGAGTCTTATTTCTTAATGCTGTGTCATCACCTTCATCCTTGATGCAGAATTCAGGGATTTCTTAACCAATGTAGTGTTTATAGAAACTAAGTGATTTCTATATATGAATTCCTCTGGGGTTGAAACATAATTTCTCCTGACTGCTGATTCATGTAACCATGTAGGCATTCCTGGAACCATGTTTCTCTAGTGGTACACCTGTAAAACTTCTGCAGCATCCAAACTATAACATATTTTTTTAAAAAAGGGAACTTTTCCTCACAAAAGAGATCCAAGGAAACAACAAAACTTTGAGAACAAACACGTTCACTTCTTTCTCCGTACACACACACACATCTACTCAGATGTACCTCTGTGCCAATGTAACTGGTATAAAGAGCATGTCTGCTGTGTTTACTACTATAAAACAGAATCACAGTATCTGTCCATATTTTTTTGAGACAGGATCTTGCTCTGTCACTCAGGCTGGAGTGCAGTGGTACAATCATGGCTCTGTGGCCTCGACTCAGGTGAATCTCCCACCTCAGCTTCCTGAGTAGCTGGGACTGGTGGTGCGCACCATCATCCCTGGCTAATTTTTGTATTTTTTTGTAGAGACACAGTTTGGCCATGTTGCCCAGGCTGGTCTCTTGGGGCTTAAGTGATCTGCCTGCCTCGGCCTCCCAAAGTACTGGGATTACAGATGTGAGCCACTGTACCCACCCAATATTTTAACTTAAGTCTTTTCCTCTGATATATTGCCTCCTTAAAATTAAATTCTAAAAAGTATTTAAAAAAATCCTCTATGACCCCACCATGCAGAGAAGGGTGAGCTCCCCTATATACTGGCAGTACTGCATGGTGGCATTTTATAGTCCCAGCTACTTGGAAGGCTGAGACAGGAGGATTGCTTTAGCCTAGGAGTTTGAATCTAGCCTGGGAAACATCTCTGGAAGAAAAAAAAATACTGGCAGACTACTTTACAGTCATTTAGTATCTTCCCATGGGTACTAGGTACTTGGTTTCAGCCTTTACGTAAGAAGGTAACAATTCCTGTTACTTAAACATGCAAGAAATGATAAACTTAACTAAAAGTACAAACTACAAAAATATTTTATAAGTTAGAATATGATATTTCATATACTTCACAGCACCATTTAGACAGTATTGATAGTATGGATTAGTCATTTCTAGCTATTTCCAAAATGAGGTCCCTGAACCAACCCAACCCTGGCAGAATTATGTCCTTGCTTTCTCAAATGGCTATTAAAAATGGCTACAGACCAAACCACTCTCAAGACCTCTGCAAGCTGATTTAACACGTGGCTAGGTAGGTATTTAGAAAACAGAATGAAAAACTTTAAAAATTAGGCAAACACCATAGTTTTGGTAAGAAAAAAGAAAACAGCACTGGTTCAGCCCTTAATTTCACCTAGTCTTGAAGGGATTTATATTTTGATTTTCCTTGCAAACCCAATAATCAGAAGTGGCAAGATGAAATCAAAGGTTTTAAATAAGATACTTAAAAAAATATCTGAGTACTTCTAGTAGGGTGGTGTCTGTGTGTATGTCTGCACACACAAAGACCTACAGCAACAACACCTAAGAAAATCTGATTTAACCTTTCACCTGCCAGCTGATCTTTCTGGCACAGATACCACCAAAATACCCTCCTCCTGGCTGTGAGCAAAGGATCCAAGTGAGACTGAATTCCATTCTCGGAATAGGTAACAGAAAAGCTTTTCCTATAGCCACTCTTTTCCTTTTCTCCCTTTACTAATATGGATCTCACATTGTACTGCATATGCAATGTGTGCTTCCCTCAAACACTGTGTATTAGCTTTATGTCATGAAAAACTACTTGTAACCAATTGTTTAAATGACTGCAAAATATTTCAACATGGCCGGGCGCGGTGGCTCAAGCCTGTAATCCCAGCACTTTGGGAGGCCGAGGCGGGTGGATCACGAGGTCAAGAGATCGAGACCATCCTGGTCAACACGGTGAAACCCCGTCTCT
>NW_016107320.1:12833967-12849330 GCF_001604975.1 Cebus imitator
AAAAAAAAAAAAAAAAAAATATTTCAACATATATAAATCATGCCTTCCCCAGCATATATAAATCAAGGTTTTTCAATTTTCTGCTATTCAACAAATAAATATGTTAATAAACACATTTGTTATAGAATAATATTTGTTACAGAATAGTATTTCTTGTTGCCCAGGCTGGAGCTTTTTTTTGAGAAGCAGGTGGAGGCCTCGGCCTGTCAGGACCATTTTTTATAGAATAGTATTTTTTATGGTATCAGGTAAAAGTTAAGGTATTTTGCTGCCAGTGGGATCAAAAATCTTTAAAATGCTAAAAGGCACTGAAACAAAGTTAAGTATTCTCTGTAGCTTCCCTAAACTAATTTGGTAGTTGCCTGTGAGAAGCCAGATGAAATGTGGAAAATATTTGTATTCTCTCTTGAAAAAAAAAAAAAAAAAAAAAAAAAAAATCTAACTAGCATGAATAAAGATCTACAGCAGCTTAATAATTTTCACTTACTATTTCTCCTAGTAGGACCACATTTTCTCCTCTGACCACAAAAATCCCTCGAGGAATATCACCGTATTTTTTGCCCACATGAATACGCTCCACAGTCTGATGTAGCACTAAGTTTGCTATAAGTGTATAGGGAAGAAACAAAAATATTTAGTTTAAGTTATTGGGTAAAGGCCCATAACTCAATTAATCAGTTATTTTGAATAGAAAAGATTTAGCTAAACATGATTTCCAAACTTTCTAATTCTGAGGAAGGCTAAAATTTCAAATAATCTTCTACAATTTCATTGACTAAGACATACCACTTAGGAGACGCCTGGGATTATATTGGGCTAATACCTGAATGATGGTAGAAATAAGAGAAGTAAATTCCTTTACTAGTTAATTGCTAATAGCAAAAAAGCCATAGGAAACTATAAATGAATAAGGAACTTGGAAAACTTGGGCCTAAACAACCACAAAGATCAAAACTTTGTTTTCTGGAAAGGAACAGCTTTTCTTTTTGTGTGGGTATGTGTATGTGATGATCTGCTGAAGATTTAACTTTGTTTCAGTACTTAGGATTCATTTAACCCAATGCAGGTATCCATGGGTTATGATACAGAAAAACCTATTTTTTCACCCTGACAGATAACTATACTTTGTAATCTAAAAGTCAACTTACTATTCACTACCTTTCCCTCAAAGTACTATGATGAATCTGACTTAAGGATCAGAATTCCAATTTGTTAACAATAATTATTTTTCTTCTTTCAATTAGTACTACTTGTCCTGTTTGAAGTAAAGGAGAAATCTATGTTCATATCTTCTGTAATTCTTGTGTTTTAATTATGTTTCTTCCTCATGCTGAAATCCAGTGATTTCACAGATATCCAATAAATGTTAGCATGAACATGAAGTTCCTCGAAACAGAAGGAAACACACTCTTTTAACTTTAGAAAAACGCATGATGCAAAACAAAGACAGAGACTTCTGATTCTAATGTATCCTTATATGTAAAGTATTAAGTTTACTGTTGGGGGTCCTTAAAAAACTTCAGGAAATGCCTTCTACCCAATTTTCATTGGCTAGGGAGGGATTACCTTCACTTCAGGAACTGCTCTGAAGTCATTACACCCAGCCAATGTAGAATGAGCAGACTATAGTGGCTTATGCCTGTAATCCCAGCACTTTGGGAGGCTGACGGGGGTGGATCACCTGAGGTCAGGAGTTCAAGACCAGCCTGGCCAACATGGTGAAACCCTGTCTCTACTAAAAATACAAAAATTAGCTGAGTACAGTGGATGGAGCCTGTAATCCCAGCTACTTGGGAGGCTGAGTGATGCAAAACAATTGCTTGAACCCGGGAGGTGGAGGTTGCAGTGAGCCGAGACTGCACCACTGCACTCCAGCCTTGGCTTTGAGACAGAGCAAGACCTTGTCTCAAAAAAACAAAATAAAATGAAAAAAGGTGAGCAGCCTCTTCCCTGGACTGAGTTTATTTCTATCATTTGGCTCCCCCTAATGGGGATTCTAGTGAAAGCCAGTTTTAGAAACACGAGCTTGTAAACATATATAAGCTTTGAACCACCTAATCTGAATGTATAGAAAACAATGATGTACTGAATAAAATCAGTTCCACTACGCCACAAACAAGAAAAAGTTGCAGATAAATTTCAATATGAAATAATAAAAATTGGCCGGGCGCGGTAGCTCAAGCCTGTAATCCCAGCACTTTGGGAGGCCGAGGCGGGTGGATCACGAGGTCAAGAGATCGAGACCATCCTGGTCAACAAGGTGAAACCTTGTCTCTACTAAAAATACAAAAATTAGCTGGGCATGATGGTGCGTGCCTGTAGTCCCAGCTACTCAGGAGGCTGAGGCAGGAGAATTGCTTGAACCCAGGAGGCGGAGGTTGCGGTGAGCCGAGATCGTGACACTGCACTCCAGTCTGGGCAACAACAGCGAAACTCCGTCTCAAAAAAAAAAAAAAAAAAAAAAAATAACAAAAATTGCAATGGGCAGCTGTTATCCAGAGTATAAGAGACGTCCATAAATTAATACATACCAAATTGATCAATGCTTCTTAAAAAGCCTATAAGTGTCCTTCCATCTCGAAGCAGGACCAAGTGCTTTTCTGGGGAGAGGGGAAAAAAATCTTTTAAACAAAAACTGACAAGTTCAGTGAGTTTTTAAGATAATAAAGTTAATAACAGTTTCAACTGTACCACTTCCTCTGCCAATGTATTTAAGGTAAAGTTCAAGTTCATTGGAGAACTGGAGGGAGAAGCACAGGAGCCCAGGGTTTAGATGAGAACATCAGTGGTGAAAAGAATCAGAGCAGTGTGGCAGAGTGGGACAAGGACAGGGTATAGCATCAGGAAGCCTGACTGGCTGGCTCTAGACCCTTATTTATTTATTGAGACATAGTCTCACTCTGTCACTGAGGCTGGAGTGTACTGGCTCACTACAGCCTCCCAGGCTCAAACAATCTTCCAGCCTCAGCCTCCTAAGTAGCTGGGACTATAGGACTGTGCTACCATGCCTGGCTAATATTTGTATTTTTAGTAGAGACGGGGTTTCATTATGTCGGCCAGGTTGGTCTTGAACTCCTGACTTCATATGATCTGCCCACTTCGGCCTCCTAAAGTGCTGGGATTACAGGAGTGAGCCAGGGCGCCCAGCCCAAAGACCCTTATGCTTGACACTTAAACCGTCTCAGTGTCGTGTCAGTTTTTATATTTGTAAATGGACAAATTTAGTCTAGATGATTCTTACAGTCTTATTTATAGAATTATTTTGTCCTCAACTTAAAAGAAGAGCTTCTATCTCACATTTGTTTGTAACCAGGGAAGGCTTTAAATAAAAACTCACTGCTTCAGGCATTTAAAATGAAGACTAATAAGCTAGGCAGAAATTCAATGTTTACTGACAGGCATATGCTATTCCGGGGTCTAGACATATAGTAGAGAATGAGACTTAGAAAGTCACCAACCTTATGAATTTATATTCGTGGTGGATGAGGACAAATAAATAAGAAAATTACCTATTGTGATTAGGACAATGAGCTAGCAAGACAGTATGATGAAAGGAGAGAAGTGGTTACAGAAGGAAAGGTGGCAAGGGAAAGCCTCTCTGAAGAGGTGACTTTGAGCTGACATTGAAGAATGAGAATAAGCCAATTACTAGAACACCCAGCAAAATTTCTTTCATTCATTTCTTTAATGCCATGCCTAAAGTACTTTGTAGATGCACAACAAGGAAAAAAAGACAGTGACTGTGCCCTGAAGGAATTTATACTCTTCCTTGGGCTATATGTAAGTATCGTGGAAAGCAAATCTTAATTATATGAGAATACAGAGAGAGAAGTTATATTTCTGGAGGAGGTATCAGAGTTGGACCTTGAAAGGTAGTTTTTGGGCAAGGGAAGAGTAATAGGAAGAGGCAGTAGAAGGAAATCTGTAAATTGAGGAGGAGGAAAAAAAAGGCTATATATCCATGTTTGGCTAAAAGCTGAGGGTGTGAAGGGAAAGTACAGTAGATAAAGTCAGAAAAGTACTAGGGGCAGGCTGCATTTGGATTTGACTTCATAAGGAACAAGAAAACATTAGGTGATGGAGTCTGTTAACTGAGTTTGTATATGTGGGTATGTGTGAGAGGGTGGGGTGCTGAAGATGTGAGGTAAACAAGATATAAGAGCTTTTTTTTTCTTTTTTTTAAGAGATGGGGACTCACTATGTTGCCCAGGCTGGAGTGCAGTGGCTATTCACAGGTGTGATCCCACTACTGATCAGCACGGGAGTTTTGACCTGCTTCGTTTCTTCACCCCTCCTTAGGCAACGTGGTGGTCCCCTGCTCCCTGGAGGTCACCATATTGAAGCCGAACTTAGGGCGGACACCCAATCGGCATAGCGGACTACAGCCCAGAACTTCTGGACTCAAGTGATCCTCCCACCTCAGCCTCCCAAGTAGCTGGGACTACAGGCACATGCCACCGCGCACAGATGTAACGGTTTTATGAGACATCACAAAACTATTTACCAAGAGTTGGGAATAAAAGTAGCAAGCTCAAGGTGAAGGTTATTAGCTCTTTGTGGTTCTAAAGTGCTATCAGGACACTTAACATAGAAACATATGCAGACAGTTGGAAACATTAAGACTGGAAAGCCAAAGACATCAAGATTAGAGAAAGTAATTTTGGATAAATCTACAAAGAGGTGATATGAAATTACTGAAGTACCAGAGATCTACTGAAGAAGTGGGCCACATGTAATCTAAGTGACCATCTATTTTGGAGAACAATAAGAGCCAAAGAGGTAAGAAATCACCAAGTACCAATTGTTAGAGAAATCAAGAGAAGAGAATTAAAGAATCTGGTAGGGACAATATCACAATGCTGCAGAAGGGAGAGAACACAGAAGAATGCCTTAGATAATTAACTTTGAAGAATGCACCTTGAGTAGAGTACAGGATAAAAATTAGATTGCAGGAGTAATATAAGTGGTCTATTGAAGGTGATCAGGAAACATAGTGTCAAAATGAAAATGACTCGAGGTTTTGGGATAAAGATATGAAAAAAGGGATGGGAATATGATGAAACAGAACTGAGAAAATATTTGAGATGAACAGACAATAATATGAAGGGAAGAATACGGGGGTAGGGGAGACAGAGGATATGAAAAGAAAAAGGATAACAATGAAAAAGGTTCCAGAAGCAGTGAGAAGAGACAGTAGTAACAGACAAAAAGGTAGGAATCCTTCCTACTCAAATTAGAGGATGGATGAAAATACTGGAAGACTGAGAGAAGAAACTGTGTGTTAGGTTGGGGGAGCAAAGGGTGCCTATCAAAATGGTTTCAAAGTTTTCATAAAGTAGGGGGTCTGGAATCTACAAAGAGGTAGGGGTTAAGAGGGCTGAAGAACAAAACTGATTTTTAGTAAAATGGCAGGATGTGTTAGGGGATATATAAGGAGAGATGAGCGCAAAAGGGCATCCTCAAGCAACGAAAACATCTTGTTAGACATAACAGGTTCATATAGATGTTAATATGTATTTAGTCCAATTACACTTCATTTCCCTTACATAGCAAAGTAAGTAATTTGAGTTTCAAAAAATTGTATGTTGGCAGGGCGCGGTGGGTCACACCTGTAATCCCAACACTCTGGGAGGCCGAGGTGGGTGGATCACCTGAGGTCAGGGGTTCGAGACCAGCCTGGCCAGCATGGCGAAACCCCGTCTCTACTGAAAATGCAATGGTGCGATCTCGGCTCACTGCAGCCTCCTCCTCTCCAGTTCAAGCGATTCTCCCGCCTCAACTTCCCGAGAAGCTGGGATTACAGGCACTCGCCACAGTACCCAGCTAATTGTAGGGGTTTCACCATGTTGGCCGGGCTGGTCTTGAGCTCCCGACCTCAGGTGATGTGCCTGCCTCCACCTCCCAAAGTGCTGGGATTACAGGCATGAGCTACCGTGCCTAGCCCATAAAATGAAATTTTAATCACAGATTCTAAGTTGCATATTCACAGAGTAACTGAGGCGATTGCAACTTGTTTAAAACTATGTGTAAATCATGTTGCAACAAGTAGTGAGAAAGATCACAAGACTGAAACAATAAAAAATGTTGCTTGAGGAATAATGCACAGATAGAATTTAGAAAAAAGGAAAGCCAGGACAACTCCAGTGGTTCTTTCTGCTTTTGTATAGGACTGAGCTCCTCTTCCGGACCAAAAATAGGAATAAGGGAGGTCTTCTTAGCAAAAGCAAAAGTACATTGTCTAATAGAAAATAAGTGGTTGGAAGTGACTTGGTCTTTCCGGAAAAGTCGATACCATGTCTAGCAGTGGTCTTTACAATAACCTGAAGGTGCTAATTACCCTCATAGTAAAAAGAAGCTAGTAAATGGCCACACCGTAGAAAGCCTATGTTTACTGCCAATTAAATACAACTACCACTGTCTTAGTATTTTCGCTTTTTAATGAATCCTTTCTCTAGGTATTCAGATCCATCCACCCGTAACACGCGAATACTTCGAAATACTGCAGGTGGGAGTGGACGGGAGAAACGCCCCCTCGGGCTTCTTCCGTGTTCGGCCCTCTGCTGCGGCGACCCACGGAAGCAATAATGAATTCCATCGCCTGAAGCTCACCAGCCCGGGGGCTGACAGGGGCTGCAAGGGGCAGAACAAGAAGTAGCAGGCTACTGGGTGGGCAAGCAGTGTCCCGTAGCTGTGAAGGACATCAACGCGGAACACCCGGACTGAGCTCAGAACACAGGGTCCCCGCCCTGGACTTATTCTACCAGCTTCTTTAGAAGAGGCGTCCGCCGAGGAGGAAGGGTCTCCCCCAGGCTCCACAGCGAGGAGATGAACTACTCACTGTCAATGTCCTCGATGAGGCTGGCGGTGCCGGGCATATAGTTCATTTTGAAGGGAAATAATGCTGCACAGCGGTGAGGGCCAGCGCGTCCAAAACCTCCGCCCTCCTACCGAAGTCGCCGCCTCGGCGGGACTGCGCCCGGAACCCCGACCCAGACCAGCACTTCTGCCCCGGCTTTCAGCAGCTAGGGCCTGCCGGAAGCTCCTCCATATTATCCGCACCCACTTCCGGTATCACGTGCCGGGCCCCCCAGGAAGAGGCGGGGCAGCCGTACGGTCCATGGACACCCTTTCCCTGTTCCTGTTAAGCAGGGAAGAGGAATCTCTATTGGATAGATGGTGAGGAAACGCATCCTCCCTCTTAAGGAATACGGTGTGTCCCTCCCCGTCTCTGGGTTCCCGAGATCCCAGAGTCACGGACATCCGTCCCTCTGCTCTCGGGGCTCGGCAGCAGAAGGGGCGGGACCGGGCCTGGGATTGGCTGGCGTCGTCTGACCCCCTTCTCTGCTCTCCATTCGCAATCACCCGCGGGCGCCTGCGCCATGGGTCGGCCGTGGGGGGCGGGAAGCGCTTCAGGGCAGCGGAGCCCATGTCGGCCCTGAGGCGCTCGGGCTACGGCCCCAGTGACGGTCCGTCCTACGGCCGCTACTACGGGCCTGGGGGTGGAGATGTGCCGGTGCACCCACCTCCGCCCTTATATCCTCTTCGCCCAGAACCTCCCCAGCCTCCCATTTCCTGGCGGGTGCGCGGGGGCGGCCCGGCGGAGACCACCTGGCTGGGAGAAGGCGGAGGAGGCGATGGCTACTATCCCTCTGGAGGCGCCTGGCCAGAGCCAGGTCGCGCCGGAGGAAGCCACCAGGTAAGCTTTGCACCCTCTGTCCTCGCGAAGAGGTGAGGGCCCTTGGGACTGGGGTTCGTAATGAATCGGGTTTCATATTTGTTTTCCTTATGTGGAGGAGGGTTGGGGGGTGTTGGAGAGACCGAGGCTGGGATCAGAGGTGGAGGAATATGCTTGTGTTCCCTTTGCCCCTTCTTTTTTCCTTCGACCGCAAAAAAATGTTTATTACCATTTAAAAAGGAAAGAAAGGTCCTGCGCGGACTTACTAAGCTTAGCAGCAGGCTGCAGATCTCTCTCCTGGGAGAGAGATCTGGGCAGGGGTGGCGCGGCTCTGCTGCTCGAGCTCTAGCAATTTATCCTGCGTGGCTAGCAGGCCAGCTCTCCGGGAAGGGAAGCGGCTGCAGACCCTGACGTCGCTTAGCGACCCTTCCGCGTAGAAGGAAACTGCGAGCGGAAGGGATCTGGGCATTTAGCCGTTTGCCCCTAATGCCTTGCCTGGGATCGAATCGTGAATAATCAGTGCTGTAAAGCACCTTTACGCGGATTGACTGATATAATTTTCACAGCGACTGCGAGGTAAAATGTCATGACAGCAGCTCTTTTTTTCCAATAAGGGACTGGGGCTCTGCGAGGTTAACTGACTTGCCTAATACACTTGGACCTGTAACATTTTATTTTGTTTTCCTGCTGGAAATATACTTCTGCTTTGTGAATGCAGTCTTCTGGGTTAGGGGGTTATCGTTCTACGGTGGCGGCACACCTCTCTTCGTTCAAGAATTATTCTCATTTGTTGAAAGTGAGATTCTCGAACATTGCTGTGGAGATGTAAAATGGTGGAAAATAGTTTGGTAGTTCCTCAAAACATTAAGCATGGAGTTAGTATATGACCCAGCAAGCCCACTCCTGTATATATACCAAAGAAAACTGAAAACATGTTCACATAAAGCTTGTATACCCATGTTCATAGCATCATTATTCATAATCGCCAAAAAGTAGAAATGTCTTTTTTTTTTTTGAGATGGAGTCTCGCTCTGTTGCCCAGGCTGGAGTGCAATGGTGCGATCTTGGCTCACTGCAGCCTCCGCCTCTCTGGTTCAAGTGATTTTCCTGCTGAACCTCAAGAAATGCTGGGATTACAGGCGTGAGCCACTGTGCTCAGCCCCAAATGTCGTTTTATCATTTGAGTTATCAAGTGAGTGAACTTCTCAGTGCCCTGGTTCTTTATTAGAATACAGGAATGTTGTAAGGACATAACGACTGATGCATCGCCAAACAAAATATGGTGTTAATATATTCATACAATGGAATATTATTTGGCCATAGAAACTAGGAGTGAAGTACTGATGTGTGCTGCAATATGAACGAACGTTGAAAACATCACACTACGTGAGCAAAGTCACAAAGACTGCATATTGTGTGATTCCATTTATGTGAAATGTCCAGAGTAGGCAAATCTATAGAAACAGAAAGCTTAATGGCTGCCAGAGGTTGGTGGACTGGAGGTGTAGGTGAGAATATTGGGAATATTCTTTTTGGGATGACGAAATGTTCTAAATCAGGGCCGGGTGAGGTGGCTCACACCTGTAATCCCAGCACTTTGGGTGGCTGAGGTGGGAGGATTGCTTGAGCCCAGGAGTTTGAGACCAGCCTGGGAAACATAGTAAGACCTCGCCTCTAAAGAAAAATAAAAAATAAGAAATGTTCTAAAATCAGTTGTGATGGTTGCATTGCACAACTCTGAATATACTAAAAACTCTGAATTGTATATTTTAAAAGGGTAGGGTTTATAGTATGTTGATTATATCACAATTTAAACAATTGTATAAGAAAAACATGTAGCAGTGAGAGATTAATTATTTTTTATTTTTGAGATGGAGTCTTGCTCTGTCACCCAGGCTGGAGTACAGTGGCACAATCTTGGCTCACTGCAACTTCCGCCTCCCGGGTTCCAGGGATTCTCCTGACTCAGCCTCCCAAATAGGTGGGTTTATGGGTGCCTGCCACCATGCCCGGCTAATTTATGTATTTTTAGTAGAGACGGGGCTTCAGCGTGTGAGCCACCGTGTCAGATCTTTCTTTAATTTATAATTAATCTTGGCCAGACACTTTGGCTCACTCCTGTAATCCCAGCACTTTGGGAGTCCATGATGAGTAGATCACCTGAGGTCACGAGTTTGAGAACAGCCTGGCCCACACAGGGAAACCCCATCTCTACTAAAAATATAAAACTTAGCTGGGTATGGTGGCAGGTGCCTGTAATCCCAGCAACTTGGGAGGCTGAGGCAGGAGAATTGCTTGAATCCGGGAGGCGGAGGTTGCAGTGAGCCAAGATCACGCCATTGCACTCTAGCCTGGGAGACAAGAGCGAAACTCTGTCTCAAAACAAAAAACAAAAAAATCCACATTTTCTCTGCCTAAATCTGGAATATGTAGGTCATGGGACTTTATAGAGTGATGAAATGCATGGCCAAATTAGGCCAAAAATCAGTTGAAGTGGGGAAAGATGAGAGGAGCCCTCAGCTGATGACTGACTTCTGCTGGGCCTGCTGTATTATCAAAACCAAAGTTTCTGGCATAGAGTTAGAGAGAGTTGGATAGACTAGAGAAGTTAAGATTTTAGCATTGTGTAAAGAGTTGTCAGGTGTGGTTTGAGTACACTTGTACCCATAGGGTGGGTAATGGTGCTGAAGTAGTTGGAGATAAAGGTGGAAATGTGTAGTGGGCATTTGTAAACCATTTTAAGAGTTTGTGCTGTCTTTCGGAATGATGATTCTGAAACTATAAAAGTATAAGATGGTAATTTTTCTGCAGCAATAGAAACTAATATAAAAGATATGCATGTTACAGATGTTGCAATGTTTTTTTTCTGGATTTGTTCTTTTGATTTTTTTATGTTTTGCATTTTTATAGTATAAATCTGTCAAATTAAACAAACGGTATAGGAACCTTTTATTTAACTTGCTACTCAAAGTGTGGTCCATGGACTAGAAGCCTCAGTGTTGTTTGTGAGGCTGATAGAAATGCGAAAATCTCTCCTCTTCCAGACTTACTGCTGCAGTTTATTAAGATCCCCAGGTGACTCATATGCACATTAATATTTGAGAAGCATTGCTTTGTAGAATTGGTTATATTGAGATGATGTCACACTGAGCTATAACACAGACTTGGCTATATTAACACATTTAAATATGGCAGGGAAAAATTCGAAATCTACAACTCCCTATTTTTTTTTTTTTAATTTCTTTTTTTTTAAGATGGAATTCCGCTCTTTTTGGCCAGGCTGGAGTGTAGTGGTGCAATCTCAGCTCACTGTAACCTCTGCCTCCCGAGTTCAAGTGATTCTCTTGCCTCAGCCTCCTGAGTAGCTGGGCTTACAGGTGCATGTCACCACGCCCAGTTAGTTTTGTATTTTTAGTACCCAGCCACTCTCTGTTTTTTTAAAGCGTAAAACTTCAGGCTGGGCAAGGTGGCTTACGCCTGTAATCCTAGCACTTTGGGAAGCTGAGGTGGGTGGATTACCTGAGGTCAGGAGTTCAAGACCAACCTTGCCAACATGGTTAAACCCCATCTCTACTAAAAATACAAAAATTAGCCAGGCGTGGTTGTGAGGTCCTGCAATCCCAACTGCTCTGGGAGGCTGAGGCAGGAGAATCACTTGAACCCCGGGAAATGGGGGTTGCAGTGAGCAGAGATTATGCTACTGCACTCCAGCCTGAGCAACAGAGCGAGAGTCTGTCTAAAACAAATAAAAGGGTAAAACTTTAAAGAATAAAACTTTTTGGCTGGGCTTGGTGGCTCACGGCTGTAATCCCAGCACTTTGGGAGGCCAAGACGGGTGGATCACCTGAGGTCAGGAGTTCGAGACCAGCCTCGCCAATGTGGTGAAACACCGTCTCTACCAAAAATACAAAAATTAATCGGGTGCGATGGTGGGCTCCTGTAATTCGAGCTACTTCGGAAGCTGAGGCAGGAGAATCACTTGAAACCAGGAGGTGGAGGTTGCAGTGAGCAGAGTGCCACTGCACTCCAGCCTGGGTGACAGATAGAGACTAAATTTAAAAAAAAATTTTTTTTCTCACCTTGTTATACTTGTAACACTAGTTTGATCTCTAAACTAGCAGCATCTGCGTTACCTAGGAGCTTGCTGAGAATGCTATATCTCAGGCCCTGCCCAAGATCTACTGAATCAGAGTGTGCATTTTAACAAGATCTCTAGGTGATTTACATGTTTCCCCAGAACAAGTCAACCAAGAGAGCATGCCAAGACAGAAGCTAAGAAGTCTCCCGTAACCCAGTCTTGCATGAGAAGATAACTAATGTAGACCAGCGTGGTGGCTCATGCCTATAATCCCAGTACTTTGGAAGGCTGAGGCAGATGGATCACCTGAGGTCCGGAGTTCGAGACTAGTCTGGTCTACATAGTGAAACCCATCTCTACTAAAAATACATAAATTAGGCTGGGTGCGGTGGCTCACACCTGTAATCCCTGCACTTTGGGAGGCCGAGGTGGGTGGATCTCAAGATCAGGAGTTTGAGAACAGCCTGGGCAACATAATTAAACCTGTCTCTACTAAAAAACATACAAAAAATCAGCTGGGCGTGGTGGCAGGCACTTGTAATCCAAGCTACCTGGGAGGCCGAGGCAGGAGAGTTGCTTGAACCTGGGAGGCAGAGGTTGCAGTGAGCTGAGATCATGCCACTGCACTCCAGCCTGGGTGACAGATTGAGAGTCAGTCTCAAAAAAAAAGGACAAAAGAAGATAACTAATGTAAAATTGTTTTTTCAGAAATTTGTTAGTAAATGAGAAAGTGTTTACTTGACTGGGAATCATGATTTAGGGAAGACTTTTTAGGTTTAGGTGGCTTGAATATGTTTTTAAGCAAAGGAGAGTGAACTAGTAGATTCAGAAAAAAGATACAAGTAGAAAGATGGATTTTGGCGTGGGGAAAATGGGATTAAGAGTAAGGGAAGGCTGGGCCCGATGGCTCATGCCTGTAATCCCAGCACTTTAGGAAGCTGAGGCAGATAGATCACCTCAGGTTGGGAGTTTGAGACAAGCCTGACCAACATGGTGAAATACCACGTCTACTAAAAATACAAAAAGTAGCCGTGTGTGGTGACTCGTGCCTGTAGTCCCAGTTACTTGGGAGGCTGAGGCAGGAGAATCGCTTGAACCTAGGAGATGGAGGTTGTAGTGAGCCAAGATCACACCACTGCACTCCAGCCTGGGCAACAGAGCAAGACTTTGTCTCAAAAAACAAACAAAAATATTAGCTGGCCGTGGTGGTGGGTGTGTGTAATCGCAGCTACTCAGGAGGCTGAGGCTTGAGAATTGCTCAAACCCAGGAGGCGGAGGTCACAGTGAGCTGAGATCACACCAGCCTCGGTGACAGCAAGACTCTGTCTTAAAAAAAAAACAAAAAACAAAAAAAACAAGAGAAAAGAGTTGAGAAACCTCTTTTGAGCTAAAGGGAGAAAAGTAAGAAGTTTGGAGTTGGAGCAAAGGGGCATTGACAGCTATTGGTCTCCTTTCATGGTGGAGGAGGAGGCTAGGTCGTCTTATAGTAAGGGGAAGTAGGGTGGGATGCTCTGGGAAATTTATGTAGTAAATGTTTGAACCGGATGCTGGGGCAAGAGAGACAATACAGAGAAGCATTTGGAAGAGATCCAAATGAGATTGAAAAGTTTAAGTTATGATGATGGTCAGTATAGGAGCATAAGTTGATTTATTAGTGATTTTTAACTATGTAGCTATACAAATAATTTATCATGTACTTTACTAATAATTTTTGTCCAATTCTTTTTTTTTTTTAAGACGGAGTTTCACTCTTGTTGCCCAGGCTTGAGTGCAGTGGTGTGATCTCACCTCACTGCAACCTCCACTTCCTAGGTTCAAGAGATTCTCCTGCCTCAGCCTCCCAAGTAGCTGGGATTACAGGCATGCACCGCCATGCCTGGCTAATTTTATTTTGTATTTTTTTTTTTAGTAGAGATGGGGTTTTTCTGTGTTGGTAAGGCTGGTCTCAAACTCCCGACCACAGGTGATCTGCGCACCTCAGCCTCCCAAAGTGCTGGGATAACAGGTGTGAGCCACAGCGCCTGGCCATTATTTGTCAAATTCTTATGAAAAATATAAGCAAATCTATAAATGGAATTTATGTAGTACAAGTGCTACTGATTCTTCTATTGTTACATTTGCTTGGGCTGGGGCTTCAGTTGTGGGGAATGCTGGTAAGTCACTCCAAAAATGTAATCATATATCCACTTTATTTATTTATTTATTTATTTTTGAGACGGAGTTTCGCTCTTGTTACCCAGGCTGGAGTGCAATGGCGCGATCTCGGCTCACCGCAACCTCTGTCTCCTGGGTTCAGGCAATTCTCCTGCCTCAGCCTCCTGAGTAGCTGGGATTACAGGCATGCGCCACCATGCCCAGCTAATTTTTTGTATTTTTAGTGGAGACGGGGTTTCACCATGTTGACCAGGATGGTCTCGATCTCTTGACCTCATGATCTACCCGCCTCGGCCTCCCAGAGTGCTGGGATTACACATATATCCACTTTAAAGGAATTGACTCCAGTCTTCATCTGGGATTATTTATTTCTCAAAAGAGAAGAAAGGAAAATAAATTAGTTATCTTGCATAATCTTAGTCAAATTTTCTTTGGCATAGAACTTTAATTCATGTTATTATGGCTCGTGAAAACATTTTATTACCTTTGTTTTAGTTTGTATTTCATTCAACAGATAAAAAGTTTGGAAAGAGTTAGGCACATGATAAAATTGGTAACTTAGTTATAGAGTTCGGCTTCAGCCAGCTGCCTGTGAAATCAAATGCTATTTCATAGAATTAGTGTCATATTGGGACATGAGCTACAGGCTTTCACTGTTACTGGGAATATTTTTAGATTTGTCCCATTTTGTCCAAAAGGAGGAAAAATAAGACAAAGACATTCTTTTTTTTTTTCATTAAGACAATAAAATTGTACTTTTTAGTCATTAAAAAAATTATGGCATAATTTACATAAAGTAAAATTTCACTCTCTTTGGGGTATAGTTCTGTGAGTTTTGATAAAAGCATGCAATTATGTAACCACCACCACCACCAGAAATGAGCTGTACGTATTGATCCATCTTTTAAACAGGAATTCTAGGGTAAGAATTTAAGAAGATTTAATTTTTGCCCATCTCTAAACCCTGTTAAAATTACAGAAAAGGAATTGTATTTCTCATTTTAAATGTTTAATCTCCACCCTCATTTTTTAAAAGTAGCATTATGAACTCATTTGTATAACATATATATGTACGTGTGCATATACGTGCACATGTACATTCAATGTATTGAGTGTGTTTCAGTCAGTTGCAGTCTTTTTTTTTCTTCCCCAAATGGACCAAAGAGTCACTGCCTTGCTTTTAATTAGCTTTAACCTTTAAGCTTTTACAGGTGTAATCAGCTAGGTAAGGGTGGTAGGGACTATTTCCTAAAACTTCTGCAAACTCAAATGCTAGGTTCTTTAAAACAGGCTCTTCACTGTTTTCAAGGTTATTCCGAAATTTCCTTGTATTCCTCTGTTTAATCTCAGTTGCCACAGTCAGACAGATGGAAAGCACAAGGACACTTTTTTCTTAGCATCTGTACCAGAAACCTTAGCAGCAAATAGCAGTCATTCTTTTTTTTTTTTTTTTTTT
>NW_016107320.1:12851027-12855819 GCF_001604975.1 Cebus imitator
CCTTGTAGTATAGTTTGAAGTCCGGTAGTGTGACGCCTCCTGCTTTGTTCTTTTTGCGTAGAATTGAGTTGGCTATTCGGGCTCTCTTTTGGTGTCCCTTTTTCTTGACTTCTGATTCCTTTGGTCATTGATTTGGTCACTGATTTTTTTTTTTCTTTTTCATTTTTGGAGAACAGGGTCTCGCTATATTGCCCAGGGAAGTCTCAAACTCCTGGGCTCAAGCTACCCTCCTGCCTCTGCCTTCCTAAGTGCTGGGATTACAGGTGTGAGCCTCTGCGCCCAGCATGACCCACTGATTTTTGATAGCTTCCTTGATTTCTGGTACAACAGGATGTCTCAGGCTTTGTGTATATTTTGTCCCAAGACACATAATTAGCCATTCCTTAAGAACTTGGTTGTATTTTTCTCCCAAGTGGAGAATTACCTTTAGAAACCATTAAGTCAGGATCTGAGCAGGAAAACAGAAACCACACTAGTTGGAATTTGATTTAGGAAATTAGTTTAACAGGTTATTGGAGTTCTGAAAGGGAAAAGGAGAACACAGAAGTAACAAGACAGTAAGTGGAGGAAGCAGCTACTATTCCTAGGGCTAGGGAATAAAGGGAAGAGGTTGGAATGATTAGAAGCAAGAAACTTGGGAGAATGGCTGGGCATAGTGGCTCATGCCTGTAATCCTAGCACTTTGGGAGGCTGAGACAGGCAGATTGCTTGAGCCTAGGAGTTAAAGATCAGCCTGGGCAACATGGCAAAATCCCATCTCTACAAAAAGTATAATAATTAACCAGGCATGGTAGTGGGCCCCTGTAGTCCTAGCTACTCAGGAGGCTGAGGTGGGAGGATCACTTGAGCCCAGGACGTTGAGACTCTGATGAATTGTGATTGTGCCACTTCACTCCAGCCTGGGTGACAGAGTGAGACCCTGTCTCAAATAAATAAATTAATTAAAATAAAAGAACCTGGAAATTTGGAAGAGTGGCCTGGTGGAGCTGGAATCCAGGAGGTGGCGCTGCCTACCTGGTGCAGGTACCTCTGAGGGCATTCGGGTTGGAGAGTGCTGTTGACTGCTGCGTACTGGTCAAATGGCATTGTCTGGCTGGCACTGACTGAAAGAGCAAACAGACAGAAAGAAGCAAGTCCACTGTCTCCTCCTCTAGAGTAGCACACTATGTTGGCAGAAACAGCAAGCAAGCTGGTGAGGGAGAAATGTTTGTAGACTTCTAGCCTTGCATCACAGAGCTAAGTATAGAATGCTGTGTTTGGAGCTGAAGGGCAATACCTTAATACTTGGTATAGAAATTACAGTTGGGTTCCTGGTATATATACTAATCGTTATTGTGTTGTTGCTTCTAGACCTTTCCAAACGGCAGAATTATAAAATAAGTATTTTAAAATGGAAAAATAAATGAATTTATACTTATATTCAAATTTAATATTATAGGAATTTCAACTTCTGTGTATATTTTATATGAAAAAATCTTGATTCCTAACTTAAAATAATTATAAATATTTGCACAATCTAACAATAATGTATTATAAAATAAGTTGAAAATAATGCAGGTTCCAGTTCTGGTATAACAGCATGAGGAATTCTGTGGACCTGGTCCCCGGTGAAACTGGTGAACATTAATTTTCAAAAACAACAAATTACAGTTTCTGGAAATGGTCCTAGGGAATATAGCAAATGAAGAAACATTTGTTCAAGAAAATCTACAAAACTCAGTAAGAACATTGTGTCTGTGATATTTGAACTAACACCCCCTCCACCTCTCCCTTTTCCCAGCTAGTGAGACAACAACTTCACTCTAGAGGGTATAGCCAAGAACACAGGGCTCCATGTAGTCTACCTCATTGCCTCAGTCAGAAGGTTTTCTTCCTACGAGGAGTAGCTACCAACATTTCTCATTTTGCCCCAGGTGCCTGTCTCTGAGGCAAAATTCTAGGTAATTGTGACTCTATGATGGTAGATCCTTTCTTTTACCTAGTCCCTACTCCTCGGATGGAGACTTGAACTTTGGCAAGGCACTGCTGAGAATACTGGGGCTCTGATCACCCTTACCTGTGCTTGGCAAGACAAGAAGACCTAAGTCTACAGCCTCCCTTCCCCTGGGTGCTCCACTTCCTAAAGCAGAGATGCCATTCAGATAAACACATCATTGTCTCCACTCTAGCTGTAGACAGTAGCTCAGATGTTTTATCTGGAAGCAGAAGCATGCTGTAAAACAGGTAGCTCCTAATCTTTTTCCCAAAGGAACAAAGTATGGGGAAGCTCAGGAGTATGAAGAAACTAAAAAAAAACTGGAGGTTGTTGTACAAGGCAATAGGGAAGAGACTGGCTAAATTCACTGGAGATGGAGGATAAACTGTAGGCCAGCTAGTTTGTGGGAGAGAACCAGGAAAAGAAGAAGCTAGGAGGAGCCCTTTGACATCAGAACAACTCTGACACTGACCTTGGGAACTGTCCCTTCAGAGAGACCCAAATTTGATCGACTCAGTCTGTGGAGCAATTTATGCCCCAGGGTGTTAAAACCAGTAGAGCAATCAGCTGGAAACTAGTGAAGCTTTAACAACTAGACGCGGTCAAGGAAAGATATACTCAAAGAAAGTCTTGCAAAATCCTGAAGTTTGGGGGCAAATAGACTTTACAAAAATAATCCAGCTAGTTACTAAACAAACAAGCAAATGACAATAACAAGCCTGAGGTGGAGAAGGTGGAACCCGTAGTACTCAGAGTTGCTAAAATGTCTAGTTTCCAATAAAAAATTAGGAGCTATGCAAAGAAACAGGAAAGTATGACCCATACACTGGGGGAAAAAAGCAGATATCAGAAACCAATTGTGAAAGTGACCATATGTCACATTTAATAGACAAAGACTTCAAAGTAGCCATTATATATGTTCAAATAACTAAACTATAATTAGGCCAGGCACAGTAGCTCACGCCTATAATCCCAGCACTTTGGGAGGCCGAGGCAGGCAGATCTCTGGAGGTCAGGAGTTTAAGACCAGCCTGGCCAACATGGTGAAAACCCATCTCTACTAAAAATACAAAAATTAGCTGGGAGTGGTGGCTGGTTCCTGTAATCCCAGCTACTCGGGAGGCTGAGGCTGGAGAATCTGTTGAACCTGAGTGGCAGGAGTTGCAGTGAGCTGAGAATGGGCCATTGCACTCCAGCCTAGGTGGCTAAGTGAGACTCCATCTTAAAAACAAAACAAAATCACTGTAATTAAAGAAGCAAAGAAAGGTGTGTGATAATGTCACATCAAATAGGGAATAAGAGATAGCAATTATATATTTAAAAAAAACCAAGTAGAAATCCTGGAGTTGAAAAGTACAATAACTAAAATGAAAAATTAACTAGAGGAGTTCAGTAGGCTTGAACTGACAGAAGAAAGAATTCATGAACTTGAAAGATCAATATAGATTATGCAATATGAAGGAGAGAAATAAGACTGAAGTGTTGAAGAAATGTCAAACACCATTGAACACACCAACATATCAGAAATGATTAGTAACAAGGTTAATATAACAAAAGATACAAATATGCTCTTTTCTCAGATTCTTTAAAAGACATTATATAAAGTGAGAAGTATAACAGTACAATGTTGAGTTTGTTACATTTGTAGGCATAATGTGGATAACAATAAAGTCACAAAAAAGGAGAAAGGGAAATAGACTTTTATAGGAGTAACATTTCTGTATCTCACTGGAATTAAGTTGGTATAAATCAAAAACTGATTCTGATAAATATGTTGTTAGCCCAAGAGTAACCTCTAAAGAAAAAAAAAGTATAACCATTAAATTATAATGCTACATTTGAAAATAATGCAGAAGAAAACAGTAAAGGTAGAATAAAGGACAAAAACACGAGACATTTAAAAAACAAAAAGTAAAAGTAGATGACAAAAAGTAAAAAAATACATGTAAATCCAGCTATATCAATAACATTAAATGTGCATGGATTAAAAAATCTAATCAAAAGACAGACTGGATTTAAAAAAAACAAGATCCAACTGTATGGTGTCTAAAGGCAGCACACTAAAGGTTTAAAGATACAAATATGAGGCTGAAGTGGTCAGATGACGAGGTCAGGAGTTAGAGATCAGCCTGATCAACATGGTGAAACCGCGTTTCTACTACAAATACAAAAATTAGCCGGGTGTGGTAGCATGTGCGTGTAGTCCCAGCTACTCAGGAGGCTGTGCCAGGAGGATCACTTGAACCCAGGAGGCGGATGTTGCAGTGAGTCAAGATCACACCATTGCACTCCAGGCTAGGCAAAAGAGTTGAGACTGTTTCAAAACAAACAAACAACTAAAACCAAATAGTTTGAAAGTAAATGAATGGAAAAAGAAATATAATGCAATAAATAAAAGATAAATTTTTGAGGTGTCAGATATCCCAGTTACCCTATTTTGATCATTACACTTTGTATACATGTATCAAAATATCACATGTACACCCAAAATGTGTACTACCTTTATATATCAATATACACACACACACACACACACACATACACACACACACGCACATACATACATACATACATATATATGAAATATGTAAACACCAACTATGAGAAAGCTGGAGTGGCTATATTAATATCAGATCAAATATACTTTATTTATTTTATTTTACTTTTTGAGATGGAGTCTTGCTCTGTCACCCAGGCTAGAGTTCAGTGGCACGATCTTGGCTCACTGCAACCTCTACCTCCCAGGTTCAAGTGATTTTCCTGCCTCAGCCTCCCAAGAAGCTAGGACTACAGGTGTGTGCCACATGCCCGGCTAAT
>NW_016107320.1:12856954-12860134 GCF_001604975.1 Cebus imitator
ATTTATTGGTTTTGTATAAAAGGTTAAATTACAGTTTTTACTTATTTGAGTTTGTACTGACACCACCACATTCACTATCACCCAGTTCTTCCTCATCTTGCCCTATTCTGTATTTTATCTTTCCTTGTCCTTGTGAAAGTATCGGTTCCCAATAACACTACTGTATTTATTCTATTCTACGATACACATAAAATGGTTTAAAAATTAAGATAATATCACTACTAGTAACTTTCTATGAAAAGTTTAAGATATTTTTGAATTTCTTTTGCTTTTAGAATATGTATCAGTAAGGATGCTCATGCAAAAAACTGTTCAAGAGTTATTTGAATTATTTTCTGTGTATGGTTATCAAGTTGGTAGGTTTTTTTCTTTTTAAAGATGGGGTCTTACTCTGTTGCCTAGGCTGGAGTACAGTAGCACAGTCATAGATTATAGCTCACTGTAACCTTGAATTCCTGGACTCTGCCTCTGCCTCTCAGCCTCCTGAGTAGCTGGGACTCTAGGCACCCACCATCATGCCCATCTGATTTTTTTTTCTTTTCTTTTTGAGTAGAGACCAAGTCTCACTATTTTCCATGCTGGTCTTAAATTCCTGGCCTCTGACCTCAAATTCCTTGCCTTAGCTACCCAAAGTGCTGGAATTACAGATTGAGCCACTGCGCCCAGCACAAGTTGGTGTTTTGTTTTGAGACAGATTCTCGCTCTATTGCCCAGTCTGGAGTGCAGTGGCACAATCTCAGCTCACTGCAACCTCCCCCTCCTGGGTTCAAGCTCTCCTGTCTCAGCCTCCTGAGTAGATGGATTACGGGCACCTGCCGCCATGCCCAACTAATTTTTGTTTTTTGTTTTTTGGTTTTTTTGGGATGGAGTCTTGCTCTGTCGCCCAGGCTGGAGTGCAGCGGCATGATCTCGGTTCACTGCAACCTCTGCCTCCTGGGTTCAAGCAATTCTATGCCTCAGTCTCCCAAGTAGATGGTATTACAGGCGCCCACCACCATGCCCAGCTAATTTCTGTATTTTTAGTAGAGACGGGGTTTCACCATCTTGGCCAGGCTGAGTCTTGAACTCCTGACCTCGTGATCTACCTGCTTCGGCCTCTCAAAGTGCTAGGATTACAGGCGTGAGCCACTGCGCCCAGCCAAGTTGGTGGTTTTTTAAGAAGACAAAATACAGTTTGAATTCATACTGATATTTACAATTCAAATTAAGGATGATAAGGTTTTAAGTTTCATTATTATGTCTGTATCTTCTGTCTCCCATTGTGAAAATACTGATTCCCAGCAATAGCAATATAAGTATTCATTTGCAACTATAATACCAGCATAAACAGTATCAAGATAACAGTACCAAGAGGGCTGATAATTATTATGATTATACTTTAATTTTTTTAAATTGCTGAAAAAAATTCAAAGTAATACTGAAAACAAAGTATTATGAATTTGATAAGTAGTGCAGTTGCTAACAGGAATCTCAGTTAATCAGATGCCAATGAATTTCTTTGTAAAATCATATGGAAGGTCTTGTTCAAGCTTAAAACTATACTTAATCTATATAGTTCGAAGCAAAATAACTCATAGGATAATAAATGTATGTAATAAACCAGATAATAAGTGCTCTGAGAAGTTTTGAATCTATTTGGTCTTTTATCAAAGTCTTTTGGCTTATTGTAAATCACTGCATTAACTTTTTGAGTTGGAGAGAAAGGCTAATGAAATTATTGTGGTAGCTAGATTTTCTCTTTGGATTGGTAAATGTTCTGCATCAATACCCGAAACTGAGGCTGCCAGCAGAAAGCGTAGCCATAGCAGAGAGGAGAAGAGTATGAAAAAAACTAGGGTGTGGCAAGGCAAAGAAGTTGGAGATTGAAGATGTATGTGCTTGAGCTAAACTCTAGTAGTAATGTCTTCATGTTCCAAAGTTATTGGTAAGTATAACAGTAGTAAATAACCATTTTGTTGCACTAATTAAATTAGTAGTCATGAGGATTAGTTACTGGAGAGGGATAAAGGTGATCTAATGTCTCTGATTTTGCTAATCATCTTGATGTAATAGAATTCCTTTATATAGCATTTGGTGTGGTGGCATTGGTGAAATGCTTAAGAACAGCTTTTTAACTAGCTAATAATTGTTTTGTCCTAGAGCATGTGATTTACCATGCATTGAATAATGAATGGTTTTATAGTGGGGTTCTATTACCTTTTTTCTTTTCTTTTTTTGTTTTTAAGAGACAGGGTCTCTGTTGACTAGACTAGACTCAATCATCTGGACTCAAGCAATCCACCCACCTCAGCTCTGCTGTATCGGACAACAAGCATGTGCCACTGTGCCCAGCTTATTGCTTTTTGTCTATTGCTTTTTTTTTTTTTTAATCCTTATAACCTGCCTTTATCAATCTATCTCAAAATGATGTATGAATGTTATTAAGAGTGAATTTGTTTCTCTTTTTTTCTTAGGAGCAGCCACCATATCCTAGCTACAATTCTAACTATTGGAATTCTTCTGCAAGATCTAGGGCTCCTTACCCAAGTACATATCCTGTAAGACCAGAATTGCAAGGCCAGGTATGGTTTAAAAACAGAGACTTTCTGAACTTTTTCTTAATGAATAGATTTATTTTCAAAACCTGTGTAGATTTCAGAGTAGTGATGAGTATGGTTTTTTTTCCTTTGTTTTAATGGGCTCCATCAATCTCATCTTAATGTTTTTAGCTCAGAGATAAATATCTAGGCAAATATTACCTATAACTTGAGGCATAGTAAATTATTTTTCAGGACCCAGAAGCAACAAACAGAAAACGTACTTATTTTTGAATATTTGACTTATTACAGACATTTAATTTAAAATATTTTAAGCATACAGAAAGTACAGAAACTGTGTACATTTTAAATCTGGCATGCAGGTCCAGGTGTGGTGACTCACGCCTGTAATCCTAGCACTTTGGGAAGCTGAGGCGGGCAGATCACCTGAGGTCAGGAGTTTGAGACAGCCTGCCAACATGGTGAAATCCCATCTCTACTAAAAATACAAAAATTATCTGGGCGTGGTGGCAGGCACCTGTAATCCCAGCTACTTGGGAGGCTGAGGTGGGAGGATTGCCTGAACCCAGGAGGCAGAGGTTGCAGTGAGCTGAGATCACACCATTGCACTCCAGCCTGGGTGACAGAGTGAGACTCTGTCTAA
>NW_016107320.1:12860339-12867060 GCF_001604975.1 Cebus imitator
CAGCTCACTACAACCTCCTCACAGGTTCAAATGATTCTTCTGCCTCAGCCTCCTGAGTTGCTGGGACTACAGGCATGCACCACCATACCCAGCAATTTTTAGTAGAGACAGGTTTCACCATGTTGACCAGGCTGATCTCCAACTCCTGACTTCAGGTGATTGGCTGGCCTTGGCCTCCTGAAGTGCTGGGATTACAGGCGTGAGCCATCGCGCCTGGCCTAAAGTTATATTTATTATTCCATTTGTGTTTTTATGCCTTTACAACATGTGTATATATCCATAAACTTTATATGCTTTTATTTAACATGTTTTTAAACTTGATATGTGTGATTTCATACTAACAAACACACTCCTGCAGCTTGCTTCTTTTGCTTATTGTTGGTTTTCATCTTTCTGTTATATACATATGAGATAAGAATTTCCCTAGGGTATGGAATTTTGGGGTTTAGGTGTGTACGTTTTTATTAAATATAGCCAATTACTCTTCAAAATGGTTGTACTAACAAAGGAATAATTGTCATATTTGCATGTTTCCATTTTTTTTCTATCTTGCCATATTTCTGGGTTTTTTGTTTGTTTGGTTTTTTTTTTGTTGTTGAGACAGGGTCTTGCTCTGTATCCCAGGCTGGCATGATGACAGCTCACTACAGCCTCAACCTCTTGGCCTCAAGCGATCTTCCCACTTCAGCCTCCTGAGTAGCTGGGACTACAGCTGCACACTACCATGCCCAGCTAATTTTAAAAATTTTTTGTAGAGTGAAGGTTTTGCCATGTTACCCAGGCTGGTTTCCCAATCCTGGGCTCAAGAGATCTTCCCACTTCAGCTTCTCAAGTAGCTGGGACTATAGGTGCATGTCACCATGCCTTGCTAATTTGTTTTTTGTAGAAACAGGATCTTGCTGTGTTGCCTAGGCTGGTTTCAAACCTCTAGCCTCAACCTGTCTTCCCAAATTGGCCTTTCAAAGCACTGGGATTAAAGGTGTGAGCCCCTGTGCCTCACCTATAATGAACATGTTTATGTGAACCTCAGGATGAGGTTGATCAGAGATAATGGAATGCAAAATAAAAGATCATGTTAGTACTTATCACAAAGTTTCATTTCACTTGTGTCAGCCTCATCCCTGTGACTGAAATTGAGTAGTTATTATTATTGCTAAATGTTACATAGTTGTAGTTTGGCCACATATTATAAAATCCACCCTTCAAAGTGTGCTGTTCAGTGGTTTTTAGTATATTCATAAAGTTTACCCATTATCACTGTCTAATTCTGGAACATTGTCATCACCCCAAATAGAAACCCTGTACTTAAAATGTCATTACTCCCTCCCCTCAGCTGTTGGCAACCTGTAATCTACTTTTTATCTCTTAGAATTTGTCTAACCGGATATTTTGTATGGAATTTTACAGCGTGTGGCCTTTTGTTTCTGGCTTCTGTCACTATGTAATGTTTTCAAGGTTCTCCATGTTGTGAGGATATAACAAATTTCATCAATTGATAGATTGTGGTGTCTTTCTTTTTTTTTTCTATCATAAGTGATGCTGCTACTACATTCATGTACAGGTTTTTATGTGGAAATATGTTTTTAGTTCTCTTTGGTTTATATCTAGACGTGGAATTGCTGGGTCATAGAGTAACTCTATATTTGTCAATTTGAGGAACTGGCAAACTGTTCTTCAAAGGTACTGTACCATTTTATATTACCATCAGCAATGTACGAGGGCTCTGATTTCCCCACATCCTTACCAATACTTGTTTTCCTTTAAAAAAAAATTATAGCTGGCTGGGCGTGGTGGCTCACATCTGTAATCCCAGCACTTTCGGAGGCCAAGGCAGGCAGATCATGAAGTCAGGAGTTCAAGACCAGACTGGCCAACTGGTGAAACCCCATCTCTACTAAAAAATACAAAAATTAGCTGGGCATGGTGGCTCGTGCCTGTAATCCCAGCTACTTGGGAGGCTGAGGTAGGAGAATTGCTTGAACAGGGACCCGGGAGGCGGAGGTTGCAGTGAGCCAATATTGCACCACCGCACTCCAGTATGGGCTACCGAGTGAGACTCCATCACAAAAAAAAAAACCACAAAAATTATGCCCATCTTAGTGGGTGCGAAGTGGTATCTCATTGTGGTTTCGATTTGCAGTTCTCTGATGACTATTGATTTGAGCATCTTTTCATGTGCTTTTAGCGATTTATATATCTTGTTTGGAGAAATGTCTGTTCAGATTCTTTGGGCTGGGTGTGGTGGCTCACACCTGTAATCCCAGCACTTTGGGAGGCGGAGGTGGGCAGATCACTTGAGGCTAGTGGAGGAGTTAAAGACCAGCCTGGCCAACATGGTGAAACCCCGTTTCTGTAGTAATACTTTGCTTAAAATACAAACACCATGCCCAGCTAAAAATACAAAAATTAGCTGGGCATGGTGGCAGGTGCCTGTAATCCCAGCTACTTGGGAGGCTGAGTCAGGAGAATCTCTTTAACCCAGGAGGTGGAGGTTGCAGTGAACCAAGATGAAATTGCACCATTGCACTCCAGCCTGGATGACAGAGTGAGACTAGATTCTTTGACCATTTTAAAATTGGGTTGTCTTTTTATTGTTGAGTTTTAAGCATTCTTTATACATTATAGATACAAGTTTCCTATCAAATACAGTCATGCATTGCTTAATAATGGGGATATTTCTGAGAAGTGTATCATGAGGCAATTTTGTCACTGTGCAAACATTATAGAGTATACTTACACAACCTAGATGGTATAGCTTACCACATACCTAGGCTATATGGTATAGCCTATTGCTTCTAGACTACAAACCTGTACAGCATGTTACTGTAGTGAATACTGTAAGCAGTTGTAACACCATGGTAGGTATTGGTGTTAAAACACATCTAAACATAGTAAAGATACAGTAAAAATACAGATAAAAGATTCCAAATATTATACCTATACAGGGCATTTACCCTGAATGGAACTTGCAGGACTGGAACTTGCTCTGGGCGAGTGAATCAGTGAGTGGTGAGTGAATGTGAAGGCCTAGGATGTTACTGTGCACTATTGTAGGCTTTATAAACACTGTACACTTAGTTTACCATACATTTGTCAAACAGTACTTTTCTTTCTTTCTTCAATAAATTAACCTTAGATACTGTAACTTTTTATTTTTATTATTTTATTTTATTTTTTTCTAACTAGAATAACCAGTTTAGGTAAGTTATTTCTTTGAGATGGGGTGTCGCTCTGTCACCCAGGCTGGAATGCAGTGTTGTGATCTTGGCTCACTGCAACCTCCACCTCCTGGGTTCAGGTGATCCTCCCGCCTCAGCCTCCGTGGTAGCTGGGACTACAGGCATGTACCACCACACCTGGCTAAGTTTTGTATTTTTAGTAGAGACAAGGTTTTACCATGTTGGCCAGGCTGGTCTTGAACTCCTGACCTCAGGTGATTTGTCTTGCCTCAGTTTCCCAAAGTGCTGGGATTACAGGCGTAAGCCACTGCACCTGGTATTATAAACTTTTAAATTTTCTTTTCTTTTCTTTTTTTTTTTTTTGAGACGGAGTTTCGCTTTTGTTACCCAGGCTGGAGTGCAATGGCGCGATCTTGGCTCACCGCAACTTCTGCCTCCTGGGTTCAGGCAATTCTCCTGCCTCAGTCTCCTCAGTAGCTGGGATTACAGGCACGTGCTACCATGCCCAGCTAATTTTTTGTATTTTTAGTAGAGACATGGTTTCACCATGTTGACCAGGATGGTCTCAGTCTCTTGACCTCGTGATCCACCCACCTCGGCCTCCCAAAGTGCTGGGATTACAGGCGTGAGCCACCGCGCCCAGCCTAAACTTTTAAATTTTAAAACACTTTGACTGTTTTGTAGTAATACTTTGCTTAAAATACAAACACACTGTACAGCGGTACAAAAATGTTTTCTTTCTTTATATCCATATTCTGTTAAGCTTTTTCCTGTTTTTAAGTTGTTATTTTTTTAAAAACTGTTTTTGTTAAAAAGGAAGGCACAAACACACATTAGCATAAGCCAACCTGGGGTCAGGACCATCAGTATCACTGTCTTTCACCCCCTCATCTTGGGGCAATAAGATGCATGGGAGCTGTCATCTCCTATGATTATGACTGGTTCTGGAATACCTCCCAAAGGACCTCCTTGAGGCTGTTTTATGGTTAACCTTTAAAAAATGTACCAGTAGAAGGAGTACACGCTAAGATAATGATAACAAGTATAGTATGTAGTAAATACATAAACTAGTAACATAGTCAATTATCATCACTAAGTATTATGTATTATATATAATTGTATGTACTATACTTATATACAACTGGCACACAGCAAGTTTGTTTACACCAGCATCACCATAAGCAGGTGAGTAATGCATCGTGCTACTACATATGACAGCTATACTGTCGCTAGGCAATAAAATTATTTGGCTCCATTATAGTCCTGTGGAACCACTGTTACGTATGCACCCCACCACTGACTAAAACATCATTATGCAGTGCATGACTGTATATGATTTGCAAATAGTTTCTCCTATTCTATGGGTTGTCTTTTCACACTCTGATGGTGTCCTTTGAAGCACAAAAGCTTTTAATTTTGGTGAAGTGCAATTTATCTGTTTTTTTGTTGCTCCTGTTTTTGGTGTCTTATCTAAGAAGACTTTGTCTAACCAGAGGTCATAAAGATTTATTCCAATGATTTCTTCTAAGAATTTTTTATAGTTTTAGCTCTCACATTTAGGTCTATGACCTGTTTTAGTTAATTTTTGCAATATGGTGCAAAGTAAGGCCCAAGTTCACTGCTTTACATGTGGATAGTTTTGTCTCAGCATCACCAAGACTATGCTTTCATCACTGAATTATCTTGGTACCCTTTTGTTTTTTTTGAGAAGGAGTCTCACTGTGTCTCCAAGGATGGAGTGTAGTGGTGCGATCTCGGCTCACTGCAACCTCCACCTCCCAGGTTCAAGTGAGTCTCTTGCCTCAGCCTCCCAAGTAGCTAGGATTACAGTGCCCACCATCACGCCCAGCTAATTTTTTTTGTATTGTTAGTAGAGACGGGGTTTCACCATGTTGCACAGGCTGATCTCAATCTCCTGACCTCTAGTGATCCACCTAACTGCCTTGGATTCCCAAAGTGCTGGAATTACAGGTGTGAGCCACCATGCCCGGCTTTGATACCCTTCTTAAAAATCATAAATGTAAGGGTTTATTTCCAGATTCTCAGTTCTGTCCCATTGATCTGTATGTCTGTCCTTAAGCCAGTACCAAACTGTTTGGATTACTATGGCTCTGAAGTAAATTTGAAATCCACAAGTGTGAGTCTCTTCAAAGAGATGGACTCTCAATCTCTTTTTTCTTTTTCTTTTTCCATATGTTTTTGGCTATGCTGGGTCCCTTGCATTTTCATATGAATTTTAGGATCAGCTTTTCAACTCATGCAAACAAGGCAGCTGAGATTTCCATTGAGATTGCATTATGGATCAGTTTGGAGAGTAGCATGTGTACTTTTATAGTTAATGTAAAAGGGAGACAACACCCCCCAAAGTCATGAATTACAAGTTAATGTTAATTTTTACGATTTTACTGATTGATCTTACTGATAAAGGTTGCTTTTTCTCATGACATTTCCCCCTTAGGTAAAAGTATTTATTACATTCATATATAGGTTCAAGAAAGATTAACTTATAATTTAGTAGTAACTTTTTTAAAGTAACAGTAATAATGTGCGAGTGTTTTTAGATACAACATACAAGTTGTTGTCTTGAAAATAACCCAAAGGTATCTAGATAAAACCTTTTTGGGGTGAGCACATGTGTATTTTCTGGTGAAACGTCACATGGAGATTATACATTTATCATCTTGTTTGTTTTGTTTTGTTTTTGAGTTGGAGTTTTGCTTTTGTTGCCCAGGCTGGAGTGCAATGGCACAATCTCAGGCCACTGCAACCTCTGCTTCTTGGGCTCAAGCGATTCTCCTGCCTCAGCCTCCCGAGTAGCTGGGATTACAGGCATGCACCACAATGCCCAGCTATTTTTTGTATTTTTAGTAGAGATGGGGTTTCACCATGTTGACCAGGTTGGTCTCAAACTCCCAACCTCAGGTGATCCGTCCGCCTCAGCCTCCCAAAGTGGTGGGATTACAGGCATGAGCCACTGTGCCTGGCCATCTTTTTGTTGTTGTTTCTTGAGATAGAGTCTTGCTCTATCACTCAGTTCATTGCACTGGCACAATCATAGCTCACTGTAACCTTGAACTCCTAGGCTCAAGTGATCCTCCTGCCTCAGCCTCCTAAGTACAGGTGTGTGCAACCATGCCCGGCTAATTTTTAAATATTTTGTAGAGATGGGGTCTCGCTATGCTGCCTAGGCTAGTCTTGGTCTTGAACTCCTGGGCTCAGGTGATCCTCCTACCTTATCATCCCAAAGTGTTGGGATTATAGGCACGAGCCAGTGCACTTGGCCTAGCTTCTATCCAAAATAGACTCCTATAGTGGTATATAGATATGACTGGTTTCCTTTTAAAAACATTAAGCAGGGCCGGGCGCGGTGGCTCACACCTGTAATCCCAGTACTTTGGGAGGCCGAGGCGGGTGGATCACGAGGTCAAGAGACCAAGACCATCCTGGTCAACATGGTGAAACCCTGTCTCTACTAAAAATACAAAAAATCAGCTGGGCATGGTGGCGCGTGCCTGTAATCCCAGCTACTCAGGAGGCTGAGG
>NW_016107320.1:12867360-12875437 GCF_001604975.1 Cebus imitator
TTCTGCACCCAGCTAATTAATTTTTTTTTTTTTTTTGGTAGAGACAAGGTCTTGCTGTTTGCCCAGGCAGGTCCCAAACTCCTGGGCTCAAGCAATCCTCCTGCCTTGGCTTCCCAAAATGCTGGGACTTTTATAGGCATGTGTCCCTGTGCCTGGTCATAACAGTAAAATTTGGAGACTGAATTAAAAGTTTTTCAATTAATAGTCCTTAATCTACTTAAAGATTCCATTATTATAGAACATTTAGGTTGTTTACAATTTTGTGTGATTGTAAATAATGCTGCAATGAAGAATATCATGCCTATAACTTTTTCTGTAGTTGAATAATTTCCTTAGGATTTCTACAAGCTGAATAACAGTACACAAAGTCATATAATGTTTTATTAAGTCTCCAATTTATTAGGGGGTTCTTTGTTTATGCCTGAAGACATTAACAACCTCTTAGTAGTTATAACCAAGTGGTGGTTCATGGTCTTCTGCTTAGGGAATGCATTGCTGACTGTTTATTGCACCTCGTCCTGCATGGAATTCTTTAGTCATGGGTATCCTCGTACCTAAAGTGGAAAAGATTATATACTCTTGGAGATACAGATAAATATAGAGAAACTTGATTCTGTGTTTTTTACTGTATTTAAAGGGTAAAGTAGAAATTAATAGAAAACATTAAGGTAATCATTGAAATTTAGCATTAAGCTTGAATCTTTTTTTTTTTTTTTTTTTGAGATGGAGTCTCGCTCTGGCACCAGGCTGGAGTACAGTGGCATGATCTTGGAACCTCTGCCTCCTGGGTTCAAATGATTCTCCTGCCTCAGCCTCCCGAGTAGCTGGGACTACAGCCAGGAACCACTATGTCCAGCTACTTTTTGTATTTTTAGTAGAGACAGGGTTTTACCATGTTGGCTAGGATGGTCTTGATCTCCTGACCTCATGATCTGCCTGCCTTGGCCTCTCAAAGTGCTGGGATTACAGGCGTGAGCCACCATGCCTGGCCTTGAATATTTTTTTTTAAATTACTTTCTATATATATGAGGTTTGACTATGTTGCTGAGGCTGGTGTAACTCCTGAGCTCAAGTGACCCTCCCTTCTCAGCCTCCCAAAGTGCTGGGATTACAGGCATGAGCCAGTGTGCTTGCCTAGCTTGAATCTTGTTTGGATTATTGAACTGAGGATTCTGGGTATGGATAAGAGTCTGAATAGGTGATTTAAAACTACAATGAGCAATATATGAGGAAGTTTGTCTGTTTTCTGTTGTTGGTATCATTTGGAATGATCATCTGGGATACAGAGTGATGGTATAATACAAAGAACATGGACTTGGAGTCAGATCTGGGTTCATTTCATGACCCAGCCATGGTAATACTAACAACAGTGATAATGCAAATAATTACCATTTTTTGAGCATACTATGTGCCAGACACTATGCTAAACCTTTTATATATGTCATCTTATTTTGACAGATAAGTCAAGATAAATTTATGATCTTCATTTTCCTGATGGAGAAACTGAAGTTAGGGGAGGTTAAATACAAAGCCTATAGCAGAGCTAGGTATATCTCTCTAGTCTTAAAAAATTTTTTAAAAAAATTTTCATATACTTTTTGTGACAGGGTCTCACTCTGTTGCCTAGGCAGGAGTGCAGTGTTACACCCATGATTCACTGCAGCCTTGGCCTCCTGGGCTCAAGCAATGCTTCCCACCTCAGCCTCCTTAGTAGCTGGAACTACAGATGTGCACCATGTTGCCTGGCTAATTTTTTAAAAATTATTTATTTTTTTGAAGCAGAGTTTCACTCTTGTTGCCCAGGCTGGAGTGCAATGGCACAATCTCGGCTCCCTGCAACCTCCACCTCCCAGATTCAAGTGTTTCTCCTGCCTCAGCCTCCTGAGTACCTGGGATTATAGGCGCCTGCCACCACGCCTGGCTAATTTTTTGTATTTTTAGTAGAGATGGGGTTTTGCCATATTGGCTAGTCTGGTCTCGAACTCCTGACCTCAGGCAATCCACCCACCTCGGCCTCCCAAAGTGCTGAGATTCCAGATGTGAGCTACCACACCCGGCTAATTTTTAAATTTTTTTTGTGGAAACCAGGTCTCACTATGTTGCCCAGGCTGATCTCAAACTCCTGACCTCAAATGATCCTCCCACCTTGGCCTCCCAAAGTGCTGGTATTATAGGTGTGAGCTACTGTGCCTGGCCTGCATTGGTGATTAATATCTTCTCAAAGTTTTCACGTTCAGGCATTAAGTCAGGGCATTTCAGCTCTTCTACTAATTCATCTTTTTTTCTCTGAACTTGCTTTTTTTCAGAGTTTGAATTCCTATACAAATGGAGCATATGGTCCAACATACCCCCCAGGCCCTGGGGCAAATACTGCCTCATACTCGGGGGCTTATTATGCACCTGGTTATACTCAGACCAGTTACTCCACTGAAGTTCCGAGCACTTACCGTTCACCTGGCAACAGCCCAACTCCAGTCTCTCGTTGGATCTATCCCCAGCAGGACTGTCAGACTGAAGCACCCTCTCTTAGGGGGCAGGTTCCAGGATATCCAGCTTCACAGGTAAGTTGTTTTCTATTGGGGAAAAAATGAATTCAAAGTCTGCCTCTTGTAAATAGTGGAAGGGCATCTGTTTGTACTAGTGCTGATTTAATAAGACACTTCTAGATTGGGAGGCTTTTATGGTGATGCCTTTCTCACTTGTAGCAGCTATTGCAGTAAGTGGACTTTGGCTAAAGGTACCTTAAAGATGTCATAATCATAAAATTTTTATACTGAAAGTCATTTTTAGAGTTGCTGCTTGAAAGTTTCCCTGTCTTAGCCTTTTTCAGCACCCTGTAGGTGTGTATTTTTTTTTTAATATTCTGTGCATGATAACTATGTTTATTTCTCTGTTCACTTCAAGAGGAGTTCTAACATGTCTTTATTTGTGCTTCCTTATAGCATCTAGGTCCATTTGTTTATAGTATCTATGGGACAGACTTAGGATTCATCCATTTTTAGGCCTATTCCTTCTGAGTTTTATTTTCATTAAATCTATCCCTGGTATCTTTGGAACTAAGTTTTTGAGGCTTGGAAAAATTACTGGAACCGATTAATTAGAGTTATTACAGTTTGGTCCAGTAGCAGCTAATGCATACTCTGTTAAGAAGAGAGGAAGCATCTAAGAATCTGCCTATAGCAGAATATTTTTATTACAAGTTTTTAACAATGACTAGTATATTTCTTCCTCTCAATCTAGAACCCTGGAATGACCCTGCCCCATTATCCTTACGGAGATGGTAATCGTAGTGTTCCACAATCAGGACCAACTATACGACCACAAGAGGATGCATGGGCTTCTCCTGGTGCTTATGGAATGGGTGCCCGTTATCCCTGGCCTTCGTCAGCACCCTCAGCACCACCTGGCAATCTTTATATGACCGAAAGTACTTCACCATGGCCTAGCAGTGGCTCTCCGCAGTCACCCCCTTCACCCCCACTCCAGCAGCCCAAGGTAGGAGACCTAAACATTATTCCTTTGATGTGTGTGTAATTAAGAGAACATAACATTTTTTATATAGTTTCTGTATTGGTTTGTGTTAAACGGGGACTGACTGCAAAAAGTTGGTGACGGTCGGGTGTGGTGGCTCATGCCTGTAATCCCAGCACTTTGGCAGGCTGAGGCAGGCAGATCAAGAGGTCAAAAGATCGAGACCATCCTGGCCAATATGTCGAAACCCCATCTCTACTAAAAATAGGAAAATTAGGTGGGCATGGTGGCACAGGCCTAGAGTCCCAGCTACTCAGGAGGATGAGTCAGAAGAATTGCTTGAACCCAGGAGGCAGAGGTTGCAGTGAGCAGAGATTCCACCACTGCACTCCAGCCTGGTGACAGAGTGAGACTACTATCTATAGCTTTACGTCAGCTCAATTTCTTTTTTTTTTTTTTTTTAGTCGACTTTAGCGAAGATTTAGATTTTAAGAGACAGAAAAATACACATTTTCTGTTGTGATTCTTCTAAATGTTAAATGCAAAGACTGTGTTTTACGACTTCAAATAATCTATGGACAGAAGACAAAAAAAAACAATGTGAAATATCTGCAGTATGAGCTTGCATTTAAACCACAGACTTGAACATTATCACTTGTGGCTGTGTTCCTATTCAAGACCTTGCTTGAGGTTTTCACCTTTTAGAGGAAAAACTAATTCTTATTGGTTAAGTCACAGGATAAATTATGAGGTCCTCATGGTGATGGATCTGCCACAGGGCAGGTTCCAGCCACTGTAACTCAGAAATTCTGTGTCTTTTGTCTGACTTGGCACTCCCTTTTACCTTCTTAGGACTGTGTTTTTTGCAAATGATTAAAGAGAGAGGTCCAGTTTTATTGGTAGGGAATCTTTTCATGTACCTTTCTGGTCAAGTGAAAGATGTGGGCTAACAAATTTGATGTTGATGGATTCCCATTAAGACAGCTTTTTTTCCTCTTTTTGCTCTCTCCAAGGATTCTTCATATCCCTATAGCCAATCAGATCAAAGCATGAACCGGCACAACTTTCCTTGCAGTGTTCATCAGTATGAATCCTCGGGGACAGTGAACAATGATGATTCAGATCTTTTGGATTCCCAGGTCCAGTATAGTGCTGAGCCTCAGCTGTATGGCAACGCCACCAGTGACCATGCCAACAATCAAGATCAAAGTAGCAGTCTTCCTGAAGAATGTGTACCTTCTGATGAAAGTACTCCTCCGAGTATTAAAAAAATCATACATGTGCTGGAGAAGGTCCAGTATCTTGAACAAGAAGTAGAAGAATTTGTAGGAAAAAAAACAGACAAAGCATACTGGCTTCTGGAAGAAATGCTAACCAAGGAACTTTTGGAACTGGATTCAGTTGAAACTGGGGGCCAGGACTCTGTACGGCAGGCCAGAAAAGAGGCTGTTTGTAAGATCCAGGCCATACTGGAAAAATTAGAAAAGAAAGGATTATGAAGTGATTTAGAACAAAGTGGAAGCCTGTTACTAACTTGACCAAAGAACACTTGATTTGGTTAATTACCCTCTTTTTGAAATGCCTGTTGATGACAAGAAGCAATACATTCCAACTTTCCTTTGATTTAAACTTGAAAAACTGGCAAAGGAATGGAAGAATGTTTTAGTTGTGAGTTGTTTTCAGTTTTCAGACGAATGAATGTAATAGGAAACTATGGAGTTACCAATATTGCCAAGTAGACTCACTCCTTAAGAAATTTATGGATATCTGCGAGCTGCTTCTTAACAGCAGGAGGGAAACACACTTTAAGTAACAGGCTTATCAGAAATCTACCAGATAAAACTGGATATAATCTGAGACAAACAGGATCTGTTTTTTTAAACATCTGGATATCTTGTCACATTTTTGTACATTGTGACTGCTTTCAACATACACTTCATGTGTAAATTATAGCTTAGACTTTAGCCTTCTTGGACTTCATTTTGTTTTGTTATTTGCAGTTCACAAATACAGTATTATTCTCTACTTCTTGGTACATTTTGTAGTAATATGTTTAATATAATTATTCAAGAGACTATATTGACAGCCAGTATGGCAGTTCTGAAAGAATTTTTATCTTTTCACCACTTGAATATACTGTAATGTGTAGTGAGTAATTCGTTTCCCTTTTTGTATAGACCGTTAGGTTAGAGTTTTTTTTTTACCACTTCTACTGTTCATGGTAGTAGTGGAAGGTAAATTTGGAAATGGCATTGACATAAAATGAAAATGTTTGCGGACATCTTTCTTTTTTGCTTTTTTATTGTATTTGGATAAAGATCCACTTAAAAATTACCTGTTTTTTTTTTTTTTTCTCAGTGTAATTATGTTTTCACTATTGCTGCTTCTATAGAGGGCATTGTGATAGAGAGATACAGATGAAACATTAAATGCCACAGTGAGTAGAAATAATGACTATAAAAAGTAATAAATATTATTATTTGGTAATATAATTCTCCATTTAAAATATTAGTTTCACCTATGAGCAGATTTCAGCTCAGTTTATAGTTTAAAAACAATGAGGGTAAAAGGGTATTCATGCTCAGGGAATGAATCAGCCATAGTTAGAATGGTAGATTATTATTTTCTTAATTTAAAGGTAGATTTTATGTTTATCTTTCTCTAAATTGCATAAAATAAAATTATAATAAAAAGACATTTATTACCATTATTAACAGTTATTTTGGAGCCAAATTTAAGAAAAGGATATTGAAAGGGTCTCTGTTGGCCTTGCTTGGGTAGCTCTATGCTATTATAGAAGAGACTTACGTAAATAACTTTTCATGTCTGAGGTGAGTACACAACATTGGTTCTTGGAAAAATAGCTGTTTCTTCATCAGATACCCAAGTTATAATTTTTTTCCCCTAGACTGTCAGGCCTCTGAGTAATACTAAACCTATTAGCTGTCTCTACTCATAAACCAAACCAAACCAATACAAACATATTAGATGAGGAGAGGAAAGTAGTAAAAATACTGGCTGGGTCTTATGGTTGGGATGAGTGATTTTATAAGATAATATGGTGATAATTTTATTCTAGGATTTTATTTTTGGCCTAATATAGGAATGTTTAAAAAAGGCTTTTCTATGAAAATTAGAAATTTATATTTGAGGTTAGAAGTCTAGAAGGGGGAGGACCTTAAAGCTAAGTTACCAGTAAGACAATGAATAATCAGAGGAGAACACTACTCTTTTACTGACTGAATGCCCAAGATGCCAATTTCCATGAAGTCTTGATTTATATATATGTACACATTATGCACATATATACATGTGTGTTTTTTTTAACAGTTTTTTAAGTTTTTGAGATGATTTTAGACTTACAGAAAAGTTGTAAAAATAGTAGAGTTCTTGTATACTCTGCACCCGCCTTGCCCTTACATTAACATCTTATGTAACAATAGAACATTTGTCAAAATTAAGAAATTAACCTTAATACTATTAACTAAAGTAGAAAGTTTAAAAAGTAGAGATTTTAGTCTTTTCACTAATGTCCTTTTACTGTTCCAAGACCCAGCCTTGCATTTAGCTGTCATGTCTATGTTGTGTTCTCCAGTCTATGACAGTGTATCATAACGGGATACCTGATGTTGTAATGTATTTCCGGTGTTGCTAACCTTGATCACTCTGCTAAGGTGGTGTCTGCTAGGATTCGCTATTGTAAACTTACTATGTTTTCCTTGTAATTATTGAATATTTGCTGGAGATATCCTGAGACTATGCAAATGTCCTGTTTCTGCTTAAACTTTTGCTCATTTTACTACCCATTGGCAGATCTTGCTTGTGGCAGTTACTACTGTGGTGTTCTAATGGTGATTTTCTGTTTCTCTCAATCCTTCTACATTTATTAATTGGAATTCTTCTGTAAGGAAGAGTTGTCACTTCTGGATTTATATTTTTAATTAAAATAAGATATTCAGGATAAGTATAGATTTAGAACTTAAAGATGTTAAATCATGTTAAAATTATTCCAAAAACCAATATGAAAGAAAACTAAGTTGGTAATCTATCTCAGAAGATATAATGAACTTATTAAGAAGGAAAATAGTATTTATGGTTTGTAGAATTGGTTCAACTTTTGACTTAATATTGACTTTGGACTGAATTCAAAGTTTTCTTGACATTTCACATCTGGACATTTTAAAGTGTCTACATTTATATTACTTTGGGGATTGTTTTGTCAAAGTCTTGAATAAAGTTACCCAGTCCTGGCATGATAAACACAACTATGGTTTCTTTATAATAACCCTCTATTGTTCCAAGTATGAATGCCAATGTAACTGTTTAAACAATCCCTAATGAAGTACAGTATATGGGGGTTGGATTATATGTGTCTCCACATGTTGGTGCAGAATTCTTTTAAATGCTTTTAAAAATGGAGTTTTGAAAACAGTTCTTTAGTTGGTTAATGTCAATAATACCATTAAAGGTAGACAGGTTTAAAAAAAAGTTGAAGAATGTAGATTAAAGGCCGGGTGCAGTGGCTCACACCTGTAATCCCAGCACTTTGGGAGGCCAAGGCAGGCGGATCACAAGGTCAAGGGATCGAGACGATCCTGGCCAACTT
>NW_016107320.1:12875632-12877459 GCF_001604975.1 Cebus imitator
AAAAAAAAAAAAAAAAAAAGAATGTAGATTAAATGGGCATTAAATAAAAAGTTTTTTGGGGATGGATAGTTGATGGAGCTTTTCTTTTACAAATTTACTTTTACTTTAAAAAAAAGTTAGGAGTTTACCTCAATTCATAGAAGTTAGTAGTTTAAAAAGTCAGTTCTATGAAAGCAGCATTCACCTGATCCCACTCCCATTTTTCCTTCTCTAAAGGTAACCACTTTCAATTGAGTTTTTCTTTTGTTAATCAAAAAATTTTGTTTTTAGAGACAGAGTCTTGCTGAGCTCTAAACTCCTAGCTCAAATGATCCTCCCGCCTTAGCCTCCTGAGTAGCTGGGACTACAGGCATGGACCACCTCAACCAGCTTGAATTTAGTTTTTTAAAAATGTATTTCTATATTATTTTGGAGACAGGGTTTTACACCGTAGCCCAGGCTAGAATTCAATGGTGTGATCCCGCTCGCTTCAGCCTCAATGTCCCAGGCTCAACTGATCACACCTTATCCTGCTGAGTAGCTGGAACTACAGCCACGCACCACCACACCCAGCTAATTTTTCTATTTTTTATAGAGATGAGGTTTCACCCTGTTGCCCAGGCTGACCTTGAACTCCTGGGCTCAAGCGGTCCTCCCATCTCAGCCTCTCAAAGCACTGGGATTCCAGGCATAAGTCACCATGCCTGGCTTTGTATTCTTTGAAGTATGGTTTTATTGCCCTGGAAACCCAAAATTATTTTTATTATTTTATTTTATTTTTTTTGAGACACAGTCCTGCTGTATCACCCAGGCTGGAATGTAGTGGTGCAATCTTGGCTCACTGCAACCTCCACCTCCTGGGTTCAAGCAATTCTTGTGCCTCAGCTTTGTTTTTAGTTTGGATTACAGGCATGTGACATCGTGTCCAGCTAATTTTTGTATTTTTAGTAGAGACAGGGTTTTGTCATATTGGTCGGGATGGCTCGAATTCCTGGCTTCAAATGATCCTCCCATTTCAGCCTCCCAAAGTTCTGGTATTACAGGTACCAAAATTATCTTTAGAAGATGTTTCTTGACTGTTCTGTTTAATTACTTTTTATAATCTTTCTTGGAGTGGATTTTAAGTATATTTTAAGGTATTTTAAGTCTGAAATTGGGAAGAGGAGGCTATCTGCATGAATGTCACTCTTGTGTGAAAACAGGAAGGTTTTACACTCTGGCTTTTCTCGTGGGGAGTAGTGACCACATTTGTCATGATAAAGTAGGAGATAGAGATGGAACAGCTGAGAGACTATTTAGGTGCTTCTGGGATCATGGCACATTTCTCTCAGCCAATCCTTAAATGTCCTTTTATTTTGCTAAGGCCAAGAGTAGAACTGACAGATGAAATACAGAATTCCCAGTTAAATTTGAATTTCAGACAATCATTTTTAGTATCAATATGACCCAAGCAATGTTTGGAAAATACTTATACTAAAAGATGATTTGTTGTTTATGTGAAATTCAAATTTAACTAGGAGTACTTGTTTGTTTCTTTGTTTTTTTAAAGACGAGGTTTCACCATATTGGTCAGGCTGGTCACGAACTCTTGACCTCAGTTGATCCACTCGCCTCGGCCTTCCAAAGTGCTGGGATTACAGGCGTGAGCCACCGTGCCCGGCCTTTTTTTGTTTGTTTGAGACAGAATCTCGCTCTGTGACCTAGGCTGTAGTGCAGTGGCATGATCTCAATTCACTGCAAGTTCCGCCTCCCAGGCTCAGGCAATCCTCCCTTCTCAACTGCTTAAGTGACTGGGACTACAGGTGCATGCCGCCACATCTGGCTGATTTTTGTACTTTTTTTTTTTTT
>NW_016107320.1:12877644-12880001 GCF_001604975.1 Cebus imitator
TGTTGACCAGGATGGTCTCGATCTCTTGACCTCGTGATCCACCCGCCTCGGCCTCCCAAAGTGCTGGGATTACAGGCTTGAGCCACCGCGCCCGGCCCTGATTTTTGTACTTTTTTGTACTTTTTTGGGTTTTACCATGTTGCCCTGGCTGGTCTCGAATTCCTGAACTCAAGGAATTCACTCACCTCAGCCTCCCAAAGTGCTGGAATTAAAGGTGTGAGCCACTGCACCTAGCTGTATTTTTTAAATAATAGTTTTTATTTTGAGGTACTTGTAGATTTACATGCACTTTTACAAAATAATACAGAGGCCAGGTACAGTGGCTTACATGTGTGAGCAACATAGTGAGACCCCATCTGTACAAAAAAATTTAAAAATTAGCCAGGCATTACATGGCATGTCCCTGTAGTCCCAGCTACTCAGGAGACTGGCAGGAGGATCACTTAAGCCCAGAGGTGCAAGGTTACAGTGAGTCATGATGGTGACACTGCCCTCCAGCCTGGGCAACTGTCTTTAAAAAAAAAGTACTACAGAGATTTCATGTACCCTTTACCCTATTTCCCTCGGTGGGTAAAATGTAAAACTTTGCTGCAGATTTACAACCAGGATACTGAAATTGATATAATGAAGACACAGAACAGTTCCATCACTGCCGTTTATCCCTCCTGTTGACCTTTTTATAACTACGTGATTCCCCTATCCCCCAACACTAAAACCCTGGCAACTACTAATCTGTTCTTCATTTCTAAATTTTATCATTATAGGAATGTTATATAAGTAGAATCATACAGTATGTAAGCCTTTAGAGACTGGCTTTTTTTTTTTTTTTCTGATCAGCATAATTCTGTAGAGATTCATCCAAGTTGTTTTCTGTATAAATCTTTTTCTTTTCTTTTTTTTTGAGACAGAGTCTTGCTCTGTCATCCCAGCTGGAATGCCATAGTGTGATCTCAGCTTACCGCAGACTTGACCTCCTGGGCCCAAGCAGTTCTCCCATCACAGCCTCCGGAGTAGGCAGGACTACAGGCGTGCACCACCACTCCTGGCTAATTTTTTAACATTTTTTTGTAGGCTTGATGTCTTACCATGTTGCCCAGGGTGGTCTTGAACTCCTGGGCTCAAGTGATACTCCCACCTCATCTTCCCGAATGGCTGGGACTATAGGTGTGCACCACTACTCCTGGCTAATTTTTTTTTTTTACAGATTTGGTGGCCTCACTATGTTGCCCAGGCTGGTCTCAAACTCCTGGGCTCAAAGGATCCTCCCATCTGGCCTCCCAATATACTGAGATTACAGGCATGAGCCACTGTGTGCAGCCAGTTGTTTTTTGATTATTGCTATGTAGTTACCTGTAGTATGGATGTGCTATAATTTAAGCATCCACTGTTGAAGGACATGTAGGTTGATTCCAGGTTTTGGCTGTTGAATGAAGCTTCTGTGTACATTCTGGTACAGATTTTTGTGTTCATATAAATTTTTATTTCTTGGCCGGGGACTGGTGGCTCATGCTTGTAATCCCAGCACTTTGGGAGGCCAAGGTGGATGGATCACAAGATCAGGAGATCAAGACCATCCTGGCCAACATGGTGAAACCCCGTCTCTATTAAAAATACAAAAATTATCTGGGCATGGTGGCATGTGCCTATAATCCCCTGCTACTCAGGAGGCTGAGGTAGGAGAATCACTTGAGCCAGGGAGTCAGAGGTTGCAGTAAGCTGAGATTGCGCCACTGCACTCCAGCCTGGTGACAGAGTAAGACTATGTCTCAAAAAAATGTTGGGAAAGTTTTTATTTTTTACAAAATGAAATAATGCCTAGGAGTGCAATTCTAGGTCATAGTTTAGTTGCACATATAATCTTTTTTTTTTTTTTAGACAGTCTCGCACTGTCACCTAGGCTGTAGTGAAGTGGCACGATCTCAGCTCACTACAATCTCTGCCTCCTGCGTTCAAGCAATTCTCCTGCCTCAGCCTCCCAAGTAGATGGGACTACAGGTGTGCGCCAACACGCCCAGCTAATTTTTTGTATTTTTTGTAGAGATGTGGTTTCACCATGTTGGCCAGGATGGTCTTGATCTCCTGACCTCGTTGATCCACCTGCCTTGGCCTCCCAAAGTGCTGGGATTATAGGAGTGAGACACCGTGCCCAGCCATACATAAAATCTTTAGAGAGGCCGGGCACGGTGGCACAAGCCTGTAATCCCAGCACTTTGGGAGGCCGAGGCGGGTGGATCACGAGGTCAAGAGATCGAGACCATCCTGGTCAACATGGTGAAACCCCGTCTCTACTAAAAAATACAAAAAATCAGCTGGGCATGGTGGCGCGTGCCTGTAATCCCAGCTACTCAGGAGGCTGA
>NW_016107320.1:12881230-12891984 GCF_001604975.1 Cebus imitator
TCTCGTCCAGGCTGGAGTGCAGTGGTGTGATCTCACCTCACTGCACACTCCGCTTTCCAGGTTCAAGCAATTCTCCTGCCTCAGCCTCCTGAGTAGCTGGGATTACAGGCACGCGCTACCACGCCCAGCTAATTTTTGCATTTTTAGTAGAGACAGGGTTTCACCATGTTGGTCAGGCTGGTCTTGAACTCCTGACCTCATGCTCTGCCCACCTCAGCCTCCCAAAGTGCTGGGATTACAGGCATGAGCCACTGAGCCCGGCCCTTTTCTGTTTTCTCTGTTCTGAGACCCTAGCTGATGGGATGGTGCCTTCCCACACTGATCTTCTCCACTCAGTCCACAGACTCACATTCCAATCTCCTCCAGAAACATCCTCCCTTATGAACACACCCAGAAGTGATGTTTCACCAGTTCTATAGGTATTCCTTAATCCGGTCAAGTTGACACGTAAAATTAAGCATCACAAGTTCACCTCTTATCAACTTGGTGCCCATATGCATCTCCTTAAACCTATATTTAATCTCAAAGATAATAGCTAGGTATTATTTCTGCCTACCATGATACAACTATCCTGTGTACAATCAGAAATGCATTAATCCCATCCCTAGAAGAGGAGGTGAAGTTCTTGGGTGATGTTTACTCTTCTCCTAATATCCCATAACTTAAATACCATGATGTAAAATTAGCAATAAATATTGATGTAAAGTCAATATACCTTATGTTGTATTATAAAGAAAGAAGGAAGGAAAACAGATATTTGCTCAATATATGCGTGCAGACTGGGTGCAGTGGCTCACGCCTGTACTCCCAGCACTTTGGGAGGCTGAGGTGGGAGGATCTCTTGTGCCCAGGAGGTCAAGGCTACATTGAGCTGTGATCATGCCACTACACTGCAGCCTGGGTGACAGAGTGAGATTCTGTCTCAAAAAATAAAGTGTAGGCTGGTCCGAGTGCAGTGGTGTTTACAACTAATTGATCACTACCAGTTACAGATTTCTTTGTTCTTTCTCCACACCCACTGCTTTACTTGACTAGCCTACAAAAAAAAAAAAAAAAAAAAGTGTGTGTGTGTCTGTGTGTGTGTATAAATAAATATATACATATGACTCTCTTTTGAGACAGGGCGATATGTTTTGGCTGTGTAGTCACCCAAATCTTGAATTGTGGTTCCCACAATTTTTATGTGTTGTAAGAGGGACCCAGTGGGAGGTAATTGAATCATGGGGGCAGTTACCCTTGTGATAGCAAGTTCTCACAACATCTGATGGTTTTGTATGGGGCTTTTACTCCTTTTGCTTGGCACTTCTTGCTGCTGCTGCTGTGTAAAGAAGGATGTAGTTGCTTCCCCTTCTGCCACAATGGGAAGTTTTCTGAGGCCTCCCCAGCCATGCTGAACTGTGAGTCAATTAAACTGCTTTCCCTTATAAATTACCCAGTCGCCGGTATATCTTTATGAGCAGTGTGAGAACAGGCTAATATACATGGTCTCAGTCTATCACCCAGGCTGAATTGCAGTGGCATGATCTTGGCGGACTGTAACCTCTACCTCCCGGGTTCCAGCGATTCTCCTGCCTCTGTCTCCCTACTAGCTTGGATTACAGGTGTGTGTCACCACACCAGGCTTCTTTTTGTTTTTTGTTTTTTCGTAGAGACAGGATTTTGCCATGTTGGCCAGGTGGTCTTGAACTCCTGGCCCCAAGTGATCTGATCAGCTTGGCCTCCCAAAGTGTTAGGATTACAGTTATGAGCCACCACACCCAGCCTATATGAGACTTTCTTAATGAAACACTCTGTTTCTGTAACATGGTTTTAGTTGGTATTTATAACTTCTACTATCCATTTGTAGAATAAGTCAGTTATAAATACCAGCTAAAATCCTTACTCTGTGTTCCCTTTGCCTTCAGCAAGCACCTTAGCTGGTTGTTGTGGTTCTTACCTGGCAGAGTGACCCAAACCTTCATTCCTGAAGAGTCTGGGCCATTTGTAGTGCTGCCTAGATTGGGTTGTTGTAGTTTTCCACTGACCTTAGTTGCAGAGCATGGTAATACTGAGACATGCCCTAAGCCATCTCTTGTATTCCAATTTCTCCTTGGTAGTCTGGATCAGTCACCCCAGCCAACATAGTAATTCACTTCTTGGCCTTTTGACTCAGATGCATAAGAAGCCCAAAGTGGCTGGGTGTCAGTCTTAATTTCCAGTTCAGTGGAATCATTATTGTGGCTCCTGGTGGCAGCATTTCTCCTTGTGGAACTAAGACCTTCAGGCCAGCAGAGCATAAAATCTTGGGAATAGGCAGCAAAAATTTTGCTAGTGGGTCACTAGGGATGATAGTGAGTGGTGCCACTCCCATTTCTGCCCCTTGATTCCTGGACACATGAATCCTGGCTATGGGAAAAACAGTTCCATATGTTGGATGCTGATTCAGCGCACCTACAGGTTGTCCCAATCCTGCCAAGTATCACCACCTAGCTGGTGCTGTAACTGTGATTTCAAAAGACCATTTCACCACTCTGTCAAGCCAGCTGCTTCAGGATGGCGGGGAACATGGCAAGACCAGTGAATTCCATGAGCATGAGCCCATTGCCACACTTCCTTGGCTATGAAATGAGTTCCTGGGTCAGAGCACTGCTGTATGGAATACCATGACAGTGGATAAGCATTCTGTAAATCTAGGGATGATGGTTTTGGCAGAAGCATGGGCAGGGAAAGCAAATCCTATCCAGTGTCTATTCCAGTAAGAACAAAACACACTACTCCTTCGGTGATGAAAGCCATCAGTGTAATCAGCCTGCCAACAGGTTGCTGGCTGATCACTCCAGGTAATGGTGCCACAGTCGGGCTCAGCGCTGGTCTCTGTTACTGTCAGATTGAGCACTCAGAGGTAGCCATAGCCAGGTCAGCCTTGGTGAGTGGGAGTCCATGTTGCTGAGCCATGCAAAACATTTATGCCTGCTGCCATGGCCAATTTCTTCATGAGCAATGATGGGTGACTGGGCAACGACAGGGGTGGCAGGGGCCAGAGGCTGACTAGTATCCACAGAATAGGTCATCCTTTCTACTTGGTTATTAAAGTCCTCTTCTGCTGAGGTCACCCTTTGGGGAGGATTCACATGGGACACATTTATCTTCACATCTTCTGCCCCCTCAGAGAGGTCTCTTCTGGAAATACCATCACAGACATGCCCAGAAGTAATGTTTTACCAGTTCTCTAGGTATTCCTAAATCTAGTCAAGCTGACATCTAAAATTAACTATCACAATATGGACGCCTCTGATTAAATGTTCTAGTCAATCAGAATCTTGTTGGATTCTGAAAACGTTTTAATTTACTTTTTTGAATCTACATTTCAGATGGTGTTGTACCTGAAAATCTACATTTTAAGAACCTATTTAGGGCTGGGCATTGTGGCTCATGCCTGTAATCCCAGCACTTTGGGAGGCCAAAGTGGGAGGATCGCTTGAGCCCAGGAGTTGGAGACCAGCCTGGGCAACATAGGAAGACCCTGTCTCTACAAATAATAAAAAAAAATTCGCTGGATATGGTGGTGGACACCTGTGGTCTCAGCTACTTGGAAGGCTGAGGTGGCAAGATCAGTTGAGCCTGGGAGGTCGAAGCTGCCGTGAGCAGTGAAAGCTTGAAAATAACTGTCAGAGCCCAAAGTCCTGGTCTTGTTATTTTGTAATCAGCATCAGAAACAACTGTGAAGTTTTCTTCACTCTGGGTGCCTAGGTGTCCATCTGGGATTGAGGAGTTCTGCCTCCAAAAACAATGATTCCAGCTTTGGATATAAGATCCAGTTGTTTATGACCCCTACATTCTGCTTTTGCTCTTTAGACAACTTACTGGCCATTAGCATTATTTTCTGCACTAGGAGCATGGGGTCAGCAAACTACTACCTGAGATGAAATTAAACCCCTGCCCGCTTTTGTAAATACAACTTTACCGGGACACAGCCACACTCCTCAGTTTACAGCTCCTCTCTGGTTGCTTTAGTGCTGCAACAAGAGAAGTGATTAGTTGTGACAGAGCCTTATGACCTACAGAACCTAAAGAAGTTATCTGGCCCTTTACAGAAAAAAAGTTTGCTGCCTATTGCACTAGAACATTGAAAGGGAAAAAGGAGAGATTGTTTTACATTTTACCATTAAGGCTTGTCTGGTAAAAGGCTGATATACAACCACAAACAATAGCCAGTAAAATTAAGTGGGTTTAAAAATTATTTTTATTTTTGAGACGGAGTCTCTCTGTTGCCAGGCTGGCATGATCTTGGCTTACTGCAACTTCTGCCTCCTGAGTTCAAGCAATTCTCCCGCCTCAGCCTCCCAAGCAGATGGGACTACAGGCACATGCCACCACGCCCAGCTAATTTTTGTATTTTTGGTAGAGACGGGGTTTCACCATGTTGGCCAGGATGGTCTTGATTTCTTGACCTCCTGATCTTGGCCTCCCAAAGTGCTGGGATTACAGGTGTGAGTCACTGTGCCCGGCCATATTTTTATTTTTAAGGGGCACAGTAAGATATTCTATTTGCCTGAAACTACCTATCTACGCAGACTATTGGGGAACCTAAAATTTATACTATGTGGATTCCAAATACTTGCATCCAGATCATGTGGGATAACTATTTAAAATGCAGATTCCTGCTGGGCACAGAGGCTTATGCCTGTAATCCCAGCATTTTAGGAGACTGAAGTGGGAGGATGACTTGAGTCCAGGAGTTTAAGACCAGACTGTACAATGTAGTGAGACCCTGTCTCTACAAAAAATTTAAAAATTAACCAGGCATGGCTGGGTGTGGTGGCTCAGGCCTGTAATCCCAGCACTTTGGGAGGCCAAGGTGGGTGGATCATGAGGTCAGGAGTTCGAGACCAGCCTGGCCAACATAGTGAAACCCTGTCTCTACTAAAAATATAAAAATTAGCCAGGCGTGGTGGTGGGTGCTTCTAGTCCCAACTATTTGGGAGGTTAAGGCAGGAGAATCACTTGAACTTGGGAGGCAGAGGTAGCCCAGGCTGAAGTGCAGTGGCGCAATCTTGGCTCACTAGAACTTCTGCCTCCAAGCAATTCTGCCACAGCCTCTGAAGTAGCTGGGATTACAGTTGCCCACCACCACGTCCAGCTAGTTTTTGTATTTTTAGTAGAGATGGGGTTTTCCTATGTTGGCTAGGCTGGTCTCAGACTCCTGGCCTCAAGTGATCCGTCTGCCTCGGCCTCCCAAAGTGCTGGGATTACAGGTGTGAGCCACTGTGCCTGGCCTGAAACTATTTTCATCATAATACTAAGACATGATTTGCCTTTTTTTCTGGGTTGACATTGGACTATTCACGTAAAAGCAATGCTAAGAGTGCTGACATCCTAACATGAATTAAAGCAGTAGAAATAAATTACACTGTCAGTCACTGTATTCTTGACTGCCATGCATTAATGATAATAGTGCCAGTTTTGCTTAAGAATAGCCTTCATATTTTTTCAGTAAAAATTATTACTTTTGTTAACTTTTTTAAGAGATGGGGTCTCGCTATGTTGCCCAGGGTGGCGTGCAGTGGCTATTCACAGGCGCGACCCCACTACTGATCAGCATGGGAGTTTTGACCTGCTCTGTTTCTGACCTGGGCTGGTTCACCCCTCCTTAGGCAACCTGGTGGTCCCCTGCTCCTGGTAGGTCACCATATTGATGCCGAACTTAGTGCAGACCCCGATCAGCATAGTGCACTACAGCCCAGAATTTCTGGACTCAAGCGATCCTCCAGCCTCAGCCTCCCAAGTAGCTGGGACTACAGGCACGCACCACAGCGCCTGGCTTGTTAACTCTTAACTCATTAGTTTACATCTTTTTCATATTCTATGTGACAAACTGGTTAGTATGAATAAAACCTGTTGTTTTTCAGACAGGGTCTGGCTCTGTTGCCCAGCCTGGAGTACAGTGATGTTGATTACGGCTCACTGCAACCTCCCCTTCCTGGGCTCAAGCTCTTCTCCCATCCTGAGTAGTTGGGACTACAGGTCTGTACCACCATGCTCAGCTAATGTTTTTATTTTTAGAGACGGGTGAGATGGGTGTCGTCATATTGCTCAGACTGGTCTCAAACTTCTGGACTTAGCAATCTGCCCAACTCAGCTTCCCAAAGTGCTTGATTACAGGCATAAGCCACTGCGGCCCATAAAACCATTTTTTTTTTTTTTTTTTTTTTTTTTTTTTTTTTTGAGACAGAGTTTCGCTCTTGTCACCCAGGCTGGAGTGCAATGGCGCAATCTCGGCTCACCGCAACCTCCGCGTCCTGGGTTCAGGCAATTCTCCTGCCTCAGCCTCCTGAGTAGCTGGGATTACAGGCATGCACCACCATGCCCAGCTGATTTTTTGTATTTTTAGTAGAGACAGGGTTTCACCATGTGGACCAGGATGGTCTCGATCTCTTGACCTCGTGATCCACCCGCCTCGGCCTCCCAAAGTGCTGGGATTACAGGCGTGAGCCACCGCGCCCGGCTCGTTTTGTTAAATACCAAAAGTAAGATGGTGGTCTCTTGCAGAAAACAAACTTGAGTGATTATTTGAATTGGAGGCTGCAACAGATGCTCTTTTTTCATGCAACATCTTTTTTTTTTTTTTTTTTGAGACGGAGTCTCACTGTTGCCCAGGCTGGAGTGCAGTGGCGCGACCTCGGCTCACTGTAACCTCTGCCTCCTGGGTTCAAGTGATTCTCCTGCCTCAGCCTCCTGAGTAGCTGGGATTACAGGCACGTGTCACCACGCTCATCTAATTTTTGTATTTTTAGTAGAGACAGGGTTTCACCATGTTGGTCAGGCTGGTCTCGAACTTGTGATCCGCCTGCCTCAGCCTCCTAAAGTGCTGGGATTACAGATGTGAGCCACTGCGCCCAGCCATCATTTTTATTTGAAAGTACAATGGACAAACTATGGCTATTTGTATGTAAGTATTTGGCAGAACTTGACTTGAAAACAAAGGAGGCTTGTCACTTCAAGGAAGACAATTTATCTTTTGTTGCCAATGATACAATTTGATCTTTCAAGAAGAAAGCAGAATATTGGAAAACTTGTACCTGCTACTCTGAGCTTGACAGCTTCCCAATATTAAAGATTTTTCTGATGAGATTGGTAATTAAAAAAAAAAATTGTATAAGGCTGGGCGTGGTGGCTCACACCTGTAATCCAAGCACATTGGGAGGCCAAGGTGGGCGGATCATGAGGTCAGGAGTTCAGGACCAGCCTGGTCAACATGGTGAAACCCCATCTCTACTAAAAATACAAAAATTAGTTGGGCATGGTCGTGTGTACCTGTAATCCCAGCTACTCGGGAAGCTGAGGCAGGAGAATCGCTTCAACCCGGGAGGTGGAGGTTGCAGTGAGCTGAGATCATGCCACTACACTCCAGTCTGGGTGACAGAGCAAGACTCTGTCACAAAAAAAAAAAAAAAAAAAAAGGTATAATAAAATGTATCAACATTTGGAAAATCTGCATAGCTCAGTGAACTGATATTTTCCCAAATAACCAATATAAGTCACACATGGGTAAAAGATGCATTCAAAATGCAAGATAGGCTGCTCTGCCTATGGCATAGCCATTCTTTTACTTTTACTTTCTTAATAAACTTGCTTTCACTTTACTCAAAACCCAATAATAAAACAGAGTGCAAGACAGACCAACGGATTTTAATGGTATCAGAATATGAAAAGTTCAGTTTTCAGACTACACATTGCAATCCACTTTTTGAGACAGCCCCCCAAATTGCCTCTATACCCCCAAAGCTGATATAGAGGCTACAGCAGGATTTGAAGATAGAGAACCTAAATTCAAGTTCCAGTTCTGTGACTTACCTGACTGATTTTAGGCCAGTTATTTAGGTGCAGGTCTTCCTGTTTGGACAACAATACCTCGCCTCCCAACTTCCTGGCATCTTTTAAATCCTGTTAAGGTTGCCTCTACATGAAAAAAAGAAAAAAAATTATTTTGTTTGTTTGTTTAGAGACGAGTGTTGAAGTATTACCAGGCTGGAATGCAGTGGTGCCACCTGGGCTCATGCAGCCTCCACCAACCTGCTCGAGCGATCCTCCGGCCTCAGCCTCCTAAGTGGCTCAGAGCAAGGAGCTGACACCACGCCCGGTACCTCTACATTTTTTAGGGATACCTTTTTGGTAACCTATAAATCATAATAAATGCACGGAGGAGGGGCCAAAGCCTTTTTTCCTGGCAAACGCCAGTGACACCTGGTCCTCAGCACCCAGAAACGGAGGCAGGGGGCTGGGCGGCTGCTCCTAGGGCCGCGGCATCGGTCTGCAGCGTATCCAGAGGATCAGCTCGACTTTCCCGCCCCATACGTGACCGGCTGCTTCCAAGCCCCTTCCGCCACGGACACTCGAAACTGATCTCGAAGCCCCTTCTACAGCGGACACTCAAAACTCTCCCACGCGGTTAGAACTCAGCCACCCCCTCTAAGTGAGGGCCCACCGCCAGCCGTCTGGCACTGGACTTCCCTGCCCGCAGGAGGAGCCACGTCTCGCGCGACTCCCCTGCATCTCTCGCGACACTTGCCGCCAGTGCCCTGAGGCCCTGCGCATCCGACCCGCGCTGGCGCGCCACACTCCCAGCTGCCTTACCTTCTCGCCCAGCAGTCGGGCCCGCTACCCGTCAGCCGGGAGCGCCGTGGCGCCGGGTGTTCTGCACGAGCCCGGCGGGGCCGCAGGCTCCGCCCTGCTCCGCCGCGCCCCGCCCGGGCTTGGGTAAAGGCCGCGACCGGGCCATGCCGTGCCTCCTTCAGCGAGGGCAGGAGGGCGTAAAGAGCGGCAGGGCCGGCAGGTGAGTCCGCGTCCGGCGGGCGGCTGGGCCGAGGGAGGCCCGGCCTGGTGCCGGCGCTGCGGGGCGGGGTGACCCGGCTCCCAGGAAGCCCCGAGCCTGGGGAAACCCTGTGAACCCTGTGGTCTGCATTGGCGTCCCTGCTGCTGTCGCGGGGCTGCGGGCGGGCGGGCGACCTGAGCCGGAGCTCCGAGGACTTGGAGCGGTACGCCAGGGCCTAGGGTCACGAGGGTCAGGGAGGCGCCAAGGTGCCGTACGTCTGTGGGGCGGGTGGGACTGGACAATGGGGCCGAACGCTGGTGTCTGCAGGCCCCAGTCCCTCGGGCCCGCGTGAGATGCCCTCCTGACTCCCGCCCCACGGGGCAGCTTAGAAGTGTCCTTCTGGTGCCTGCGGCGCTGGTCATTGCCGAGTGGAAGGGGTGTTGGAGTTGCAGAAACAGCTGGTCACAGCCGCCTCCGCGGGAGGAGGCTTTTGAGTTCGCTTGTTACCTTTCACCTGAGACTCGGGCGATGCAAGTGGGCGTGCGCGTGCGCGCCGTGGCCCGGGGCGAGGTTTCGTCTTTTCGGAATTTGTACCACAGCCCATTAAGCGACTTCAAGCATCAGTCAAAAATAATTGGTTCCTAAGTAATGAGTTTTATTTTCTGTATTTTAAGATTCCATTAGTCGTATAATGATAGGGGCCTGGAGGCCAAAACCCAGGCGTTATTAGAACAGGGCATGACCCAGCTGACTTCGTTGGAGTAAATTTTCTGCCTTTAACTACATTTAGATTGGAAATTGGGGTGAAATGTTTTTGTTGCCATCAAGTTTCTAGCAGGGAGTCCTGTGATTCTGGGTTTGTTTTATAACTTATAGACAGAGTAAAATCATAGTTTTCCGACAGAATTGGGAACTCGCGCAGTGGTTGATCTAATGGAAGCATTTTATTTAAAGCTCCCACCCATCCAGCTGTTAAATTATGTTATTTCTCTTTTAAATTATGTAGATTTTTGTTGTTGCAGAAATGGCTCCATAAAATGATTAGTTTTGTGCGTGTGTGTGTGTATGTGTGTGTCAACAGCTACACCGTTAAGAGAAGATCATTTTCCTGATAGTTTTCTTTTATCTTTAGAGAGCGAAATGTCATCAGTGCAATCACAACAGGAGCAGTTGTCCCAGTCAGATCCATCCCCATCACCAAACTCATGTAGTTCCTTTGAGCTAATAGACATGGATGCTGGCAGCTTGTATGAACCAGTTTCTCCCCATTGGTTTTATTGTAAGATAATAGATTCTAAGGAGACATGGATTCCTTTCAACTCTGAGGATTCACAGCAGCTAGAAGAGGCATATAGCTCTGGTAGGTGAAAATTATGACTTGAAATAGACAAAGACTTTTCTCTCTTCAAACTGTAATATAATGGTCCTTATATTGAGTACTGTGAAAACTAAATTTTAGATTTTTCTAGTTAAATAATTTCTTACAGCATTTTATATAGAACTTCTGTACTAGTACCTAGCCAATCAATAATATTCAAGAATTCGGTCTGTATTTTGAAAACAGTATCTATTATTTCTGCATAGTTACCCAATAATTTTTTTTTTCTTAGAGGTGGCCATCTAATTATATTGTCCAGGCTGGACCTGAACTCCTAGGCTCAAGCAGTCCTTCTGCCTGGGTCTCCAAAGTGCTGGGATTGCAAGCGTGTTACACCCTGTTCCTGGCCCCCCAATAATAATATCTTTAATGTTTTAACTTATGTTTTACATTATTTTATTAAGAATGTGTAAGGGGCCGGGCGCGGTGGCTCACGCCTGTAATCCCAGTACTTTGGGAGGCCGAGGCTGGTGGATCACGAGGTCAAGAGATCGAGACCATCCTGGTCAACATGGTGAAACCCCGTCTCTACTAAAAATACAAAAAATCAGCTGGGCATGGTGGCGCGTGCTTGTAGTCCCAGCT
>NW_016107320.1:12892429-12896350 GCF_001604975.1 Cebus imitator
GATTACAGGCACGCACCACCATGCCCAGCTAATTTTTTGTATTTTTAGTAGAGACGGGGTTTCACCATGTTGACCAGGATGGTCTCGATCTCTTGACCTCGTGATCCACCCTCCTCGGCCTCCCAAAGTGCTGGGATTACAGGCTTGAGCCACCGCGCCCGGCCGTGAAACCCCTTCTCTACTGAAAATACAAAAATTGGCCAGGTGTGGTGGTAGATGCCAATAGTCTCAGCTGCATGGGAGGCTGAGACAGAAGAATCGCTTGAACCCGGGAAGTGGAGGTTGCTGTGAGCCAAGATTGTGCCACTGCACTCCAGCCTGGGTGACACAGTGAGACTTGTCTCAAAAGAAAAAAAGAATGTGTATATTGTGGATGGGGGGTCAGGGGGATCACAGTGCAGAGGAATGAACTCTCTAACTTGTCACTTTTATAAAACAAGCATAATTCTAGTTATTGTGAATCATCATGATGGTTATTAATTTACCTTATGATTCCTCAAGCAAAAAAATTCAGAAAATTCACATTATATACATTTTTTTTAAGGGACACTGCTGTCTTTACTCAGAAAAAGAAGTATTTTTTTCATGTTTCATTAAAATCAGGAATGATTTTAATGGTTTGTAAAGTAGGTAGTGAAAAAGATAAGAATTAAATTTTATTTTATTTGGTAGAAACTGTTCATTCATGTGTTTTATAACATTATTTAGAGTATAACTCAGAATTGTATGTGAGGAGATTTATTTTGAAATATGGACTTCTTTTCCTCTTTTCAATCCTTAATAGGAAAAGATTGTAATGGGAGAATTGTTCCTACTGATGGGGGCAGATATGATGTTCATTTAGGGGAGAGGATGCGGTATGCCGTATACTGGGATGAACTGGCGTCGGAAGTGAGACGATGTACATGGTTTTACAAGGGGGACAAAGACAATAAGTATGTTCCCTACTCGGAGAGCTTCAGCCAAGTTTTAGAGGTATTCCTTTGACTCTTTTTTTACTCATCATTTTTTTCCTTCTCTTATTTAATAATCTTTTCTCTTGTAACTTATTTTGTGAAATTTCTAGAAAGCTTTTGGTTCTGTCTGCATCACTTTATAAAATATAATAAAGCATTTCTATTTACAAGCAAGTTTGAGAATAAAGTAGTCTTATTTTCAGATTTTGTTTTGTTTTGTTTTTTGAGACGGAGTCTTGCTCTGTTGCCTAGGCTGGAGTGCAATGGCGTGATCTTGGCTCACTGCAACCTCTGCCTCCCAGATTCAAGTGATTCTCTTGCCTCAGCCTCCCAAGTAGCTGGGATTGTAGGTGCCTGCCACCACACCTGGCTAGTTTGTTTTGTATTTTTATTAGAGATGGGGTTTCACCAGGTTGGCTAGGCTGGTCTCAAACTCTGGACCTCAAATGATCTACCGGCCTCTGCCTCCCAAAGTGCTGGGATTACAGGCATGAGCCACCATGCCTGGCCTTTTTCAGATTTTAAAATACGACGGAAATGATTGTGGTGTTTTAAGGAGTTAAAAAAAATAAAAATATTGGCGGGCACAGTGGCTCTCGCCTGTAATCCCAGCACTTTGGGAGGCCGAGGCAGGAGGATCACTTGAACCCAGGAGTATGAGAACACTGGGCAACAAAGCAAGATTCCACCACTACAAAAAAAAAAAATAAATGTGCACACATACACACACACAAGCACAAAATGCAAACTATATTATGCCTTTTATTTAAATTTTAATATTTTTCCCTAATATCCATCGTTAATATTTAAACTATGGTCACAGGATTGATCTTTTTTAGCTTTTATTTTTCTTGCTCTGAAAACTGAAATTTTTCTTTTAAATTGGAGTAGAACATTAATATTTGCTTTCTTTTTTTTTTTTTTTTGGAGACAGAGTCTTATTCTGTTGCCCAGGCTGGAGTCCAGTGGTGTGATCTCTGCACACTGTAACCTCTGCCTCCTGGGTTCAAGCAGTTTTCCTGCCTCACCCCCCAAGTAGCTGGAATTACAGGCACACCCCACCACACTGGCTAATTTTTATATTTTTAGTAGAGATGGAGTTTTGCCATGTTGGCCAGGCTGGTCTCAAATGCCTGACCTCAGGTGATCCTCCCACCTTGACCTCCCAAAGTGTTGGGATTACAGGCATAAGCAACCACGCCCAATCTAGAACATTAATATTAACAAATGTATTAAAATGGGAACAGTAATTATCTAGTGTAGATGATGGAGTTAGGAGTTTTTTTTTTTTTTCCTTTGTCCTGGTGCTACTATCAGTTGTAAATTCAAAAGAATTTAAAAATAAACTTGATAAATGGGAGTAGGATATTCTTATTGAAACTTGTTAATAAATTAGTAGTCTTGTGAATAAGTTCGGTTTTAATAGGAAGATTATTAGAGAACTCTAATGAAATGTGTTTTCTTTTAAGGAAACTTACATGCTTGCTGTAACTTTGGATGAATGGAAAAAGAAACTGGAATCTCCCAACAGAGAAATTATTATTTTACACAATCCAAAGGTAAAACAAAGCATTTCTTTTGTTGGGATACAAAGTTAATTGCACTATTAGGGAGAACTAAATTGGTTTATTTTGCTAAGCACTCTATGTCAGATAACATTTGTCAAATTTTATATTGAATTCACAGTTATGAAACTTAAAAACTTGTAGCCACTACTGTTATTTACCCAACTCAGCTTATACAAAATAATTTTCTTAGGGAAATTATGCCACTGTAGAATAAGAAAATCACTGACGTATTATGTGAGCGTGTCTTCTATGTAGAAGGGTATTATTGACAGATCTGTTAGCCTAATATATTTTCAGGGTTTGAATTTCAAGCTGTATGAGTTGTATATCAAAACTCCAGTTCAGATTTGACTGTATGAAAGACATTATTCTACACTTTAAAATGCATTGTGTAGGGATGACTATATTGTAGAATATCTTTATTGCTCTGATCTGTTCTGTTTAAGCTTATGGTGCATTACCAGCCAGTTGCAGGGTCTGATGAATGGGGTTCAACGCCCACAGAGCAGGGTCGACCAAGAACTGTGAAGAGAGGAGTTGAGAACATCTCTGTTGACATTCATTGTGGTAATGTTAATCATTTATTTTTTTCTTATCTTCTGATATATTTGTTCACTCCTTAAATTGTGATGTTTTTCTGTGGATTTGGATTACCTCAAGGCTTAAAAATAATCTTTAATCATGTGGGTTTAGTTGAGATTAGTATCACTTCATTTACTAAGAATCATAATAGATGTAAAAATCTCTTTCAAAGCTGCTAAGTACATATGGTAGGATGGGTAAAATTCGGCAATACTACCCAGGAAGTCACTAAGTACAGATGAACTGATTTAGTCCTAATTCCAAGAAGTGTGATTCCACTTACTTGACTCGAAATTTATTTCTGGTAACTCCTTGTCCTTGAAGATTTTCAGCTAAGGAAAACTGTTTTTCAGTAGGACCTGATTGTCCACTGCCATCTAGGTGGAATCATTTATGATTTTATAATATATTTAATTGAATTATAAAATTCCTTTTTTTTTTTTTTTGCGCAGAGGAGATGACTAGTCTCTTAGACAAAATTGTAGCTTTACTGTAATTTAAAAAGATGAGTTTAGGCCGGTCGAGGTGACTTGTGCCTGTAATTCTAGCACTTTGGGAGACTGAGGTGGGTGGATCACGAGGTCAAGAGATCAAGACCATCCTGGCCAACATGGTGAAACCCTGTCTCTACTAAAAATGCAAAAATCAGCTGGGCGTGGTGGCACGTGCCTGTAGTCCCAGCTTCTCAGGAGGCTGAGGCAGGAGAATCACTTGAACCCGGGAGGCGGAGGTTGCAGTGAGTCGAGATTGCGCCACTTGCACTCCCACTCCAGCCTGGCCACCTGGGGACAGAGAGAGACTCTATCTCAAAAAAA
>NW_016107320.1:12897437-12901021 GCF_001604975.1 Cebus imitator
AAAAAAAAAAAAAAAAGAAAGAAACCCAGTCTCTACAAAAAAATACAAAAATTAACTGGGCATGATAGCAGACATCTGTAGTCTCAGCTACTTGGGAGGTTGAAGCAGGGGATCACTTGAAACCCACAAGTTTGAGGCTGCAGTGAGTGGTGATCGCACCACTGCACTCCAGCCTGGGCAACAGAGTGAGATCCTTTCTTAAAAAATAAAAGTTTTTAAAACCTGAAAAAGAAATTAGTTTCTTTTTCAGAGATCAGAAAAAAGAAAAAAACCTGAAAAAAATTTTACAGACTTATTTCAAGATACATTAGAAACCAAGTAAAATCAGTGTATTTTTGCTAAGTACTTAAAGGACTATTTTGTATCTTTTAAATTACCTGTTCATATTTTAACTTGCTCATATTTATAACCTTTTCATAGCGAATGATACTAGAATACATGACTATACAGAATAATTTTCTTTTTAATTTCATTTATAGGAGAACCTTTACAAATAGATCACTTGGTTTTTGTAGTCCATGGAATTGGACCAGCTTGTGATCTCCGCTTCCGAAGCATTGTACAGTGTGGTAGGTTTGCAAAGCATGCGAGATTAGATCATTTAAGAATTTAATCCTTGCTCTTATGAGCTGAGATAAAGCCTTGTCTTTTATCTATTGTCTTAGCTGCATAAGAAGATTTGGAGAGTTAAAGACAGTTGGCAAGGTAGTAAAGCTTCTCAGCTTAGACCTGAGGTGCTAGGAAATTCCTAAGGCTAATAGTTTATACTCTTAACTATATAATATTCTTGAATGAACAAGCACTTAATCCCTATAAAGTTGTTTTATTATATGATGGTCCTATTTTTACCTATTTCAAGTTTACGGAGAACCATAAAGATGATAAAATTTAATAAATAATAGAAGCTTCAATCATTTTGTAATTCATACCGTGATAAACCTCTTGATACTGCAGTTGGGGGATTTAAGTCATCAGTATAGCTAGATTTTGAAAGTTGTCCTCTAAAACCTGATAGTATTCAAAGTTTAATTGTTCCAATTAGAGTGTCTTATTCTACTGGCTAATGGTTCTAAACATAAACTAGTATTGTGGAAGGTTGAAATTGATGTGATATGAATTTCAAACAGCAGTGTATTTTTTTTCTTTAAAGTATTGGGTGGTGCTTATTCATAAGAACCAGAAAGTTAGGATAGGAATTCAGCTGCAAGACTGTTGATGTATTGTCATGTGATTAAAAAAAAATTGAAACCATTCCCATGATGCTGATGTTTTGAAGTTAGCCTTCTTTTTTTTTTTTTGAGGTCTTGCTCTGTCACCCAGGCTGGAGTGTAGTGGCATAATCTCAGCTCACTGCAACGTCTGCCTCCTGGGTTCAAGCAGTTCTCCTGCCTCAGTTTCCCAAGTAGCTGCGATTACAGGTGCCTGCCACCATGCCTAGCTAATTTTTGTATGTTTAGTAGATGAGGGTTTTGCCGTGTTAGCCAGGCTGGTCTTGAACTCCTGGCCTCATGTGATCTGCCCACCTCGGCCTCCCAAAGTGCTGGGATTACAAGGCATGAGCCACTCCTCCCAGCCTGAAGTTAGCCTTCTTTTGATGAAGTATTTTATGTGGCAAAAGTGAGTAGTTAGAAAGGACACAGTGGCTCACGCCTGTAACCCCAGCACTTTGGGATGCCGCGGCAGATCACCTGAGGTCAGGAGTTCAAGACCAGCTTGGCCAATATGGCAAAACCCCATTTCTACTAAAAATAAAAAAATTAGCTGGGCGTGGTGGCATGCACCTGCAATCCCAGCTACTCTGGAGGCTGAGGCAGGAGAATTGCTCAAACTTGGGAAGTGGAGGCCGCAGTGAGGCAAAATCTCGCCACTGCACTCCAGCATGGGTGAGAGAGCAGTACTCCATCTCAATAAAAAAAAAGTTGTTAAAGAAACATCTTTTCCTGTATGCATTTATAATTTTTCCTGAATACCACTTTATTTTTGATGGAAGTTAATATGTGTTCTATGGAAATATAGTTAGAGTATAATTACATGATTTGTTGCATCCTAATTCTACAGATTTGTTGCTGCACTGTTGATGCATAAGTTAATTTTTTTTCCAGTTAATGATTTTCGCAGTGTTTCCTTGAACTTGCTACAGACACATTTTAAGAAAGCCCAAGAAAATCAGCAGATTGGGAGGGTAGAATTTCTTCCAGTCAACTGGCACAGTCCTTTGCATTCTACTGGTGTGGATATGTGAGTAATACTTTATACCTTTGAGTTGTTAGCTGTGATTGTATTTTCTGATTATTGCTATGCTTAGGGACATTTTTATGCCACAATTGACTGAATATTTAAAATTTCTTAGAGATATGCTATTAAATGTTGATCAGTCTCTTGGTTTAATTAGCCCTGTTTAGGAGTAGAGAGCTGTGTTTATCTTCGGTGTGTACTGGCTCACTAGTACTTACTATTACAGCTTTATTGTGTCTTTAGCATTAAAGCCAAATATTGCTATCTTCCCATAGCATATGACCATTTCCATCTTCAGATGTCAAAAGCCAACCATACCCCAAGATGTACAAAGTATTTTGTTGTTCCTTTTGTCATTATATTTATTTATTGATCTATTTAATTTATTTATTTGAGGAATTAACAGTCTTTATTGGGCTCAGACCAGGACTCCATGGGTTTTGAGGACCTCTGTGTGTTTGTCAGTTTTCTTCTTCACGTTCTTCTCGGCCTGTTTCTGTAGCCTCATGGGCTGTTTCTTCTTCTGGTAATGGATCTTGGCCTTCTTTCTCTTCTCCTCCAGGGGGGCTGTCACTGCCTGGTACTTCCAGCCAACCTCGTGAGCCTGCTGCCCCAGACAGGCAAACTTTCTTGTAGGCTTCAGATGCACAACCTTGAGGGCAGCAGGAATCACCATCTGCTTTTTCTTGTCGTAGGGCAGTGGGATGCCATCAAACACCTTAAGGCGGTCCAGGGTGGCCTGGCCTCACTTGGTCTTGTGGGAAAGCATGCCTTGCACTGTTCGCCAGAATATGCAGCTAGGGGCCTGGAAGTGGTAGGGGCCTTGGGAAGGGTTGGTGTTTGTCTGCTTGCAGAGGAAAGCCAGATACTTCAACTCATTTCTTTAGAAATTGCTAGAAATGTTGATGCCCTCACAGCGTATGACCACCACCTTCCTGCCCAGCAGTATCTGCTTAGCCATGATGGCCTCCAGGTGGCCCAGGAGATGGCTTCGACCATCGAGCACCAGGACCTGCACCTCGCCATCTTCACTAGCCACCTGGGAAAGCTGTTATTATATTTAAATAGTATTTGTCCAAATTTAGAAAAAAGGAATTCTCAAACATTAAACTATTAGCATTTATAACTTGAGCTATAATTGGTACAGTGACTTTTAAGTGATGGCTTTCCTAAGGTACAAGCCCCTAGTTTTGTTGCTTAAATTGAGGATATCTAGCTATGGGTCCTCCAGCAAGTAGTGTGTTTCTAATACAGTTCTAGAATAGAACCAGGAGATGCAGGAAGTAGCATTGTTTCCATGCTGCTCTTGGAAATGACTTTTCTGATTCTGTGTCTCTCAGTCCTCAATA
>NW_016107320.1:12901681-12903023 GCF_001604975.1 Cebus imitator
TGGTTGTAGTGACATGGTATGATCACAGCTCACTGCAGCCTGGACCTCCTTGGGCTCAGGTGATTCTCCTACCTCAGCCTCCCAAATACTACTGGGACTGTAGGCACGTGACACCACTCCCAGCTAATATTTCTATTTTTTGTAGAGATGGGCTTTTACCATGTTGGCCAAGCTGGTCTTAAACTCCTGGGCTCAAGCAATCTGTCTGCCTTGGCCTCCTAAAGTGCTGGGATTACAGATATTAGCCACAGCACCTGGCCTGAACTCGTGTGTGTGTGTGTGTGTGTGTGTGTGTGTGTGTGTGTGTGTCTTAGTCTTATTTTATTTATCTTATTATTTTATTTTAGAGACTGAGTCTCGCTCTGTTGCCCAGGCTGGAGTGCAGTGGCATGATCTTGGCTCATTGCAACCTACACCTCCTGGGTTCCAGCGATTCTCCTGCCTCAGCCTCCCGAGTGGCTGGTATTACAGGTGTACACCACCATGCTTGGCTAATTTTTGTATCTTTAGTAGAGACAGGGTTTCACCATATTGGCCAGGCTGGTCTCGAACTCCTGACCTTGTGATCCGCCCGCCTCCACCTCCCAAAGTGATGGGATTACAGGTGTGAGCCACTGCTCCCAGCCTGAACAGTATATTTTAAAGGACTTAAAAAATATAGAACCATAACACTATTATCACACTTAAAAATTTCTTAATATCATCAAATATCTAGTCAGTGTTCAAATTTCCAGTTGTCTATTATAATTTTTATATACCTATTTATATAATTACAAACACCTGTTTTAAACTAGAATCTAAATAAAGTCCATACATTGCAATTAGTTGATAGGGCTTTTATTTTAAGTCTCTCTTGGGCTGGGTGCAGTGGTTCACACCAGTAATCCCAGCAATTTGGGAAGCTGAGGCAAGTGGATCACCTGAAGTCCGGACTTTGAGACCAGCCTGGCCAACATGGCAAAACCCCATCACTACTAAAAATACAAAAATTAGCTGGGTGTGGTGGCACTTGCCTGTAATCCCAGCTATTTGGGAGGCTGAGGCAGGAGAATTGCTTGAATTTGGGAGGCAGAAGTTACAGTGAGCCAAGATTGTGCCACTGCCCTCTAGCCTGGACAACAGAGCAAGACTCCGTTTCAAAAAAAAGTCTCAATTTCTTGGATTACCTCTCTGTCTACATCTATGGTTTTCTTGCAGTTTACATATAGAAGAAATGGGTTTGACTTGCAGGGTTTCTTTTTTTTTTTTTGAGACGGAGTTTCGCTCTTGTTACCCAGGCTGGAGTGCAATGGCGCGATCTCGGCTCACCACAACCTCCGCCTCCTGGGTTCAGGCAATTCTC
>NW_016107320.1:12903588-12907341 GCF_001604975.1 Cebus imitator
TGCAACCTCTGTCTTTTTGGTTCAAGCAATTCTTCTGCTTCAGCCTCCCAAGTAGCTGGGATTACAGGCACATGCCACCACGCCCAGCTAATTTTTGCTATTTTTAGTAGAGATAGGGCTTCACCACATTGGCCGGAATGGTCTCAACCTCTTGACCTTGTGATCCAACCACCTCGAAGTGCTGGGATTGCTGGTGTGAGCCACCGTGCCCGGCCCCTTTGTCCTCTTTTTGTTTTTTCCTATGAATTTGACAATTGTTTCTTATAAAATGTTTAATCTTGAAGGCTTAAAATTGCAAGTGGCTATGAAATGTATTTAAAATTCCTGCTTAAATTATCTTTCCTTTTTTCAGAGATCTGCAGCGAATAACCCTGCCCAGCATTAACCGCCTCAGGCACTTCACCAATGACACAATTCTGGATGTCTTCTTCTACAATAGCCCCACCTACTGTCAGACTATTGTGGACACAGTTGCTTCTGAAATGAACCGAATATATACACTTTTTCTGCAGAGGAACCCTGATTTCAAAGGGGGTGTATCCATTGCTGGTCATAGTTTAGGTAACAAATGAATTCTGTGTGACCAGAAAAGACTGTCACATTTTGAAGACACCTGTTTTTGAAGCACAGTGTCTTTTATCAGTATGAAGTTCAGAGGTTTGAAATAGTCTGTGATCAAGAAATTTGGAAGGGGTTGGAAGGGTGGTGGTAAATTGGAAGGAAAGACTACTTCCTGTGTAGATTTGCTTATGTGTGTAATTGGCTTATGACTTTTTTGTATAACAGACAGCCATTTAGTGCTAATGCTTAGAAATTGTCCCTTCTTCTATTTTACTTATAGGTTCGCTTATATTGTTTGATATCCTAACAAATCAGAAAGATTCTTTGGGGGATATTGACAGTGAAAAGGTAATTTAGATGTTCAGATAGGTTTTTGTGTAGTTTTCTTTAGTAAGGATTTATAGAATTTAGATTTATTTTTTGTTTTTAGCTGAGTTTAGTTTTGTGTCATGACATTATGTTTAGTAAACTCATTTTAATAGACTTTTAATTATCTGTCATTCTTGGATGATAGAAGCAAGATAGTAATATGCTTCTACAAATAATAATTGTTATATTCTAAAATAACCATAGGTATCTTATTTTTTGTGTGTGAATATGCACTGCTGGCTGGACGCGATGGCTCACGTCTGTAATCCCAGCACTTTGGGAGGCCAAGGCAGGCGGATCACCTGAGGTCAGGAGTTCAAGACCAGCTTGGCCAACATGGTGAAACCCCATCTCTACTAAAAATACAAAAATTAGCCTGTCATGGTGGTGCATACCTGTAATCCCAGCTACTTGGGAGGCTGAGGCAGGAGAATTGCCTGAACCTGGGAGAAGGAGGTTGCAGTGAGCCGAGATCGTGTGCCACTGTACTCCAGCCTGGGCGACAGAGTGAGATTCTGTCTCAATCAGTCAATCAATAAGCACTGCTGATGTGTTAATAGAGTTACAGAATCATTGAACTAAATGAAGTTTGCATATGAATGAATGAATTGGCTACAAATTGATATGATTTATAGAAACTGTTCGAAAGTATTTGGGGACTTGATTAAATGTTATTTTAGTAAAAAGTCCTGTGACTATGTATTACCTATAGGATTGATTTGGTACTTAGCATATATTATTTTGTATTTTTAAAATCTTTAAGTGTGCTGTTTCTCCTGTTGGATCATGAGTTCTTCCAGAGCAGAACTTGTCTTAGACTGTTTTATTACTTAAGCACTGTTTCCCTAATTTCTTAAGCACTGAGCTCCCTTAAAACTCAGCAAATGTTTGTTGATGATGAGTATTTTGCTCATTTCTTTAAAAACATATTTTTAGTTGAAGTTGCAAAACTTTGGACCTCTTAATTTATATCTTGCATAAATGACAATTTATTAAAGTTAAGATACTTTGCTGTGGAAATCTATGTATTTATTTACCACAAAATGGTATTAATAAAGGGAACTAAATTGAATTTCAAGAATATGAGCTTTGTAATTTAATTTTTAGGATTCGCTAAGTATTGTAATGGACCAAGGAGATACACCGTCACTAGAGGAAGATTTGAAGAAACTTCATCTCTCTGAATTCTTTGATATCTTTAAGAAGGAGAAAGTAGATAAGGAAGCTCTGGTAAAAATTATCTTTTAAAACTTTATGCCAAGCCATTTTCAGTATTTTTATTGTTTATCTTCATGTTTACTAAAAGCCTACCCTTTAGACACTTTTTAGTCATAAATACTTTATCATTAATAATGTTCTTTAGTGTTATTTATTTGCTTTTTATCATATCAAGTGACCTTTGCTTTATGGAAGTCCAAAGTTTAGATGGCCATATTGATAATCATAGAGCAGTGGAGCAGACTAACCAGTACAGCTCACAGAAAACATGAGTGCAAGAACAAACACCTAAACAAACAGCTATTCCAACTCTAATTTTCTGTTGTACTTTCAAGAGCTCTACTGTTATTTGCATGTTTATTTTTTAATTTTTTTGTTTTTGATGGAGTCTCTGTTGCCCTGGCTGGAGTGCAATGGCACGATCTTTGGCTTACTGTACTGTCCACCTCCTGGGTTCAAACAACTCTCCTGCCTCTTAGCTTCCCGAGTAGCTGGGATTACAGGTGCCCGCCACCACACCCGGCTAATTTTTGTATTTTTAGTAGAGATGGGGTTTTACCATATTGGCCAGGCTGGTCCCGAGCTCCTGACCTCGTTATCTGCCCGCCTCGGCCTCCCAAAGTGCTGGGATTACAGGCGTGAGCCACCACATCCGGCCTGCTTGTTTGTTTTTTCCCACTTTTGTTGTGACTTTTTCTGATTTGTGATACATTCACTCATTTAACAGATATTTAGTAAATGCTTACTATACCAAGTATTAGATAGATTGGTACATTAGATATGATCTCTGACCTCATAGTGTTTATAGTTTAGTGAGGAATCACACACATCATTGGATTATGATAAGAACTAAGTAGGAAAAGTCCACCATGTAATAAGAATTAACCTGGTGTCAGAAGGTGCAGGAAATCTTCCCTAAATATGAGTGACACTTGAGATATTGATTGTTAGTCTGTTCCATACTTGTGTGTTTTCTATATGTTCTTAGTGCTTTCGTTCATGAGCAGGAATATAATCCTTGTCAGGCATGTGACATCTAAGTCAATATAGAAATTAAGGAAGATTTTTATGTCCTGAAGTCCTTAAAATGCCAACTTCTCTAGGTTTTTTTTTTTTTTTTAAACAATAACATAATGTTGTTTGTATTATTGTAACATTGATAAGTATTGATATTTTCTATTCTTTTTTAGGCTGTTTCATGAATAAAACAGGTCTTTTTCTCTGGAAGTTATTAATGATATTTTACTACTAGAGACAGGCAACAACAGAGTGCCTAGGTCTTATTCCTCTTATGCCATGGGATTGATTTTATTTTGTCTAGAAATAAGAAAGACTTGGTTTTCTATGCCTAGGCTTTATGTACAGACAGAGATCTTCAGGAAATGGGAATTCCTTTAGGACCAAGAAAGAAGATATTAAACTATTTCAGCACCAGAAAAAACTCAATGGTATGTATCTAATACAACTTGTTGGACTAGGCAATTCTTTGATGTCCATAGTGTATCCTTGGGCTTTGTAAGATGTTTATTCTGGGGAGCTAAGCAGTTTTTTGGTAATTGATCTTTGGCGCTCTCTTTTTTTTTTTTTTTTTTTTTTTTTTTTTTT
>NW_016107320.1:12907644-12909152 GCF_001604975.1 Cebus imitator
GTTGCCCAGGCTGTAGTACAGTGGAACAATTTTGGCTCACTGCATCCTTCACCTCCTGGGTTCAAGGGATTCTCCTGCCTCAGCCACTTGAGTAGCTGAGATTCCAGGCACACACCACCATGCCCAGCTAACTTTTTGTATTTTTAGTAGAGATGGGGTTTCACTATGTTGGATGGCTGGTCTTGAACTCCTGACCTCAGGTGACCCACCTGCCTCAGCCTCCCAGAGTGCTGGGATTACAGACGTGAATCACCACTCCTGGCTCTTCTTTTTTTTATATCCTTAAAAGTGTTATTAGCTTCAGAAATCATCTTCCCTCTGAAATTCTCCTACCATTTATTTATTTATTTTGCTTTTTTCTTTTCATGAGAGCTTTACTGATACATAATTCACATCACATACCATAAAATTCACCCTTTTAAAGTTTACAATTTAATGGTTTTTAGCATATTCATAGAATTATGTATCTATTACCACCATCCAATTCCAGCATATTTCCATTGTCCCTCAGGGAAACCCCATACCCATTTGCTGTCACTCCCCATTGTGCTCTGCCCCCAGCCTCTGTCAGCCACTAATCTACTTTCTGTTTCTACAGATTTGCTTATTTTGGACATTCCATATAAATGGAATCATAAAATATGTGGCCTTTTGTGAATGGCTTCTTTCACTTAGCATAATGTTCTCAAGTTAACCTGTGTTGTAACAGTACTTCCACTTTGGTTTTTCTGGTCACTGAATTCCTTTTTGTATCTTAGTTCTTCTTTTTTTTTTTTGGAACGGAGTCTTGTTCTGTTGCCCAGGCTGGAGTGCAGTTGCACAACCTTGGCTCATTTGCAACCTCCACCTCCTGGGTTCAAGCGATTCTCCTGCTTCAGCTTCCTGAGTAGCTGGGATTACAGGTGTGTGACACCACGCCAAGGTGATTTTTATACTTTTAGTAGAGATGGGGTTTCACCATGTTGGCCAGGCTGGTCTTGAGCTCCTGATCTCAAGTGATCTGCCCACCTCAGCCTCCCAAAGTTCTGGGAATACAGGCATAAGCCGCCATGCCCGACCAGGAGTTAGTTCTTTTCCAACTTTTTAGCAGGTGGCTCAATCCTTTTTTAAGACTCAGTTCTTGGCCCAGTCTGTGTATTGTATTCTACACCCATAGACATCCTACTTGCCTTGATTGCAGAGGCACAGCACTTCATAGAACTTTAGCAATTCTCAGCATTCTCTTCCCACAGTGCCCTGCTATTGTTTTCTCTAATGGTTGTTGCCTAAAGTTTCAACTGCTGTTGAAATGGCTATATACAACTTTCATCATTTTAGAGCATGTAGGAATGTCAGTTAACAATTTCAGGGAATAGTTTAATCTTGTTTTCTGAGGGAATCTTCCTAGAATTTTTGGCTGCCATTTCAGAACTTTCCCAAGCATCCTTTAAAACCAGTAGAAAACTATATAATCCTTTGATTATGCTTTTACTATATAGTAGCTCCCCATAACTTTTTTTTTTTTTTTT
>NW_016107320.1:12909272-12915686 GCF_001604975.1 Cebus imitator
TGAGCCACCATGCCCAGCTAATTTTTTGTATTTTTAGTAGAGACAGGGTTTCACCATGTTGACCAGGATGGTCTCGATCTCTTGACCTCGTGATCCACCCGCCTTGGCCTCCCACAGTGCTGGGATTACAGGCTTGAGCCACCGTGCCCGGCCAACTTTTTTTTTTTTAAATAGAGACTATGTTGCCCAGGTTGGACTTGAACTCTTGGGCTTAAACAGTCCTCCTCCCTCAGCATCCTGAGTAGCTGGGACTACAGGTCCATACTGCCGTGTCCAGTTTCTCCACATAACTATTTTTTATTCTTTAGGGTATTAATAGACCAATGCCGCAGTCTGCTTCAGGGGCAAACATCGCCAAAGAATCTGAGTTCTGCAGTAGGAGTAATACTAGAAATGATGACTATCTGGATGTTGGCATTGGGCAGGTAACTAATTCTCTGATCATTTTATCACCTGTTATTGGTATGGTAGAAACAGATGTAACTTTATTACTAATAAGATATGCTTTTATTTTCTTTCTTCGAGGTGTCTGTGAAATACCCCCGGCTCATCTATAAACCAGAAATATTCTTTGCCTTTGGATCTCCCATTGGAATGTTCCTTACTGTCCGAGGACTAAAAAGAATTGATCCCAACTACAGATTTCCAACGTGCAAAGGTTTCTTCAATATTTATCACCCTGTAAGCATTGTATAGCCATCGTGATTTTACCTAAGTATTAGGGCTTACTGGTAGAGAACATACGATTTTCTGTTGTGTTAATTTGTTTTTTTTTTCCTATTCCATTCTCTAGCAATGAGATAACTTATAATAGTATTGCTTTGGAAGTTATGGGGCAGAACTGTACATTTTTAAAAAATGAACTTATGATTATTGCTTAAAATACGTAGTTCTGGTTGTGCATGGTGGCTGATACCTATAATCATAGCACTTTGGGAGGCCGAGGCAGGAGGTTTGCTTGAGCCCAGGAGTTGAAAGCTGTAGTGAGCCATGGTTGCACCACTGCACTTCAGCCTGGGTGACAGAGCAAGAAAAAAAAAAGGTTATATAGTTTCCAGACTTTCTGTGTTCAGCAGAGGTAAATGTAGCTCTTGTTTTTTCTATGTAGTTTGATCCTGTGGCCTATAGGATTGAACCAATGGTAGTCCCAGGAGTGGAATTTGAGCCAATGCTGATCCCACATCATAAAGGCAGGAAGCGGATGCACTTAGGTAAGCCTGAGCATAGAACTTGATAATTCTAGACCTTTTGGCCAGTGCAAAGGGCGTCATTCACTCTGTTCAGCTGTGCTGGACCTTAAACTCTTTAAATCATTTAATGTTCTCTATGTGTTTCAGAACTGAGAGAGGGCTTGACCAGGATGAGTATGGACCTTAAGAACAACTTGCTAGGTTCGCTGCGGATGGCCTGGAAGTCTTTTACCAGAGCTCCATACCCTGCTTTACAAGCTTCAGAAACGGGAGAAGAAACGGAAGCAGAACCGGAATCAAATTCAGAGAAGCCTAGTGGTCAGTGACACTGTACACACTGACCAGCTGCCAGATAAGAGGGATGCCATGGTGTGGCATTTTTCATAGCTAATTTCACAGTTAAAATCACATTCTTTTGCTTTAATTTTCAACTTCTAAAGAGCTCTGTTCCTGCTTTCATTTAGTATAAACCCAAGGCAAATGACCCAGCTATAAAAGGTACAGTAACGAGATGTGTTGAGCAAAAGCAAAAAAGGGGATTGGACAAAATTAGTGTGACCTGAGAAGGAGCTTTAAGGAGATTGAGAGGAGGAAGATGAGAGAGAGCTCTCTGAACAGAGAGTAGCTCATTCTGCGGTAAACTTGGAGTGTGAGGAGAACTTAACAGGATAACCCTGAGGGTCAAAAGGTTTTAGATTCTTATGGTTCTTCCATATCCAGATGTTAACACAGAAGAGACCTCTGTGGCAGTTAAAGAAGAAGTCCTGCCTATCAATGTGGGGATGCTGAATGGAGGCCAACGCATTGACTATGTGCTGCAGGAGAAGCCTATTGAAAGTTTTAATGAGTATTTATTTGCTTTACAAAGCCATCTGTGCTACTGGTGAGTGTTGTTTATTTTTGTTTCTGTTTCGTTTATCTGTTTCATAGATATTTGATAGATGTAGAAAAAGGAGGATAGGTGTTGGCTGGCTCAGGCTTGGAAGCTCAGCACTTTGGGAGGCCAAGGTGGAGGACTGGTTGAGTTCAGGAGTTTGAGACCAACCTGGGCAACATAGCAAGACCTTATCTCTACAAAAAATAAATTAGCTGCGTATGGTGGTATGCGCTTGTAGTCCCAGCTACTCAGGAAGGTGAGGTAGGAGGCTCACTTGAGCCCAGGAGCTCGAGGCTGCAGTGAGCTATGATCATACCACTGCACTCTGGCCTGGGTGACAGAGCAAGACCCTGTCTCAAAAAAAAAAAAAGGATAGACATGTGTACCTTTGGGATTAAAATGACTTCTCATTTAGACAGCACAATCATGCCATTTCAAGAACCTGGTTTAAACACACTTTTATTTTGCAGCTGGGTAAAACATGGTTGAGGCTAATGATGCCAACAACCATAAGTTCAGTTAGCTTGGTGTTAAAAATGTGTCTTTCGGCCATTTAGGTGCATATGAGTGAATTGGAACAAGTAACATTACTGTTGTTGGAAGTATTATAGCGACCCCATTTGAAAGCATTTAGGTAGCTAGATCAGAATTATTATTATTTTATCATTATTTGAGTCAGGGTCTTGCTGTGTCACCCAGGCTGGAATGCAGTGGCATGCTCATGGTTCACTGCAGCCCTGACCTCCTGGGCTCAAGTGATCCTCCCAACTCAGTCTCTCCCTAGTAAGTAGGATGACAGTTGTGCTCCACTATGCCCAGCTAATTTTTGTAATTTTTTTTTTGAGATGGAGTCTTACTCTGTTGCCAGGCTGGAGTGCAGTGGCATGATCTCAGCTCACTGCAGCCTCCACCTCCCAGGTTCAAGTGACTCTCCTGCCACAGCCTCCCGAATAGCTGGGATTACAGGTACCCACTGTGATGCCCAGCTAATTTTTGTATTTTTGGTAGAGATGGGGTTTCACTGTGTTGGCCAGGATGATTTCAATCTCTTGACTTCGTGATCCCCTCATCTTGGCCTCCCAAAGTGCTGGGATTACAGGCGTGAGCCACCATGCCTGGCCAATTTTTCTTAATTTTTGTAGATACAGGGTTTCTCCACGTTTCCCAGGCTGGTCTCAGACTTAAAGCAATCAACCTGCCTTGGCCTCCCAAAGTGCTGAATTACAGGCATAAGCCACCATACCTGGACATAATTATTATTATTATTATTTTTTTTTTGAGAGGGAGTTTTGTTCTTGTTGCTCAGGCTGGAGTGCAGTGGCATGATCTTGGCTCACTGCAACCTCCGCCTCCGGGTACAAGCAATTCTTCTTGCCTCAGCCTCCCGAGAACCTGGGACTAGAAGCACGTGCCACCATGCCTGGCTAATTTTTGTATTTTTAGTAGATATGGGGTTTCACCATGTTGGTCGGGCTGGTCTCAAACTCCTTACCTCGTGATCCGCCCACCTCAGCGTCCCAAAGTGCTGGGATTACAGGCGTGAGCCACTGTTCCCGGCTAGAATTATTATTAAATATAATTGGTTACCTGATGGATTGTGGAATGGATTAATGACACTTATGGAAATTCAGGCCAGGTATGGTGGCTCATGCCTATAATCCCAGCACTTTGGAAGGCCGAGGAAGGATGATTGCTTGAGGCCAGGTGTTAAAGGCTGCAGTGAGCAATGAGCCTGAGTTGCAGAGTGAGACCATGTCTGAAAAAACAAATAGTATAAAACAATACCAATTAATTACTAAAGAAGTTGACATAAAGAAAAATAAAGCAAGGAAAATAGGATGGGTCAGAGATAAGTGTTTTAAAAATGAAAGCTCAGACCAGCCTAGCCAACATGGCGAAATCTCATCTCTACTAAAAATACAATTAGCTGGGTGTGGTGGTGCTTGCCTATAGACCCAGCTACTAGGGAGACTGAGACAGGAGAATTATTTGAACCCAGGAGGCAGAGGTTGCAGTGAGGTGAGGTTGCTCCACTGGACTCCAGCCTGGGTGACAGAGTGAGACTCTGTCTCAGAAAAAGAGAAAGCTTCAAAGGTCCTAATAATTTTTCTCTTGAATTCTGAAAAGGAATTATCATCTGATGTAATCACTATCATTTGTATATAATAAATACAGTAGAGGCCATGACATAAAATCAAAGTGCAGTTCATTAAAACCAATCTTGTAAGGGGCTAAAATAATGCTAAGAATGATCTTTGCTGATCTGGCTTGATAGAAGAGTTCTTTTAATATTTCTGTGTGGGCAGTACATTTATATGGTTTGAAATTCAAATAAAAATAAAATGAAAAGCCTCTTTTTTATTTTGTTTCTTGCTAACTAGTTTCTTCCGCATATATGGCTAATGTAAGATATCTTCCAGCCATCTATTTTATGCCTCCATAGTGTATATATGTATGTGAATATATTCTTTCCCTTTTTTAAAAAATATAAATAGTATCATATTAAAGGCAATGTTCTGTGCCTTGTTTTTTCTACTAGTATACGTTGGCATTTTTTAACCCTTACATGTAGTTTCCTCATTTTTTTAATCTGCATAGTCTTCCATTGTCTAAATACACCATAATTTATGTATCCAGTCCTCTACTCGTGGACTTTCAGGTTTCCTTTTCCTTTGCATACACCTTGTTGATATCCTTTCACCTACTCATGAGTGTATTTGTAATGTAAAATACTTTAAATTGGAATTGATGGCATAAAGGTATATACATTTGTAAAATTTGATAAATATTGCCAAATAAGAGATTGTACCTTTTTATACTCCCAGCAATAATGTATGAAAGTGTGTTTCTTCACAGCTTTTCCAACACAGTTTCATTAATTTTAAATCTTTGCCAATTTGTTGGGTCGAAAATGTACATTATACTCTACATATTTAAATAATACACATTTGATGAGTTTTGACATGCATATACCGGTGAAGCCATCACCACAATCAACTTAATGAACATATTCATCACTCTGACAAGTTTCCTTGTGTCTTTGTAATCCTTCCCTTTTCTCTTCACCACTCCTCCTAATTTCCAGGGAGCCACTGATCTGTTCTGTCACTATAGATGTGTTTGCTTTTGACTTCTATTTGGAATCATACAGTGTGTGTGTGTGTGTGTGTGTGTGTGTGTGTGTGTGTTTGAGACAGAGTCTTGTTCTGTCATCTAGGCTGGAGTGCAGTGACACAATCATAGCTCACTGTTGCCTAGATCTCTGGGCTCAAGGAATCCTCCCATCCCAACCTCCTGATTAGCTGGGACTGCAGGCATGTGCCACTGGGCCTGCCTAATTTTTGTTTTTGTAGAGATGGTGTCTCACTATGTTGCCCCCATTGGTGTCAAACTCTTGGCCTCAAGCATTCCTCTTTGGCCTCCCAAGCTGTTGGGATTATAGATGTGATCTCAAAATAACATAATTATTTTGAGATTCATTCATGTTGTGTATATCAATAGTTTGTTCCTTTTTATTGCTGAGGAGTATTCCTTTATATGGATATATCACAGTTTATCCATTCACCTGCTGATGGATATTTAGATAGTTTCCAGTTTTTGGCTATTAACGAACAAAGCTGCCAGGAACATTCATGTATAAGACTTTGCATGGACGTATTCTTTAATTTCACTTGGGTAAATACTTAGGAATGGAATGGGTGGATGCCATATGGAAATGTATCTTTAAAAGAAAATGCTGAACTGTTTTGTCACCAGCAGTTTACATCTCTGTCAGCAATGTTTGAGAGTTCCAGTTGCTCCACATCAACATTTTTTTTTGGGAGAGAGTCTCACTCATCTATAATCACCCAGGCTGGAGGGCAGTATTGCGATTATAGCTTACTGCAGCCTCGACCTTTTGGGCTCAAGTCATCTTTCCATCCCAGCCTCCCGAGCAGCTGGGAGTAGCTAGGACCGCAGATGTGCACCACCATGCCCAGCTAATTTTTACATATGGCTATCCAGCTATTCTAGCAGCATTTGTTGAAAAGTTCATCCAGATGAAGTAACTGTTGAATTGCCTTGACACCATGGTGAAAATCAATTGACCTTATATATGTGTTTCTATTTCTGGACTTTATTCCATTGATTGCTTTGTCTTGATGCCAGGAAAACACTTAAGGTAGTTTTATAAGTCTTGAAATCAGGTAGCATGAGACTCCCAATTTTGTTCTTATTCAAAGTTATTTTGGCTATTGTAGGTCTGCTGTATTTCCATATATGATTTAGAATCAGCTTGTTAATTTCTACAAAGATGTTTGCTGCGACTTTGTGGTTGCTCTTTTTTTTTTTTTTTTTTTTTTTTTT
>NW_016107320.1:12915884-12937376 GCF_001604975.1 Cebus imitator
GGGGTTTCACCGTGTTGACCAGGATGGTCTCGATCTCTTGACCTCGTGATCCACCCGCCTCGGCCTCCCAAAGTGCTGGGATTACAGGCTTGAGCCACCGCGCCCGGCTGTGGTTGCTCTTTATCAAGATCAATTTTATCTATAAATGAACGTAGATTGCATTTTATTTCTAGAGAATCAACATTTTAATAATATTGAATCTTCTGGTCCATGAACATGGTATTTTTCAGTTTATGTAGGTGATCTCTAAGTTCTCTCAGCAGTGTTTCATAGTTTTTATTATATATACTGTGCACAGTTACAGTTTTACTTTTCTTTTTAAATTGGAGATGAGGTCTCTCTATGTTGCACAGGCTGTTCTTAGACTCATGGCCTCCAGTGTTTCCCCCACTTTGGCCTCCCAAAGTGCTGGGTTTATAGGTGTGAGCCACAGTACCCCACCACACAGTCCATTTTTAAATTCCTATTATGAATAGGTTCAACATCTTAACATTTACTAAGGGCTATTTTTATTTCCTTTTCTGGGAGTTATCTATATTCCTTACTCCCTTTTATATTGAAATGTTGACTTTTTTTGTGTTGATTAGTCTGTAATATGAGTTACAGATAACTTTTCCCCATTTTGCCTTTTGATATTGCTTATGTTGGTTTTGGGTGAGTAAAAAAATTTTATTTATTTTTATTTTTGAGATGGAGTCTTAGTCCGTCACCCAGGCTGGAATGGAATGACAGAATCTTGGCTCACTGCAACCTCCGCCTCCAGGGTTCAAGTGATTCCCCTGCCTCAGCTTCCTGAGTAGTTAGGATTATAGGCATGCACCACCATGCACAGCTAATTTTTATATTTTTATTATTTTTTTCATTTTATTTTGTTTTTGTAATTTTATATTTTTAGTAAAGACAGGGTTTCACCATGTTGGTCAGGCTGGTCTTGAACTCCTCACCTCAGGTGATCCACCTGCTCCTTCCTCCCAAAGTGCTGGGATTACAGGCATGAGCCACCGCAGCCAGTCAGATTTTTTATTTTTGTGTAATCAAATTTGTTGACATTTGCTTTTCAGTTTCTGGAATTTGTGTCATACTTAGATCTTCCTTACTTTCCAAAAAAAATTCTTACCACAGTATTTTCTTTTTTTTTTTGAGATGTAGTTTTGCTCTTGTTGCCTAGACTGGAATGCAGTGGCGTGATCTTGGCTCACTGCAACCTCTGTCTCCTGGGTTCAAATGATTATCCTGCCTCAGCTTCCCAAGTAGCTGAGATTACAGGTGTGCATCACTACGCCTGGCTAATTTTGTCTTTTTAGTAGAGACAAGGTTTCACTATGTTGGTCAGGCTGGTCTCAAACTCCTGACCTTAAGTGATCCACCTGTCTCGGCCTCCCAAAGTGCTGGGATTATAGGTGTGAGCCACCGAACCCAGCATCACAGTATATTCTTTTTTGTGTGTGACCGAGTTTCATTCGTGTTGCCTAGGCTGGACTGCAATAAGCCGAGTGTAATCTCGGTTCATTGCAACCTCTGTCTCTTGGGTTCAAGCGATTTTCCTGCCTCAGCCTCCTGAGTAGCTGGGATTACAGGCATGTGCCACCATGCCTGGATAATTTTGTATTTTTAGTAGAGATGGGGTTTCTCCATGTTGGTCAGGCTGGTCTTGAACTCCTGACCTTGCCCTCCTAAAGTGCTTGGATTACAGGTGTGAGCCACCACACCTGGCCTGTATTCTTTTATATATATATATATATATATATATTTATTTTGCCATGTTGCAGGATTTTGCCATGTTGCCCAGACTGGAATGCAGTGGCTTTTCACAGGCATAATCTTAGTGCTCTAGACCCTTGAATCCTGGGCTCAAGCAATCCTCTTGCATTGGTCTCCTGAGTAGCTGAGACTGCAAGTATACAACACCATGCCTGCCTATTCTAATATTTTATCATCTCATTTTTACCTATAAATCTTTGATACAGATTCAGGTCCTTCGTGTCTCAACACTATTAATAGATTTGAGGTTATAACTTAATTAAATTTTTTTTTTTTGAGACAGAGTCTCACTCTGTTGCCTAGGCTAAAGTGCAGTAGTACGGTTGAGGCTCACTGCAACCCCCTCTTCCTGGGTTCAAGTGATTCTTCTGCCTCAGCTTCTTGAGTAGCTGGGACTATAGGCGTGTGCCATCACACCTGGCTATTTTTTGTATTTTTAGTAGAGATGGGGTTTCACTGTGTTGGCCAGGTTGGTCTTGAACTCCTGACCTCAGGTGATCTGCCTGCCTTGACTCCCAGAGTGCTAGGATTATAGGTGTGAGCCACTGTGCCTGACCACTTAATTAAATTTCTATTCATAATTGGGACTATTTCTCAGCTTTTATTATTTATTGATCTGCTTATTTATGTACCATTTTAATATCTGATAGAGCTAATTCCCACTTGTTGATACAGGAATTTCTTGAGCTGGGGTCTGTGTATGTGGAGTTTGTGAGAGATGGGGGATGTATATGAATCCAATGAAATACAGGTTTATAGTTGTGGTTACATTGTGATTCTTTCTGGGGAGAAATCCATAATTTCATTAGATTCTCAAAAGGATGCATGACTCAATAAATGTTGAACCACGGATTTGGAAGAATGTTAGAGGCTTACATCCTTAAGGCAGTCCCTCATGAATGTTATATTTTGAATCAAATTTTGTTATGAACTGTAGATATAAGTAATTGTTTGTACATACATAAAATAACCTGGAAAATGCATGAGAAATTGGTAACATTGATTGTCAGATGATGAACTGGTGGTGGTTCAGGAACAATGGTGGGAGGGAGACTTCATTACTTTCTTAGGTTTTTGGAGTTTGGAACCATATGATTGTATTACCTTTTCCAAAAAGTGCATAATATTTTAAAAATTAAGGTGACCAACTGGATAACTCTTCAGTAGTGTCTCTAGAATTATTTCTGTGGAAAAAGAACAGTTCTTGGTTACTTACTGGCTTTTTTTTTTTTTTCCAGATGGAGTCTCACTCTGTCACCCAGGCTGGAATGCAGTGGTGCAATCTTAGCTCACTGCAAATTCCACCTCCTGCCACCACACCTGGCTATTTTTTTTCTTTTTCTTTTTGAGATGGAGTTTTATCCGGTTGCCCAGGCTGGAGTGCAATGGCGTGATCTTGGCTCACTACACCCTCTGCCTCCCGGGTTCAAGCAATTCTTCTGCCTCAGCCTCCAGAGTAGCTGGGACTACATGCCACCATGCCTGGCTAATTTTTGTATTTTTAGTTAGTGGTGGGGTTTCACCATACTGGCCAGACTATTCTCGAACTCCTGACCTCATGATCTACCCACCTCAGTCTCCCAAAGTGCTGAGATGATAATCGTGAGCCTCTGTGCCTGGTCCTAGTTTTTGTATTTTTAGTGGAGACGGGTTTCACCATGTTGGCCAGGCTAGCTCAAACTCCTGACCTTTAGTGATTTGCACACCTCAGCCTGCCAGATTGCTGGGATTACACACATGAGCCACTGTACCCGGCTTCTCTTACTAGCTTTTTTATATTACTAGACTTAATGCTAGAGTTCTTTGCCAGGTCACCTTCCAAACCACTGCCAATTGCGTTACCTCTGTATCTCATTTCTTTGGAAAAGTAAAAAACTTGCAAAGTGGCTGTATGGATTAAATGAGATAATATATGTAAAACATTTGGCACAAATGTTAGTTCCTTTTCTCAGTATAATTTTTTCTTTATAGGGAGTCTGAAGATACAGTATTGCTGGTCCTCAAAGAGATCTACCAAACCCAGGGTATCTTCCTTGATCAGCCTTTACAGTAAAAGTCACCCATCTATGGCTGCTTAATGTAAGTTTTAAAATGTCATGTATGCAGTGTAATTCTTACATGTTAACAGGTTATAATGAACTATAGAGCCTCAGGCTCTTTATAAATATACTATTACCTGTCACCCAGATCTAGGCTGCTATTCATTTTTAGAAGGACTGGTAGAAATTCCTGGGGGAAAAAACGTAGTAGCCCATTTAGAGGAAGAACAGTGTATGTCCGTTTTCCTAGAGATTTTGTCCAATGACACCTGTCATTTTTTAGGATCTAAACTCAGAATCTTAATGGTTCTGATTAAGAATTACCGTGGCAACAGTTATGATTTTAATTACAAACTACCCATCCGAGATATAAATTACTCAGCTTTTTAGATGTGAAACTATAAAGTCTGTATATTCGACTCTGGCATTCTCTGTGGTTGCCTTCCAGTTGTGACTGCAGCTCTTCTCCCACTCTCTTCTTTAGATGGACATTGAGGGATCCTTCCCCAGAAAATCCACCTGTTTGTTGCTGCAATTTTCCTCTCCTCAGCTGCGTCATTTCCTGCATGTTGCCTGCCACTTACTCACCACTGGGGTCTTTGGAAGATAATCCTTCTTTGGAAATGAATGGAAAAGCAAAAGGAATACCCTGTTACTTTTAACCACTGGCTTCATATAAACACTTGCCATCTTTTCTTCATAGCTAGGGGTGGTTTGTATCTTTAATTCTTTGATGATAGTTTATTAGGTGCCACACTTTATTGATTAGTACTTGGTGTAAAGCCTATTTTGGGTTTGATTTGTTTTGATTGAAGTAGACATGTTTTTAAGGAATCTATTGCTTATCTTTAGAAAATGTTCTAGTTTGGAAACAGATTCTTGAGATTTAGAAGGCATTTTAGAGTACTCTCATCTCTTGTTTGTGTTGAACTGAAGGCTAAGTCTCAGTGGGTATGGAAAAGGCTTTCGAGTGATTTATTTTTGAACCAGCATTTCTATCCTATGTGTACCGTATGAAGAAGGACTAGGGATGTAGCTTAAAAAAATTGTTTACTCTCTTAGAACTGACAAAAAAAAAAAACCTGACTGACAGACTTATTGCTAGAAATCACCGATGTTCATTGTTTTTGCAACTGTTTGAGCTGCTGTAAGAGTCTAAAGTTGACAAGTTCATGTTAAGTGCATCTTTATAAAGCAAAGATGTTGTATATCGTAGGCCTCCCTTTTATATTTGATAGAAGTAATTTGATAATAGCTTCTATTGTTATGTTGAGAGTAGTTATAAAAGCTGATGAACCTGAAATTATGTAGCCTTTACAGGCTGCTTAGGTTCTAAATAAAATCTCTTAGTGTTGCCTTTATGGCGAAACAATTTGTCACCTGCCCTTTCTTTTTAATTTTTGAGACGGAGTTTTGTTCTTGTTGTCCAGGCTGGAGTGCAATGGCATGATCTTGGCTCACTGCAACTTCCACCTCCGAGGTTCAAGCAATTCTTTTGCCTTAGCCTTCTGAGTAGCTGGGACTACAGGCATGCACCACCATGCCCAGCTAATTTTTTGTATTTTTAGTAGAGACGGCGTTTCTCCATGTTGGTCAGGCTGGTCTCAACCTCAGGTTATCCACCTGCCTCGGCCTCCCAAAGTGCTGGGATTACAGGCGTGAGCCACCGCATCTGGCCCTACCTGCCATTCCTACTTAGGGCGAAGGTGGTATTGTGTATCCTCTTTCCTTTTTGGGTATCCATAATCCGCAAAGCATATTTAAAAGGCTCTTGGCAAGGCCGGGCGCGGTGGCTCACGCCTGTAATCCTAGCACTTTGGGAGGCCGAGGTGGGCAGATCACAATGTCAGGGGTTCGAGACCAGCCTGACCAACATGGTGAAACCCCGTCTCTTAAAAAATAAATAAATAAAAAATAAAAATAAAAGACTCTTGGCATGGGCAGCATTGGTTGGGCAGGTAGGTTTGGCTAGGGGGAAATGTTTAACTTACTCTGAAAGAAAAACTTATGCCTGTAGGGTCCAAGAAACAGCTATTGCAGAGTCAGTGTCAGCTGAGTCTGGAACATATGAAGTAGGGTTTAATTCTAAGAACACAAGTGACTGACTGCACACTAATTTTGTCAAGGCATCTTTTCACTACTTTGCTGTAGATTTTTCTTCTTCATTGGTCAGAGTTTGTCATTGTCTTTGCAGTTATCTTTATGATAGTCCTTTCTACTTGCCCTGATTCCACAGGCCTCTGTTTATAGAGTAGCAAAGGCAGGCCAGCTGTGGTTTATTGTTTATAAATTTTTTTGTAAATGTTATGGTATCCAAAGCCTCTGGCATTTAATATTTATTGAAGCCATTCCTTAGACAGCAGTGGTCTTTATCCCTTTCTGGAGAAAAAAGGAAAATGAAGGGTAATTACTGTTGCCGTGGAGACTGTAGAGGTAAGGTTGGGTGTAGGTCAGGCCTGGTCTTTCCTTGTCATGTGCTTATGGCCTAATGCTAAGTACGCCACTAAGTTTCAGATTTTATGGAATATACTTTATTTTTTAAAAAGTATATAAACTCTGAGTTACTGAAAATTAAGAAGCATTCACTGTATATTAAGGGGAAGCTTTTGCCAAGTTGCAGTCTTCAAATTTATGTTTATTCTTCCTATTGGCAGAATAGGTGCTATTTAAGAGTAAACCAAAGGACAAGCAAGAGTGAGTCCCTGTAACCAAAGATGGACAACATAGCCCTGGATAGCCAGATAAACCACTCTTTGTATTAAGAAATGTTTCTTTCCTAGTGGTGAGGGGGTGGGTAACTGTGAAGAGCTTATATCTTGTCTATTCATGGTATTATATCTGTATATTCCCAGGATAATAAGCTTGATTGAAATCCTGTATTTAGTCATATATTATTTGCACTGCTTTCATTTGTATTATGTGCAATCTGTAGACCAAGCCTATTTTTAAACTCTGGTACAGTATCATTTTGTACATATTCCCAGCTGCAGAATTAGTATCACTTATCTCAGCAAAAGAGATTGTTTGCATGGAAAGATTAATAGCACTGATTCGATTTCTAATAATATTTTGCACTTCTGAAATGTTTGTTTTTTTATGTGATATTTAAAACTTTAGTAAATACTGGAATCAAACCATATTTTCTAGTTGCCTACTTTCACCTGGACTCATCCATCACAAAGTAAAGAAAATCAATACAGTAACAATTTTCTCTTCCTTTATGTATTACTAAAACAAAAAAAATAAAGTTTTGGGCAAAGAACTAACATGTAAGTTCTTTCCCCTTGATTGGTGTTTTCATTGTCATAGGCAGATGTAGTTCAGAAGTTAAAGCATGGCAATTATAAGAAATATGGATCCTTTTCTTTGGTATTTATAAATATTAGCCATTACCATAGGTAACAGCATTTGAATCACTTATGGTGGATGGGGAATTCAATGTTTTGCTTTATTAAAGTTCCAGCTCCTTAATGGTACTTTAAATATTAAAAAAAAAAAAGCACAAATTTACCATTTTATTTGAATATCAGGTTTACTGAAGGAAAAAGATATATTGAAAATATAGGAAAATACAGATAAAAGACAAGACCATATTTAAAGTATAATCACAATAAGGAGAAAGGGAGCTATAGTTCCTATGGCATCAGTTCTGATGACACACTGTAATTGTTCCTTATATCCCATTGTGAAGAAGGGGCAGAAGAAGATTCATCTGTCCTTCAGGTGGTGATGTCTGTAATTTTTCTTTTCTTAGTCACTTGGCAGTGTTGGTACATTTGAGCAGATCTTGATTTATGAATGGAAGGAGAGAAGCTCATGAGCATAGTTACGCTCAAATGAGGTAGAAACAATCATCTGTTAGTACTGAAACCATACCCCTGACCATTTTCTTCTTTATCGTGGTGTTCACTTCGTAATTCAACATGGTTTATGCCCATGGTGTTCAGAATGTGCGGCAGTACCAGATGGCTGGACTCAGATAAGATACACACAAAAGTGATAAACTACCCCAGATTCGACATTTTCCTATTTAAGGCTTGATGGAATTGTCATCAGAAGATAAAAACAGAATCAAAGTAATTTAGTTGGTCATTCCTTAGATTTTAAGATTTTGAGCTTTACAAAATGAAAATTTAAAACTCTGTAGATCTTTGGATATCAATCTGTTAGACCAGATTCATAAGCTGTTGGATACCTTTGAAATATCCCTTTACTAGAATATGTGGCATACAGTAGTTGACAAGAGCTGTGACTCCTCAAGATAGAGCTGTATGAGCAGGGACAAAAGTGCGCAATCATTTGGAGGCAGAATACAGTGTGGCGTATGTCCTCACTTGTACCTTGGAAGGGGAAAAAAAGGCCATAATTTCTTGTCTTGTGCATGGTCCAGTTTGGAGGGCTAGTTCACCTGTTCTTCATGGAGGTAGATTTTTTTTTTTTTTTTTTTTTTTTTTTTTTTTGAGATGGGGTCTCACTCTGTTGCCTAGGCTGGAGTGCAGTGGTGTGATCTCGGCTCACTACAGCCTCTGCCTCCCAGGTTCATGCAATTCTCCCACCTCAGCCTCCCGAGTAGCTGGTATTTACAGGTGTACCACCACTCCTGGCTAATTTTTGTACTTTCAGTAGAGACAGGGTTTCACCATGTTGGCCAGGCTGCTCCTGAACCCCTGACCTCAGGTGATCCACCCTCCTAGGCCTCCCAAAGAAGTGCTGGGATTACAGGCGTGAGTCACTGTGCCCGGCCAGATTCAATTTTTAGATATCAAAACAATAAGAATCCCCAGGCTTCTTCTGTGCAGTAGAAAGTGCAGGTTTGTCCTGAAATGGTTTATGGCATTCTGCATCAGTCAGAGGAGGATAATACTGCCGATAGCAGACATAGGCAAACGTCATTCCAATCATGGATCCAACCAGTACATCTGAAGAGAGTAGAAACAAGGTCTTCTCTTAATATTAGACTCTTAAATCCTTTTAGTGTATAGCATAGAGGACCTGTCCCTCCAGGATACTCTACTATGGGGCTAAAATCTCAATTCCAGATTTATGGTTTCGTTAGGCTTTCTCAATTTTATTATAGTTACGGGTTGCTCTCTGAACACCAAAACAAAACAGATTTTTTTTTTTTTAAGACATTTTTCTCTTTCATCAGGCTGGAGTGCAGTGGTGTGATCTCAGCTCACTGCAACCTCTGCTTCCTGGGTTCAGGTGATTCTCCTACCTCAGCCTTCCAAGTAGCTGGGACTACAGGTACGAGCCACGACACCCAGCTAATTTTTGTATTTTTAGTAGAGATGGGGTTTCACCATGTTGGCCAGGTTGGTCTTGATCTCTTGACCTTGTGATCTACTTGCCTTGGCTTCCCAAAGTGTTGGGATTATAGATGTGAGCCATGGCACCTGGCCCTTCAAAACACATCTTAAGTAAATACAATAAGCTTTGCTCAGAGTGTGTTAAATTATAAATTTTTTTAAACTCAGAATAATAATAAAGGTCCACTTAATGCTATTCATCTACCCATCTCCACCATTTAAAGGGTCCTAGAGGAAGGAATAAAGTCTTTTAAGAGTTGCTTCTGTTTGCAAAAAGCTAGTTTATTTAAAATATAGTTCCTGAAGACCTGTGGACAATACTATCAATGTTTTTTTTGAATTGTGGCTTTGCAGGTATTCTACAATTTTTTTTTTTTTTTCTAAGGTACAGTCTTAGTCACTTGGGCTGGAGTGCAGTGGCGTGATCTCAGCTCACTGCAGCCTCCACCTCCCAGGTTCAAGGGATTCTCCTGCCTCAGCTTCCTGAGTAGCTGGGACTACAGGCATGTGCCACCATGTCTGGCTAATCTTTCTATTTGTATTTTTATTTATTTATTTTTGAGACAGAGTTTTGCTCTTATTGCCCAGACTGGCGTGCAGTGGCGTGATCTCAGCTCACTGCAGCCTCCACCTCCCAGGTTCAAGGGATTCTCCTGCCTCAGCTTCCTGAGTAGCTGGGACTACAGGCATGTGCCACCATGTCTGGCTAATCTTTCTATTTGTATTTTTATTTATTTATTTTTGAGACAGAGTTTTGCTCTTATTGCCCAGACTGGCGTGCAGTGGCGTGATCTCAGCTCACTGCAACCACCACCTCCCAGGTTCAAGCAATTCTCCTGCCTCAGCCTCCCAAATAGCTTGAATTACAGGCATGTGCCACCACGCCTAGCTAATTTTGTATTTTTAGTAGAGATAGGGTTTCACTCTGTTGGTCAGGCTGGCCTTGAACTCCTGACCTCAGGTGATTCACCCACCTCGGCCTCTCAAAGCGCTGGGATTACAGGCATGAGCCACTGCACCTGGCCTCAACTAATGTATTTTTAGTAGAGATGGGGTTTCACTGTGTTGGCCAGGCTGGTCTTGAACTCCTGACTTCAGGTGATCTTCCTGCCTGGGCCTCCCAAAGTGCTGGAATTATTACAGATGTGAGCCACCACATCCAGCCAGGTATTCTATAAATTGGATATTTTACTTACTATAGTATTCAGCTTAAATTTGTTTAATTATATGTTTTCTTGAATTTTACTTGTTTATGAACAAAAGTCCTACGACAATGAACCTGATTTTTTTTTTTTTTTTTTTTGAGACAGAGTTTCACTCTTGTTGCCCAGTCTGGAGTGCAGTGACGTGATCTTGGCTCATCCTGCAACCTCCACCTCCGGGTTCAAGCTATTCTCCTGCCTCAGCCTCCCAAGTAGCTGGGACTACAGGCATGCACCACCATGCTGGCTAACTTTGTATTTTCAGTAGAGATGGGGTTTCACTATGTTGCTCAGGCTGGCCTCAAACTCCCGACCTCAGGTGATCCACCCACCTTGGCCTCCCAAAGTGCTAGGATTACAGGTGTGAGTTACTGTGCCCGGCGAACCTGATTTTTAAGAGAGTAAACTGAACTTTGAGGTTTTAAATTTTGTATAGATTCAGTTTAACTTGAACTCACAGTGCTTCAAATAGTGGAAAAATTAGGACATTTATCTTTGGTAAACTCTTTCTCATTCTTCCTACAATTTTAAAAGCATATTCTTAGTACAGAACCCAGACCATCCATACTCATTAATTTGTTCATTCAGCAGACATTTAGTAAGCATCTCCTCTGTGCTAGGTTCTGGGAATAAAATGAATGAAATATGCATGCTTCCATGGCATGAATACTTTGCTTACCTTGCCAGTGATGCTTGTAGTCACATGTGCGGGACAGTGCAATCACAGCTGCAAAAAGTAGAGGTGACAGAAAGGCACAGAACCTCCAAGATTTCCCACGGCCTTGTGGTGTGAAGCAGTGTAACTTCCCTGCCAGGTAGAAGGAAGCAAAGGCCAGACCAGCAAATGCAACTAGAATAAGAAAAACTTTTAAGTGTGTATCTTTTAAAGGAAGCTACCTCATTCATCTCCACATAGGCGGCTAGGGAGCATGAGCATGTTTTTATTTTTATTTTTTGAGACAGAGTCTTGCTCTGTCACCCAAATTGCAGTGCAGTGGCACCATCTCAGCTCACTGCATCCTCCACCACCTGGATTCAGGCGATTCTCCTGCCTCAGCCTCCTGAGTAGCTGGGATTACATGCATGTGCCACCACGCAGAGCTAATTTTGTATTTTTAGTAGAGACAGGATTTCACCATGTTGGCCAGGCTGGTCTTGAACTCCTGGCCTCAAGTGATCTGCATGCCTTGGCCTCCCAATTGCTGGGATTACAGGCCTGAGCCACTACGCCTGGCCATGAGCATGTTTTAATCCTATTTTGTATGTATGTCTAGTGTAAATCATTTTGAAGGAAAAGGAAACAAAAAAATAAAGGACTTAGTGTGCGGAAGTTAATGTTTTATCTGAGAATAGTTTTTGAAATACTGGCTGTCTGAATTAACTTGTTGATGCCTTAGTTTCCTCAATAGTCAAGGCTCAGACTTGTTAAACTGTGGAGTTACTAAAGAAGGGGGATTTTCCAAATTCTAGAAACAAGAGTAGTCAGATTGTCCAATCCCTACTAACTTTCTAGGTTAAATTCAGTGACGTGAAAACAAGCATAGGGGTAGAGTCCATATGGTATTCATACAGGAAGAATGTCCACTAGGGAAGCTCTTTCGGCCCTCATTCACCACGTCCTCATCCCCTGTACACATCAAGTCAGAATGGGCTAGCCCATCAGGGAAGCAGCGGTAGAAGAAATCTGGGCGTGGCCTGGAAGAAATAAGCATGGTTGGAATGTAAATCATTAACTCCAGAAATTAGTTTTCAGTTGTAGCAGACATTAATAATCCTGTTAACTATTGGTCAAATAATGCCCCAGCCAAAATAAGGTAACTGGATTAGTATAGTCACCACGCCAGGAGAAAAGCCTTGCTTCCAAGGTCAGCAGTTAAGTTAGGGGAAAAAGCCCCAGTCCAGCACATGATTACTTTTTAGGGCAAACAGCAAATGACACTGCAGCTTCAGGAGATGCTCAAGAGGTCACCGACCCACTCTGCTGTGGCTGTTGGTGGAAAATGCTGTTCAGGGCACAAAAGAGCCCAGGTGTCACCTAGAGGACTGAGGTACGGGGAAGGGAGTAAGCGTTGAATGAGAAAAGAAAGATCAGAGTGAAGATAAAGGGGAAAAGGATAAAGACAGACTTGTGGTGGACACCATTACCTCTCTGTCCTGGTGGGTAAGGGCTGAGGCAGATGCTGGGGTGGTTGGCTCTTGTCACTTACCTCCCTACGATCAGTTTTATTGTGTTGGTAAAGACGCCATTCAGAGCCAGGGCAAGGCTGGCAGCTGCAAAGCAAAGAATCTAGTTAGTAGGATCTGTCTAGGAAGAAAGGCATGGTCATGGCCTCATGGAGAGAGCAGCCATGCTGTTTCTGAGATGGATAGAATCCAGGCCTGGGCACAGAATTAATTATGGTCCTCAGTGATCACTCTGTTGTAGCCGAGAACTTCTGTACTAGGCCAAAGACATTTCTGAGGTACAAATAACCCAGTGCATTTAGGCACAGGGCTGCCTGCGGTGTAGCCTGCGTAGCTAAGACCCTACAGTGCTATTTTCTTCTCCTGCGGGGATAGAGTTCCTTTAGGAATGCAGAACTGTGTGGCCTCCACACAGGTTCCCCGTGGCTGAACCCCACAAAGACTTCTTAGGTTCCCAGCATGAAGAAACCGGCCGGAAAGGGCTGGCGCTCACCCAGGCACGCTTGTCTGCTGTCTCTCGCGTCTGCCTTCTTGAGAAATTTGGCCAGGAAGATCAGAGACAGTGGAGAGAGAAATGCAATAACCTGAATTGGAATGTCAGAGGTTAAAACAATCCAAGAAAAGCCACACTCGTGTTTAAAGCAGCTCTTACAGGGAAAAGGGATGGACGTGACAGCAGGACTCACTAGTGCTAGCTAACACAAGGTCTCTGAGTATGCTTCCTCGGGGGGGTAGCCGGGCGCCACGCAGCACCACCAGTGCAATGCCCGTGGTGCTCGGCCCGGTACCTCAGGCTGAGGCGGAACCCGGCGCACAGCCGCGGAGGGGGCAGCGGGTCCCTACAGAGGCCTCCTCGGGGCGGAAAAAGGACACGTGCCCGCGGGAAGCCCGGTCACGGGGAGGGAGGAGGGTCGATTTTTGCCCACGCACAAACATCGGCTTGGTGGGGAAATACTCCGCCTCCACGTAGGGGTTCCGATAGAGCCACATCTCCTCCGGCTGGATAAGCCTCTGGAACGGGGGGAGCAGCTCCGTCACCCTAGAGAACAAAGTGCAGAGCAGGTCGTCTGGCTTCCCTTCCGCTGCCCGGCCCGCCGCCCTCTGCCGCCTGGGAAGCGGGGCCGCCTGGGCCAGGCTGCGGATCTTACAGGAAGGCCGAAAACAGCACTAGCCGCACCCCTACTTCGGCCCCAAAGGCCGCCGCCGCCTTCCCCATCCGGCCGCAAGACCCTGACGACGTCGCGCTGACGTGGCCGCCTCCGCGGGGAGGGCCGGGCGCGGAACTACGCACCGCCCCGCTTTCCCGGCCGCCCGCGCTCTGGCGGCTCCCAGGAAGCCGACTGGCGGCTGTGCAGTGGGCATCGGCGGGCAAAGGGGACGTAAAGCCAACGGACCTGCCCTCCGGTGTATTATTTCAGCGGGGAGCCAGCTTCCCAGTTGCAGCCATGATGAGCAGCTCCTCTCCACACCACTGCGGGGAGCAGCCTTCCCCCGGGACTTCGCCTCTAAATGTAAAACCCTACAGCTCCCTCAGAGCCTCGTAGCAACACGGCATTCTGCAGGAAGCTATACTGACTGAGTGAGGTTGGCTAGATTGTGTCATTTACTCTTCCCACCCAGGATGGCCTCCTGCCCATTGAGTTGTAGCAAAACTATTACTGGCAAAGAACAAGCCCACATTTAATTTGGAACATACAGGACAATTTATTGAAGTCAATCTCAAGCAAAATCCGAAATCAGTGGAATGTCATTAAAAACCTTTCCAAATTAATCCTCATGGAAGGAAAAAAAAAAAAACAAACAAAACCCACATTGGAATTCCAAAGTATTTGTAAAATAAAAAAGGCAACATCTCAGTAAATATAATGTACAAAAATTATACGTTCCTACCAGCACACACATCAGTAAGAAGCTTAAATATTACAGGCAATCCTAAATACACTGTAACTAGTCAACAATAAGCTATCTATATACAGGTTAACCAAGCTTTACAACGTTTCACACTATGAAATAAAACATAGGCCAATCAACAAAATCCTCAAAAGATCATATATCTTGAAGTCTATGTGGCAACATCAAGTCATTATACAGTAATGCCCTAGTGGAACACCCCCAGGGAAAATTAACACTAATCCCTTAGTGTCAAGAGCATCTAGCCAAGTCACAGAAACTCAAAAGAGATTGACTTTAGTGAATATTGATGCTTTGTTATTAAAGACTCAAGTCTCAAGTGATTTAGGCAAAGTAACGGTTCACAGGATCTACAAAGTTTATTACAGATAAAGTACAGAAATAATCTACAAAGATTATCATAAAGAACACGAGAAAATGAAAACAGTCTGTAGGTATCTGTGTTTGTTGTGCAATATCACTCAAATGGGTACAAATGAATTTCTCATCGTTTCCAAATATACACACACCCTTGTATATAAAAAATGATATTAGCCAGTTGTAATACTCATTTAGAATCTTATTAGTGGCAATATAATTTTCTTAACATAGGGTATATAACAGGACAAATGAGATAAAATAATGACAACAAAGTTTTATCCAGTCCATTTCTAAACTGACAAGAATACCTCATCAATACCTTATATAGGTAATCTGACAGATACTTGAGGGCTATTTGCACACATCAACTGTGTTGGCAGGCAGGGAAGGGAGCAGTAAAAGCTAAGGGTGCTTTCTCAGTAACTAGCAGAGATGCAGTAATGCCACATAAGAAAATTAAAGACTGAAAAAATGACTTTGGCATCTGTTCTATTTTCCCTTTTTACTTACACATAAATTACTTTTACAGCCTACTGAAGGACAGGTAACTCTCATCCCCCCCTTCATACATACATGCCACAAGCACCCAAACTTGTCACTTATGCAATGGACTGACCAAAACAAAACAAAAAACAAATGGTTTTTGAAAGACACAGATTACCCACATTTTGGGAGTGTGACATTAAGTGCAATTTTTAATTTTTTTCCCTACATAGACATAGTAAAAGGAAAGAAGATGTGCTTGGGGACAGGGTTGACAAAATGACAAAATAAAGAACATACATAGGAAATATTTGTAAAAATGCTGGTATCTCATGCAGGAGTCTCTTCCTCAAGTGTGTCCAATCAATCTGAGCTATCTACTGAACACGCTCCCATTTGCAGAACTTCGCCTTTAATCCACACTAAAGAGGATAAGAGACTAGGCTATTTATTTTCAAAACAGTTTACAAAACAATGCTTTCTACTTCATAAATTTAAAAAGAAACTGTAAAATAAGGAGAATCTGAAGAGTTTCAAGTACTTAAAAAACCTGAATTCAATGAGGCAGAGGTCTCAATGTTAAAGTGACTACTTCGTACCTGTGGTAAACATTATGATTCCCCCCCCCCCACTTACCCTATTTAACCCCCCTTTCTCCTGGTACCCCACCCCAGGTAAAAGTTGGTGAGATTTCAGTATATACACATTTCCAACTTTTCAGTATTTGTTAATTTCATTGCAAAGCTGTCTAATTATACTACTCCCTAGTCCGTCTGAAAATGGAAGCAAGTTCTACTTTTTGTTTTACAAATAACCAAAAACCAATTATTCTAGGTAGCTCTAGGCCAAAGGAAAGTGTTTCATTTGATCAATTCATGTCTGCACCAACTTGGACAATTGGGGGGTGGCTGGATGCCTCAGCCTTATGAAAAGTAACTTTAGTCTACACTGCCCAGAAATAAAGCAACTTTCCAATGTCCTTGTATCTCATGTGGAAGTACATCAAATGTAAGCTTCCCAAGCTGTGAGGGCTCCATAGTAACTTATTTTCTTATCCTGTTAGAGGACATGGCATGTAGCAGCCAGCACCTTGACTTTAAGGTGAATGGTAAAGGAAGAGCTTTGTATTTAAAAATGAAATAAACAAGCAACAAGTCCTGGGCAGTCCAGAAATTATATTCTCTACAGATGGCCTGTTTGCAAACTGTAGGTCTGGGTTTGACCTACTGGAACATACCATGCAAGAAACTACTCAAAAAGGAAATTCCACTTCATGAACTAGGAAAGTTGTCCAACAGCCTGTCTTATCTGAGGGTCCTTTACATGATTAGATACTCAGTATCTCTGTTCTAAAACATTATTTACAGACATGTTTTCAAATATTTTGTGTAAATGGCAGAAGGGAGCTGGGAGCAGCCCATCCACCTCCATTACTTTTTTAGTTTTCAGATATGTTACTGAATTGAACATACAGAAAATTCCAAATTTTAAATGATTCTCAAACTCAGCCAGTTCTATAGATTAGCGCAGATCATTTTTGAGAATTTAGAGTGGCAAAAATGAAAATAAAACCCACCTTACTCCTATCTCTGTCCCTGATTAGACATTAAAGAAGTGAATCACTGCCTCTGGCTGCTTCAGCCTTCCAGGAATGAAGGGCCATCCACCCTGTCCTTCCCAGCTAGCCACGGGCAGCTCTTCCGATTCCTCCCTAGCAGCAGTGGTGGTCCAGCCACTCCCTCCCCTGCACAGTGCCTGGGAAGGTTTCCCAGGATTTCATCTTTAGCTCTTACTGATCCAATTTCTGAAGTTTTAGGCTGATTATCAAAAATCTTATGTTCACTTTCAATGAATTAACATGTTAAAAAAATCTACCATTAGCCCATGCTGCTTTAAGTTATTTCATTGTTGGACAAGAATAAAAACCAACCACTTACACTCTGACCACATACAGATTTAAAAGTTAACAAATACCAACTTTAGACAATGAGTGAGCAATATGTCTTTTGGACAATTTCATTGGTGTAGCACGGGCACAGTGCACGTATACTCAAGCACACATAAAGGACAATTTTATCTTTCTGCATCTATAATCTGCCACTTAAAAATATACCAAATAGGTCAACATTCACGCTATGGAGGTGTGAGGAGAGCTCCTTGGCACTGGCATGACTAAAACCACTTTTTAGACCATTAAAGAACACTCATGGCCAAAGACTTCAGAACTATGGTTTTTTTTTTGTTTGTTTTTGTTTTTGTTTTTTTTTTGAGGCGGAGTCTCGCTCTGTTGCCCAGGTTGGAATGCAGTGGCATGACTGATCTTGGCTCACTGCAACCTCTGCCTCCTGGGTTCAAGTGATTCTTCTGGCTCAGCCTCCTGAGTAGCTGGGATTACAGGCTTGTGCCACCATGCCCGGCTAATTTTTGTATTTTTAGTACAGACTGGGTTTCACCATATTGTCCAGGCTGGTCTGAAACTCCTGACCTTGTGATCTGCCCGCCTCGACCTCCCAAAAGTGCTGGGATTACAGGCGTGAGCCACCACGCCCGACAGCTATTTCGTTTTCTACTCTGATTTCTGAAATGGTGAAACAATCCTATTAATCATAAAAAAAATATTTAAAAAATTTCAGCAGAGCTGTGTTACAGATATGAAAATAAAACGTGACACAATGAAGAAGCTGCATAAAAATACCAAAACCTAAGGTATCTGTAGTATATAGGATGTACCCTGGCTTACCATATAAAAGTCATTAGATAGTAAATAGCATTAAGTCTAAAAGCAAGGAGATAAGATTTCATGTTGGATACTGTTTCAACAAGAACTGTATTTGGAATATTAAAGGAAATCCTTATGTTGTTAGTAAGTTTAAAAAACCAAACATCATATACAAAATAAAATTTTAGTATGATAAAACCTAGCTTTTCTTAAATTATTTTTTTAAAGGACATCAAACTATATAATTGCTCAAGAGCAACGTTTAGTGTTTTGGTGAGCTGTATTTCATGTTACTTGTAGCAATTATATTTGGTGACATAGATTGCATTTTCCATTTTGCTCTTTCTTTTGGGACCATATCTAATCAACAGAAGTATTGGATGCCCAGTGAGTCACCGCAGAATTAATTGCTGGAGTTAGGCAAATGGCAGTTTAGGAGCTTCAGTAAAAGAATGTAGTGTTTTTGTTTTTTACAAGAGAAAATCCAGTATAATTGCACATTTACATACAAAAAAAGAGGCACAAAACAGCTTTTTTCCCTCTTTCCATAGAAGAGCTCTAAGTTGATAAGCAAATAGAATACTCAGTACAGCTGAAGGAATGTGGTAGAGCACCTACCCTCCCTACCTTCATAAGGTTACTAGGTACTTAAGGGAAAATAAATGCTACCAGGTACCAGCAATTGTAAGCAGTCAAAATTCACAGAGAAAGTTAACGTTCATTCAAGCTAACCCTAGACTTCTACTTAGTACAGTGTTACAACAATGTCTGACATTACTAATTATTTCATACAAGGAATACTGAAATATATATATTCCTAAGCATTAAAAGCAAGTGAGTTTCATGAACAGACATCTTGGTATACTTGCGTCTGTAAGAGTCAAGCGTCACCGTCAACTATTTTTGCTAACACTGACTTTCTTGGGCATTTTCTCCAAGTGCTTCCTAAGATGAAGTGTGTTTGTGAGGCTCTTATGTATCCTGTAGAAGTAGTTCTTTCCCACAATGGGAGCAATGTTAAGTACTGGATAATAGAAATTGTTTATATGTAACGTGGGGATGCCCCTACTACTTTCACCCCCCAAATTAGGAACTCAACCAAAAAGATCTATTCAAATACAATTCAAACTCACTTGTGTGGTTTTACCAGGAAACATGACTGAATGGTCAGCTGATGAAAGAAATGTTTGATTAGGAGAGGAAAACAGAGACAAAAAATAAAATGCCTGTGCTTCTCTCCAGTTTAGACCAGGGTCTACATTAAAACTGGACAGAAAATGGTGCTTATATGATCCAACTTTTGGTTTGTGCCTTCATCCCCCTTTAGCTGCCTTTATCAGTGTCAGGAAAATAGGAGTGACCATTCCAACTATGCCTCAGATCCACAGAAACGCACTTCATCCAAACCCAAACCATCTATGTCAATGGAAAATGTTTCAAAAATCAGTGAGCACATACATTCCTCTTTTTCCTTCCTCCAAAAAAACACACTATATATCTTTCTACGTAAAGTTACCATAGCACAAAGCCCACCTCGTTTAAGACCACAGAGGTAAAATCCACCGAGGCATTGTTTTCAAGAGGCCAGATTTCCTGCTTCCATAGAGCTCTTCTCTAAGCCTGTGGAAAGCATTTTGAAGGGAAAGAGAAGTGAGTCTACCTACTGCTTAGTAGAGGTATATAAAGCTTATCATACCCTTTCCTAGAGGGCTTTCTCAGATTCCTACTTAAAACACACACATACACTTGATTAGACTATTGAACTACACTTCTTGAAATTTCTAAAAATGAAAATAAATAAAGGAATGATGGCTACTTTTGCTTTATACAACCAAGGAACACATCTTAGACTTTAAATTTATCTCATTAGCAAAACTTTCTTTCCTCTTTGTTCTTATTTTAAAAGCAAAAACTTTTCTTTTTCAAGCTGCAATGGCATTGAAGCACAATAAAAGGCAAGAAAAGACCAAGGGAATTTAACCCTCCACAAAAGAATCCCTAAACCAACCCAAACAAAACAAAACCAGACACCACCAACTGCTTCTGCCTGCATGAACTGGTTTCCCAATTTTGCTTTAGTAAGGCAGTTCCGATGGCAAAGGCTGTATGCACTGCCGCAGTCTCTTCTTTTTATATGCATCATCTATTTGCTTTTTTCACTGAAATAGAAAGGAGGGGACACCACACATTTATTCTTTTACTTCTTCTCCATGATCTTGTGATTCCCATTTACATTTTATCTTGCTCCAGTATTCTGGTGACACAGGAGACATGGGGTCGTGTTCCGAGCAGCAGAGGCGGCCTTCCAGTGCGGAGGGAACCAGGGCCCCCTTTTCATGATCTTTACAAAATGAATGTGGACAGAACTCACAGAAGGAAACAGCTGCACTGCTGCACTCATCGCACTGATGCCACGGACACTCCCATTTTCCTGAGTCGGGGAGAAGGGGAGGGAGAAGTGCCCAAGTTAGTGCCTGTCTTGATTACCTGTGAAAAACCCAAGTTCCTTCTTCTCTGATTGGAAATGGAATTCAATTGATTACAACTCCAAATTTCAACCAAACACAGATATGGGTGTAGTATTTAGGATGGATGTGAGCTACTGGCCAAAACCCAATGCCATAGGTACCAACTACCCACCTGTGAGAACAGTATACAAGAAACCAATCCTTGATGGCCCACAGGATATCCCAAATGTGTAAGGGGAAAGATTTTTTGCCAGCATATTTTTTTGCTATTGTTTGTTCTATTCAACATTTCCTATTCCATGGCATGGAATATATTCTGAGTTACACATAGATGGCAAAGACACAAGTTAGGGAAAGGGTCCTGAAGGTCCAGCTTACCATATGGTGGCTGAGTCAGGTTAAGGCATAGGAGGTGGTATGCTTTGGGACAGTCTTTTTTGTCACACATGACCAGCTCTCCACCATCTCCACATTGAAAACAGTAATCTTCATGCATCTGCTTTGGTTCTGTTTTGATCTTTCGTCTCTTCTGCTTTAACTTAGCATTTTTTGCCTTCTCTTCAGTTGTTGACGCACATGCCGACTGGCAGGAAAAAAAGGATCATAGTTTCAAAGATCACAGACAGTGCATGAAGCTGGACACAGACGGAAAAACCCTGCAACCTCACATTCATTTAAATTCATGTGGTGTACAATTACCTAAAAACATCAGGAGGCCTTATCCTGCAACAAATACTATAACAAAAATAAAGCTTTGTTTTCACTGACTTAAAAATTATTATTTTTTCTGAGATGGGGGTCTCGCTGTGTCCCCAGGTTGGAGTGCAGTGCTGCAATCTTGGCTCACTGCAGCCTCGACTTCCTGGGCTCAGGCATTCCTCTCATCTCAGCCTCCCAAAGTAGTTGGGACTACATGTGCATGCCATCATGCCTGGCTAATTTTTGTATATTTTTTTTTAGAAACAGGGTCTTGCTATGTTGCCCAGGCTGGTCTCAAACTTCTGGGCTCAGGTGATCCTCCTGCCTCAGCCTTTCACTGACTTTTTTTTTTTTTTT
>NW_016107320.1:12938181-12945129 GCF_001604975.1 Cebus imitator
TTTTTTTAAATAGAGATGGGGGTTTCACCATGTTGGCCAGGCTAGTCTCGAACTCCTGACTTCAGGTGATCCACCCACCTTGGTCTCCCAAAGTGTTGGGATTACAGGCGTGAGCCACTGAGCCCAGCCTATAAATACATTTTCAGAACCTAACAGACCTTACTGATATAAGCTTCCTTGGAAAGTCACAGTCTAAATGTTTGGTAAGCCCAGCTGATGACCCACAAACTAATCCAGGTGCCCAAATGCCAGCAGGTTCCTGAGATGGTCATAAGCAGCCTTCTTCAACAGCCCTACTCCTTATCTGATGTTGGCTGGGGGCGCCCCCCTGCAAGACTGACCTTTGGCCGCACTCCTAGAAATCCACTGCAGTTATCTGCCCCGCAGTGGCACGCCGTTCTGCCGTTGCCCAGACAATCTAGGTTATAATTAAATGTTAACTCCATCCCTGAAACACAGGAGAAATAATTATTCATACTTGAGTCATGGGGAAGAGAAATGCTGTCATAGGCACACTCTCCTAGTGAAAAAAGAGACATCATTCTGGCATGGAGGCATTTCCCTTCCCAGTGTTCTACCTCATTGATAACAGTGATGGTAAAAAAAGAAAAGGAGAAAAACAGAAGGAAAACATGCTCACCCATGAACAACGACAGCAACACTACATGTCCTAAACAATCATGTCCTTTTCATAGAAGTGGTCAAAACCAGTGTGATAGGGTATAACAATCTGCAATCTGTGCTCAGGAGAATAGGTTCTAGCTCAGCCTGCTTTTCTTTTTCTTTCTTTATTTTTGAGATGGAGTCTTGCTCTGTTACCAGGCTGGAGTGCAGTGGCACGATCCTGGCTCACTGCAACCTCCGCCTCCTGGGTTCAAGCAATTCTCCTGCCTCAGCCTCCCAAGTAGCTGAGACTACAGGTGCTTGCCACCACGCCCAGCTCATTTTTAATTTTTTTAGTAGTGACCGGGTTTCACCATGTTGGCCAGGATGGTCTTGATCTCTTTACCTTTTGATCCACCCACCTCAGCCTCCCAAAGTGCTGAGATTACAGGCGTGAGCCACCGTGCCCGGCCAGCCTTCTTTTCTATAGCTAACTCATACTTGTTTCTAAATGAACAATATGACCATGGAATTGTGACAACACTATTTCCAGTAATTAGTGCCTTATATTCTGATCAACTAAAGATCCAAAAAGAAGGTTTACTGCATGCATCAAAGATCCAGGGACTCAAACTAGGGCCTCCTAAGCTTGCTTCTAGCTGGGCTTGAACAATCCACAGTAGAAACATACTTTAAATCTGTTTCAGCTATGGCATTTCTCTTCTCACCTATTATTCTACAAAGTAAACAAAGGAGAAACCAAGTTTTATTGTTCAGATGTTAGATGGGTAAGGAAAAATGAAAGCAGCAGCTCTCGCTTCAGAAGCTTTTATGTCCAATTTGAAACAGAAGGATCTTTCAAAGTCAAAACAACAAAAAACACCAGCAACTAAGGAATCAATTGCTGTTAACACAAACTAATTCCTGTTAATATGTTTTAAAAAGAAAACAACAGCCAAAACATCTGGCTACACTGTACAGACAGCAGCTGACTTGGAGAATTCATTCAGCAGGACTGTGGACACAGAATCCTGTCATACCCACTCTTACATAAAAGTTCTAAGTTTCCTTTTGCACATATAGATGTTTACCTCTCACTGGCAGCTAACACTAAGTTCTAAATATAACATTCCTCTTATTTGAATAAGTTTTCTAAATATAATCTTCATCTTATTTGCATAAGTTCTTGGGCATCAAGCCTTGAAGAGCCATGTCCTGGCTCTGAAGGATCTTGTTTCTTCCTAGGGAGGTAACCATGGCTAACAAGTCACTTTTTTACCTGCAGGAATATCACAGAGAGCAAACAGTCCGACTCGAACATCTCCGTTCACTGTCCACTTTTGTGTTTCACAGTTAGGATTACAACTGTGGTTCATGAAGCGAGAATAATTTCCTTTTGGGCCGGCATCAATTATACGGTCCTTCAGAAAGAAAAGAAAGGTGCCTTTTACATAAATTAAGTCTCTCCCAGAAACATCCAGCGCAGTCAAGGATCATAGGCAGCAGCATTTTGCTACCAGCTGGTGTTTGACAACTGACAAATCAGGAAATGTAAGGCTGTCTGGGCAATTTACTAAGTTCTCTCCTTTATTTGACGACCTTCAAGTCAAAGTCAAGTAATTAGGATAAAGTGGGATTTAGTTGCTTTTTAAGTTTGCTTCTAGAAACAAGTAGACCATGGAATAATGCTATTTAGAAGATTAGTGGGCCAGAGGTTTAGGAATGGCATTTTCTGATTAGAGAGCTCAAAGTACTGATAAGTACTCTGGTGTTCTGCTGTCAGCCCTCCTTTCCCGCTCCAAGCAGGAAGCAAAACTAGTAGAGGAGGGGATATGTGAGAGCTTAGGCCAGAAAGAAGAAAGAAAATGGAGAAACAAAACTTGGAGATCTGTTTGATGAAGGGACACTGTTTGGAATATTCTCCAGTGGTTATCTATTTACTCTGTTTTTACTTATATAAGTTCAAAATACATTTAAAAGCTGAATGTTTAGGTTTCCTGAATTTGAACTCTAATACTCTTGATACGCTCCAGAGAACTGAGCCTCTTAAGTGCTGTCAAGAAGGCTAGAGGGGCCACTGGCAGGGAGGATAGGGTTGAAGGAGCCAGATCTCAGTAATCATAAAGAATGGCATTTTAACTGATATTTATGAAACATGTTTATGAAAGTTGTAAAACTTTCAAACAATGAAATATCAGTTAAAATACTTTTAAGCTCTCTTTCTTACTTTAATGATATTCAGAATCTCAGTTTTAGAGAAGTGATAGCCTGGAACACAGGAAATATGGGTACTAGTCTTGGTTCTTAAAACTATTAACAAAATAGTCAACAAATCACTTATCATGGCTGGACATCAGTTTCTCGTCCTCTGTAAATCAGAGAACTGACAAAAAAATTAACTGAGATAATGGATGTAATGTGTATCAAATAGGTCTTATGACTGTAGGGATTAAACTAGCAGTTTTACTGTCATTTTTCTTTTTTTTTTTTCATGCTGCTGATAAATACTGTCATTTTTCTTATGACAACACTCATTATTTTCCTCTTTCTTTCTTCTTTTTTTTTTTTTTGAGACAGGGTCTTGCTCTGTTGCCCAAGCGGGAATGCAGTGGTACGATCACAGCTCACTACAGCCTTGACCTTCTGGGCTCAAGTCATCCTCCCACCTTGGCCTCCTGAGGTGCTGGGACCGCAGGCACATGCCAACATGCCTGGCTAACTTTATTTTTATTTTTTTGTAGAGACAGGGTCTTCCTGTGTCACACAGGCTGGTCTCAAACTCCAGGGCTCATGTGATCTTCTCTTCTCAGCTTCCCAAAGTATTTGGATTACAGGCGTGAGCCACCATGCCCCACCAAAAAGTGTTAATATACAGAACAATTTGGAGTTTAGGCTACCGCAGAACTTTAGTAATGGTCGTTTATAACTTAGAATTAGAGAGTTGATTCTCTACTTCAGTATATTTTCACTCAGTGTGTTCTCACATGACATGTACAAGGCTTCAGTAATCATTCATTTTGTACTCTGGTGTAATTAGCACATTATAGTAGGCACTACACTAGCAACTGCAAATCATTATGCTCTGCCCGAAGAAAAATCAAATTAAAAGAAACTGAGTTCAAATTAAGACAATGAAACAAAAACAAAAATCCCTTTTTCTTACAAAAAAAAAAGCAATTTTACCTTGGTAACAGTTAACATATAAAAATTAGTTACACTGTTCTCGTGGGCTCGCTTGATTCGCAATCTGCATTCTTCTTCATCAATTAATTCACCGACGTATTCATTTACAAATTCACCCTGGAGAGAAATGTGCAATATGTAACTTAAAATCAGCGTATTATATAAAGCATTGCTTAACAACACATGTATAACCCAAGATAATTAAAGAGAACCCTGAAAATACAACTTCAACCTTAGAAAGAAATGGCTATTTATTCAAGTGGCATTATTTTTCTGGTATAAGTGCTTCATAAGGTGACAATCTGCTTGCCTTTTTGTGCTGACAATACCGTTTTTATAGCCCAAGTGACAACATGTGGTGCATCGCTGGGTTTAGGATAAAGCTAGCTCTAGCCTTTGAAGCTAGATTGTAACAGACTTTACTAGTTTGTGGCTATGCGGGTTTCGGGGTAAGACCTGGAAGAGATCTGAATCTGAAACAAGTGAGCTCTGTTTCTGTTTTTAAGCTTCTTTTGAAGTAATTACTGACATTCAGAGGAAGTGACAAAAATAGTCTATGGGAAATCTTGGTAACATTCACTCAGTTTCTCCCAATGGTAACATCTGACATAACTACAGTACAATATCAAAACCAGAAATTTGACTTGGTCTAATCCAGACTACCAAAATTACATGCATGCATTTTTGTATGTATACAGTTCTATGCGGTTTTAGCAGGCATGGAATCACGTAATCATCACTGCAATCAAGATACAGAGCTGGTGCCTCACCACAGAGATTCCTTGTGACACTCACTCCTTTATGATCACACCCTTCCTCCATCCTTCCTCCACTCATCCCATCCTGGCTCCTGGCAGTCACTCATCTGTTCTCCATCTCTAGAATTTTGTTATTTCAAGAATGTTTTATAATGGAATAATATAGTACAGAACCTTTTGAGATTGGCTTTAAAGAAAAAAACTCAGGCAAATTCCCTTGAGATACCCAGGGTACTGAGTGTATCAGCAGTTTGTTCTTTTTCAGTCTCTGAGTTATGTTCCACAGCGTGGACGTACCACTGCCGTTTGTTTAGCCATTCTCCGTGGAAGAACATTTGGACTGTTCCCAGATTTTGGCTTTACAAATAAAGCTGCCATGAACATTCTGGTGAAAGTTTTCGTGGACCATAGATTTTCGTCTTTCTGGATAGATGGCCAGGAGTGCGTCTGCTGCACCAAATGGTGAGTGTATGTTTCCTTATTAAGGAAATTGCCAAACTACTGTCCAGAGTTGCTGTCCTGTCGGATGCTCCCACTAGCAGTTCATGAAATCCACTTTCTCCATGTCCCTGCCTGCATCTGGGATTGCCACTATTTATCATTTTAGCTGTTCTAACCGGCATACAGTGATAACAGTGATAAGCTCCTTTTAAAATAAGAGTAAATATTGTACATTCAACATTTTGTGTTTATAATTACATTATCATTAACCTTTCACCTCAGAAGTTTTGCTGATTCAATCTAGGTCAACATTCTCTATAAGGATTTGCCAGTCTTACTAATATACTTTAGAGGAAAATAAATGTCTTGAAAAACAAAAATGAATTGGCTTATTTTATCAGATTTCCGTCCCATTCTCCCTCCCTCCCCCACCTCACAAATTTCCACTAGCCTTTCTCACAGCTCTTAGTATTACAGAACTATTGGTAGTCAATATCTGAAGAGAAGTACTGCATCACTTTTTCTGATTGTGGAAAATTATTTAGAACATAAGCCAATGGTTTTAAAAATATTTAATCTTTTTCTATTGATAAACAAATATTATTCTATAATAAAGAGAAAAGAAATAAATGGTTAAACTAGAAGGGCCCGAACTTCCCTGCCTCTTCCTTGGCAGCATGGGGAGAATGAGCTCGGTGAGGAGCACTGGCTTACTTCACGGAGCTACATACCGTTTCAGCTGTAGAGCAGCCACCACCAGAGGTGACCTCTGGCTTTTTCTCTCTCCTATTTTTATCTACTGTATAAGCTATGACAAGGAATTCAGTTAGAAAAACAAAAACAGGCTAGGTGTGGCGGTTCACGCCTATGATCCTAGCACTTTAGGAGGCTAAGGCAGAAGCACTGCTTGAGCCTAGGCATTCCAAACCAGCCTAGGCAACCAGTGAGACCCCATCTCTACAGAAAATAAAGAATATCAGCTAGGTATGGTGGTGCATGTCTGTGGTCCCAACTACTCGGGATGCTGAGGCAGGAGGATCACTTGAGCCCAAGAGTTCAAGGCTGCAGCGAGCTGTGACTGTACTGCACTCCAGCCTGGGTGACACAGCAAGACTCTGTTTCAAGGGAAAAAAATAAAATTCATCTGTAACTGCAGCACCATAAAGTTAATTTCTTTCACTTTTTCCTTCCAGTCCTGTCTCACAAAGGACATGGACATTTTGCACCTATCAGACTCAAATGGCTTTTCCTGTATCTAGTTTGGATTTTGTCATCAGCTGATGAGCATCATTTTGCACTGTGGTATGATACTGAAGGGTAGCAGAAAATTGTACTACCATCTTGGCTGCACCTACTGTTACTATACTTGATGATGTTAGGGCTAATTTTCTTCTTTTTTTCCCCTTTTTAAAATATTTTTGAGACGAAGTCTTGCTTTGTCACCCAGGCTGGAATGCAATGGCACCATCTCTGCTCACTGCAACCTCTACTTCCACGGGTCAAGTAATTCTTCTGCCTCAGCCTCCAGAGTAGCTGGGATTATGGGTGCATGCCAGCATGCCTGGCTAATTTAAAAAAATATATTTTTAGTAGAGATGAGTTTCACCATGTTGGCCAGGCTGGTCTCAAATTCCTGACCTCGTGATCTGCCCACCTTGGCCTCCCAAAGTGCTGGGATTACAGATGTGAGCCACCACGCCTGGCCTTTTTCTTTTTTTTTTAAAGACAGGGTTTCACCATGTTGGTCAGGTTGGTCTTGAACTCCTGACCTCAGGTGATCCGCCCACCTTGGCCTCCAAAGTGCTTAGATTATAGGCGTGAGCCACCGCGCCTGGCCTTCTTTTTCTTTTTTGAGACGGAGTTTCACTCTTGTTGTCCAAGCTGGAGTGCAATGGCACAATCTTGGCTCACTGAAACCTCCACCTCCAGAGTTCAAGCGATTCTCCTGTCTCAGCCTCCCAAA
>NW_016107320.1:12945339-12955392 GCF_001604975.1 Cebus imitator
GAAACGGGGTTTCACCATGTTGACCAGGATGGTCTCGATCTCTTGACCTCGTGATCCACCCGCCTCGGCCTCCCAAAGTGCTGGGATTACAGGCGTGAGCCACCGCACTCGGCCTCAAATTTTATATTTTTAGTAGAGATGGTGTTTCACCATGTTGGTCAAGCTAGTCTCGATCTCCTGACCTCAAGTGATCCACCCGCCTCGGCCTCCCAAAGTGCTGGAATTAGTGAGCCACTCCGCCTGGCTTAGGGCAAATTTTCTTTAGTGCAAACTATAGAGAATTTCAACCAAATCAGCTCTACTGCTTCTTTTTTCACACACTGGGGTTCAAAGTAAGATTTCATTTGAAGAAATAGTTTTGTGACTTTAAAAGCTTAATCGTGATTTATTATGGTTTATACTTACTAGTCTATGAAAATGAGTAAATACAGAAAAATTAAGTGCTGTTATCAAATATGAGGAGAGCAAGTCTCAAACTTGTTATCACTGTAAGTAAAGATGGAAATGTTTCAGATGTCCTAAAAGTGACAGATCTTTAGCCTCAAAGAGTTTCTTACTAGACTTAAAAACCATTGTGAATTCAATTGTGAACAAAAAATTGTAACAAATTCAATAACTTAAAAAATGCTACAGATCTGTCCTTTAGGACTGCAGCAAAAAGGCTGCAACTGAATATTAAATACCTTAAATTTTTTTCTGAGAAAGAAACAACTTTCTAACAAGAAGTCCCCAGTTTGACTGGCATACATTTTCGGGACTCTGTTATATGTAGAAAGAAGGGGACTGACACACACATTCTATTTCATATTGGGCTTCTTTCCTATAAATGCACCAAATAGCTTTTTTGTGTTGCTATGTCTTTATGATTACACTTTTCAATTATTGTATATTTCTAGCTATTTTGTAAAAGACCAATTGTCTTACATCAGCAATCCCTCAGGTGCTAAAGAGCAGGAAAATCAAGATTGTATTTTATTCTCTTGATTATATTATTAATTTAATGTTATCTTACAACACATTTTAGAATAAGTGCAACTACTATTAAAAGGGGTTAACACAATATTAAAGTGGATGGATTTCAGGACGGCCCCATGAACTCCTGTGCAATCATAGGCAAAAAATTCTATATATGATAACATGACACTGAATTTATATAAAACATTTTGCATTATACAATGATGTTTTAGATGTAGTTGGCCTTTGACCAAGCAGCCCAATCCGCATATCAATACATCAGCAAATCCTGTTGGCTCTACCTTCAAAATGTCAGAAATCCAACCATTTCCCTCCTGGCTCAACTACAACCCCAGTGGTACCACATCACCATCATCTTTCTCCTGAGCGACTCTAATGGCCCCCCTTTCATCACTCTTTCCTCCGTATCATAAGTTCTCCACAGCACAGCCACAGTTATCCTTTCAAAACGCAAGTGTGGCACACAGACTCTCAGCTGGCCCCTGCGACACCTGCCTGCTGGTATTCATACCATTGTGTTGCCCCCTCACTTGCTGAGTGTGAGCAGAACCTGTGATTAGCTTCTAACCAACAGAATATGGCATGGGTGAGGGGGTGATTCTGTGACTTTATGACCTAAGACTTTAATGTGTATCTTCCTGTAGTGTCTCACCCCTGTTGGCTGTAAAGATGCAAGTGGCCATGCTGGGAATCCCATGTGGCAAGGAACTGTGGGCAGCCTCTGGAGGCTGAGAGTAGCTCCTGGCCAACAACAAAACAAAACAAAACAAACAAACACACTACAAAACAAAAACAACCGGAGTCTCCCAGCCCTATAGCTAGAGAATGGAGTTCTGCCAACAACCGTGCAAGCAGGGAAGCAGATCCTTCCCTAGTCCAGCCACAGAGGAGAACCCAGCCACAGTCAGCACCTCGATTGCTACTTGGTGAGACCTTCAGTAGAGGACCCAGGTAAGGATTGCCTGGATTCCTGACCCATATTAACTGAGACATAATAAAATGTGTGTTGTGTCTTAATTTGCTAACTTTGTGGTAATATTTGTATGTGGCAATAGAAAACTAATAGATCAAATCAGATCAAGTCACTCCCTAGTAAAATCCTTGAGACATTCCCCATCCCATGGCGGATATGGCCAGTAAAGCCCCATCTTATCTAGCCACAGTGGCTGCCCTTCTCCCCACAGTCTCCTCTCCTGTGACTCCTCCCCAGGCACAGAGCTTCCTTGCTGTTCCTGGAGCATGCTGCAGCCTTTACAGCTATCTGCCTCCAGTCTGACTTGCTCTTCTCCTGCACACACCTGCGTGGCTTTCTACTACACCCAGGGCAAATGGCGCCTCCTCAGGCCTCCCTGAGCCAATCAATTGAAAAGGGCAATCCCTGTCACCAGCTAGCCCCTTTTCCAGCTTTATTTTTATTTACAGCAGTTAGCGGCACTCAGCATTATATATATGTTTATTATCTGTCTCCTCAAGCAGATCCACTAAGATAAGGGCTTCATGTGCCTTGTTCACTATTGTTTTCCAAGTGCCGAGAATAGTACCTGCCACATAGGAAGCAGCTTAATAAACATGTACCGAATAACTGAATTCACTTCAAGCAATCTGACCTACAGAAATAGGTGCACAAAGGTAGATGACCAAGAACATTCATTATGAAATTTAAAAATATTTATTTATTGAGAAATAGGTTAAATTATTTATTTATTGGGAAATAGGTTAAATTATTTATTTACTTATTGGGAAACAGGTTAAATAAATACAGTGTGGTACATTTTACTATGATTGAAACGAGACTGTTATAAAGAATGAAGTAAAATCTATATGTATTGCCACAAATGTATTTATGATACAATGTGTGAATGGGAAGAAAACAATGTCTGATCATATTTATGGTTAGAAAATACTAAAAAAAAAACCTCTGTATTTTTATATATGTTTGTTTATAACTATATAGAAAAAGTTCTACAAGATTACCCTTCAAACTATTAACAATGGTTATCTTTGATGAGGAAATCAAGAACTGGAGGGATGAAGGAAGAATTTCACTCCGCTATCTTTTTTGTATTATACTGTATGACTTTTCTTTACTACATTAGATGGTATTTTTAAATTACAAAGCTGATTTTTTTTAAAAGGTAGAAAAATGTCAAGAGTAATTTTAGTTTGGACACAGTGGCTCATGCCTATAATTGCTGCACTTTGGGAGGCCAAGGCAGAAGAATCACTTGAGTCCAAGAGTTTGTGACTAGCCTGGGCAACGTAGTGAGACCCTCCCCAGCTACTTGGGATGCTGAAGTGGGAGGATACCTTGAGCCCAGGAGTTCAAGGCTTGAGTGAGCTATGAACACAGCACTGTACTCCAGCATGGTTAACAGAATTGGGGCCCTGTCTTTAAAACAATAAAAAGACAAGTAAAAACTGTTTCACATAGAAATTACCAGTGTTCCCTCTCTCCTCCCCCGCCTTTTTTTTTTTTTTGGAGACAGAGTTTTGCTCTTGTTGCCCAGGCTGGAGTGCAATGGCACAATCTCAGCTTACTGCAACCTTCACTTTCAAGCGATTCTCCTGCCTCAGCTTCCCGAATAGCTGGAATTACAGCTGCCCGCCACCACAACCAGCTAATTTTTTGTATTTGTAGTAGAGATGGGGTTTCACCATGTTGGCCAGGCTGGTCTTGAACTCCTGACCTCAGGTGATCCGCCTGCCTTGGCTTCCCAAGATGCTTGGATTACAGGCGTAAGCCACGGCGCCTGGCCCTCTCTCTCCTTTTTATGACGAGCCACTGGTCAAATACTCAAGAGTTTAAGCACATTTTATCACTGTCTTCTTCCTACCACTCCTCTCTGCTCAAGAAGTACCAAACTCTCAACATGGGAAGTTCTAAAATTTTACCATAAATCTCTGTTTATTTTATCCCTAGAACTACACCCTATTGAAACATTCCTAAAAGGCTCAGGTTCTGGTCTCTTCCGCGCCACACAACCCCATCCCATGCTACCTTCTTTTTTTTTTTTTTTTTTTTTTGCAGCAGGTAATCCGTGCTACCTTCTTAATGCTCCTTTTGGTCCTGAGGCCCCAGCCTCTCCGCTCTGTTTTGATGATCTCTGCATCAGGGTACAGCCTCTTGGTAAAGCACTGGTTCTGACAACGATCTCCAGCTGGGCACACCTGAGGGTGGCATTCATACTGCAACATTCTGTTCAGACACTCTGATTCCAAGCCACAAGGGTTTTCATCAGCTGGCTTGCAGTTACAGCGGGGAATCTCTGACAGGTCAGCAACCTGGATTTGCACCTTTCCTATTACTTTGTTAGCCTAGAAAACAAAATCGCAAACAAGAGGGAGGAAGCAGGTAAGTCATCCGGCAACATAAACAAGAACATCTAAAACATCCAAGCTACTACCTCATGGTGCGACTCCAAGAAAGGCTCTTTATCTTTCACCATGAATAAGCTGAGATTAATAACCATCTCTTGCCATTTAGTTGACAAAAATATCAAAGTCTCATGTGAATTTTCAAGTATTTATCCTGGCTATTTCTACTTTCATTAGATGGAAATTTCATAACTGAAAACCAGAGAAAAAACGTTTGTCTGTGGGTTCTCTGAAAAAAAGGGAGTAAAACCTATAGTCTCATTTGGTGGCAGGGTAACCTGGTAGAACAAGAACAGGATTTCACAGCAATAACAGCTATGGCTCCCATCTGATGCTTCCAACAGGAGCTCTGTTTTACAGAAGACTGACAATTAGCAAAAGTTTGCACAAGTCACAAAGGGTCTTTAACCACTAAGAGAGCAATGCATTTCATCTCATCTATTAAATACCAATGTTTGCATAGTAAAGACTTTCTTATTTTATTTGGCAGTCCCAGGCCAGAGATAAAGACTTACTTTGATGTGTTTGTAGGGAGGGGGTTTTCTTGAGTTTTTTTCAATCTCTAGGGCTTCTTTACTTTCTCTTTGTGCTTTCAATTCCTGGAAACGTTTTGCAGCTTCTTCCAGTGCTGCCAATAAGACAATGCAAAGTATGTAAATACCAAAAACCAAATGAAAATTGATGGGATAGTAGTTTTACACTGCCTTCCCAATGCTTTGCATCTGGCCTGAAATTTTCTTTTTAAAATTATTTTCTGGAAGTTACTGTTTACCACCAGGATGGGGTAACAATGAAATAGGATACAACTCACTGAACACTATGCTCTGTGCATGCTGCTGCCTCAGGGAAGAGGCTCCACTTCAATGATCAGAGGTCTCCAAGTGACCCTAAGAGCAGCTTTTTGCCTTGTACTAGATTTAAATTCATTTTACTCTTACCAGAAAGCCAAACTTGCTGGCAAATTTTACAATTGCAAAAGCAGTTGTAAGGCTTTTCATTGAAGTCTTTAGTACTCTTTTGTGGCAAAGGAACTTCACTTGATTAAAAAGATTATTCTCAGGCTGAGTTTGGTAGCTCATAGCTATAATCCCAGCACTTTGGAAGGCTGAGGCGGGCAGATCGCTTGAACCCAGGAGTTCGAGACCAGCCTTGTCAACATGGTGAAATCCTGTCTCTATAAAAAATACAAAAGTTAGCCAGACATGATGGCGGGGACCTGTAGCCCAGCTACTTGGGAGGCTGAGGCAAGAGGACTGGTTTACCCCGAAGTTCAAGGGTGCAGTGAGCTGTGATTGTGCCACTGCATTCCAGCCTGGACAACAGATTGAGACCCTGACTTAAAAAAAAAAAAAAAAAGATTTATTCCTAGAATAATCTGTGTTTATAAAGATCACTGAAGAAATTCCTTTCAAATACACAGCACAGTCTACAATATTGAAATGTATTTCAAACCTGGTTCTAATGTGACTGGAAGCTTATAGACAGAGGATCATAATGCCTAATGAAAATTCTCTAATACCAGAGAAGATGTTGAGAAACCAACGCTGAAGTTGTAGTTTTGAGTCACTGTAAACATCATCCAGCTTACCTTTTTTGAAGGTCTTGTTAATACTAGTCTGCCCCTCAGCAAAGCTTTTGTCTCCTTCAACATAAGGGAACACTCTGCCCTGGTGTACCCAGTAGTAGTCATGAGAACCGAAGAAGAACACAGGGAAGTCCCCCAAGTCATGTTTAAGGCCCTGGATGTTCAGTGGCACAGACCTGGGGTTGCAGATCTCTGCTGGCCACCATCTGAAAACAAAAGCAATTTTAGATCAAGAAGGCAAAAAAGAAATCACATTATTTACAAGGGTGGCAGAAGGGAAAAAAGGTTTTGTATTTTGCAATTTTCATTCAGATTCTAAGAACATAAAATGTCACATATCATTAAAAAAATTAACAAATTAATTAATGAAATAGTGCACACAGACTAAAGAAATTAGGCCTTAAACACCTGATCTACTTTCCTGTAAAAATTATTTTGTATTTATAAAATATATATCATGAAAATATGTTCTAAAATGTAATAATAAAATAATACTGAACCTACTACCCAATGATATTCCAAACCTAATTTCAATCCTAGAAAAGTTATATTTCGATGGGTGGGGTTAAAAAAAAAAAAAAAAAAAAACATCAAACTACTCACTTTTATTTATATTTCCTGGATTATAGTGAAGCTAAATTTAAAAAATGTTATAGCCATTTGATAACCTTCCTTCATAAAAAAAAAAAAAAGAAAAGAAAAGTCATGTTTCACCCCCAAACTTAATACTAAGATTATCCTTCAAGGTATAGCAGTTGATTTCTAGTCGTCAGTGGAATCATTTTGAGAATAAACTGACGCTGTAGTAAAGAATGACCACTCCCATTCAAATCAGCATTCAGTCTCTAGTCACCTCTCAGTCAAAGGTACTAGGTTTTGTATCAGTTTGTATTTCAGAATTTAGTTCATCTTAGATCATAATAGACATGGAACAGCGGACAGAATGAAAATATAACTGTTTTAGGCTATGATAACTGAATACTAGAGCAGTCACTAAATGAAACTACCTGTGAGGAAATCTGATAGTTTCTAGCAAGCAGATAAATCAGGAACTGAATGATGAGGCTAACGGTCAGAAAATGAGGCCAACCTCATGGGCTTTTGTGGTAAATATACATGGACTTAATTTTTTTAATCTCTTATTTTAGATATGCCTAATAAAACAATTTTTAACACATACTGTATTATTGAGAAGATACATGATGACATGATTACACTCCCATATTAATATTACAGAACTTGATAAGTGTCACCTGAAAGGTACCCTGCTGTTCATCTAAGAATTAAAAACACGGGTAAGAATCCATGTTCAAATTGTAAACCAAACAAAAACCACATTTTCTGTGATCAATATGGTTCATTCTCAGGGCAGGCTCTATTTATTTCCAAACCATTTTTAGGGAATTAAATATATATACAATTACTGCCCTCACTAACGTAAGTTAGGAAGAGGCAAACATTCTGCCAGGGTTTGTTCCAGGTCCTCATATTTTCCCCTATGAAGCAACACATTAGAGTAACTAGTTATTGAAAATAAACAGCTTCATACAGCCCACTGGGCCTGACTGGAAATAAATACATTAAGAATTAGTTCATGGGCTGGGTGCAATGGCTGATGCCTGTAATCTCAGCGCTTTGGGAGGCTGAGGCAGGCAGATCACCTGAGGTTGGGAGTTCAAGACCAGCCTGACAAACATGGAGAAACCCTGTCTGTATCAAAAATACAAAATTAGCTGGGCATGGTAGCGCATGCCTATAATGCGAGCTACTCGGGAGGCTGAGGCTGGAGAATCGATTGAACCTGGGAGGCAGAAGTTGTGGTGAGCTGAGATTGTGCCACTGCATTCCAGCCTGGGCAACAAGAGTGAAATTCAGTCTCAAAAATAAAAATAAAAATAAAAGAATTCGTTCATGGATGGAAGTTTTTCTAAAACATAAAGAAGACTCTGACCTAGATATAAAATCTCATTGGACTGTGAACTTAATTGGAGCACTGTTTTGGTTTTTTTAAAAAAATGTAATTAAAAATTAAGTATTAAAATAAGTCAAATATATTTTCATATTCATAACTTTTAAAAAATTACTCTGAAGTTTATTTGAAGATCTGAAGGCTTCTTACATTGTTTTAGATATTTCTTACCTAGGAAAGTCTTAAATGTATTAATTTTCAAACTGTGCACCCTTTTCCACACCAGAAAGATAAATGTTTTTCAATTACGAAAGCAGCATAAGGTTCTTTTAAAAATTAAAACAATCCAGAAATGTGTAAGAGAAAAGTGAAAATGCTTCTCCTTGTAATCTCATCCTTGACACTATTAACATTCGATGTATTTCTTTCCAGGTATTAAAAACACATATATCAGGCCTGTAATCCCAGCGCTTTAGGAGGCTGTGTCGGGCGGATCGCCTGAAGTCAGGAGTTCAAGACCAGCCTGGCAACATGGTGAAACATCATCTCTACTAAAAATTCAAAGGTTAGCCGGGCATCATGGCATGTGCCTGTAATCCCAGCTACTTGGGAGGCTGAGACAGGAGAATCTCTTGAATCTGAGAGGTGGAGGTTGCAGTGAGCTGAGATCATGCCGCTGCACTGCAGCCTGGGTGACACAGCAAGACTCATCTCAAAACACACACACACACACACACACACACACACACACACCCCGAAAACAACAATGATGTATGTACATCTATAATTTAAAAAAATGTATTAACACATTATGTATTATGGATGGCTTTTCATGTTACTGTATAGACCTGCATTATCCTTGTATTGGCTTCACAGTATTCTACAACATGGATACACCATGATTATCTGACAAATCCTCTACTATTTGGATTATTTAAATATTTGTGATTGAAATAACATTGCAATAAATACCCTTATAAACACATTTTTGCTTGATTATTCATTTTTTTCTTTAAATAAATTTATTTCAGTGGAAGTGCTGGGTCAAAGGATATACACAGTTACAGTTTTGATATGTGATGTCTAACTGCCCTAGGGGGAAGAGGTCGTTTAAATCTCCATGCCCTTACTGGCCACAAAATTATTAATCTTCTAAATCTTTGCCAATCTGTTAATTGGGGAAAAAAACTTCTCTGTATTAATGTGCATTTATTGTTAGTGAGGTTGAGCATTTTCCCATCTTTATTTCCTATTTACTATCTTTTACAAACAGGCTCTTTCTCTCTGTGCCCCTTCTTCTAATGAGGTTTTTGGGTTTTCTTATTGAATGTAGAAAAGCAAGTATCTTCCTCCAGTTTGACAGTAATCTTTTAACATTTTATGATATCTTTTGCCAGAAAGTATAAAATTATGTATGTATTCAAATTGTCAATTTTAAAAAAGAACTTAGAGGGTTTTTGTTGTATATTGAAAAATAAGTGGAGGCCGGGCTTGGTGGTTTACACCTGTAATCCCAGCCCTTTGGGAGGCTAAGGCTGGCAGATCAAGAGGTCAGGAGTTCAAGACCAGCCTGGTCAACATGGTAAAACCCTGTCTCTACGAAAAATACAAAAATTGGCCAGGCGTGATGGTTCACATCTGTAATCTCGGCTACTTGGAAGGCTTAAGCAGGAGAATTGCTTGAACCCGGGAGGCAGAGGTTGCAGTAAGCTGAGATCACGCCACTGCACTCCAGACTGGGATAGAGCGAGATTCTGTCTCAAAACAAAAACAAAAACAAAAAAACCACAAAAGCAAGAAAAATAGGGGGAGGTTTGATCTTTTGATCTTAATACCCCAGATCCCAACTAAAAATGAAGTTCTAAAATTTAAATAGGTAAACATGTAGCATATTTAAAAGAGAGAGAACAGGCTGGGTATGGTGGCTCACACCTGTAATCCTAGCACTTTGGCAGGCCAAGGTGGGCAGATCACAAGGTCAAGAGATGAAGACCATCCTGGACAACATGGTGAAACCCCATCTCTACTAAAAATGCAAAAATTAGCTGGGTGTGGTGGCTCATGCCTACTCCCAGCTACTCAGGAGGCTGAGGCAAGAGAATCGTTTGAACCTGGGAGGCAGAGGTTGCAGTGAGCCAAGATGATGCCACTGCATTCCAGCCTGTTGACAGAGCTAGACTCTGTCTCAAAAAAAAAAAAAAAAAAAAAA
>NW_016107320.1:12955872-12958714 GCF_001604975.1 Cebus imitator
TTTTTTTTTTTTTTTTTTGAGACTGGGTCTTGCTCTGTTGCCCAGCCCGGAGTGCAGTGGCACACTCATGGCTCACTGCAGCCATAACCTCCTGGGAGCCAGCAATCCTCCAGACTGTCTCCCAAATAGCTAGGATGCTACGACACCTGGCACGCCACTATGCCCAGCTAATGTTTATAGATTTTGTAGAGACAGGGTTTTGTCATGTTGCCCAGGCTGGTCTTGAACTCCTCAGCTCAAGCAATATACCCGCTCCAGCCTCCTACAGTGCTAGGATTACAGGCACGAACCACTGTACCTGGCCAAACTGTATCAGTATACCTGTTCAGTGAAGGCTCGTTAAAATCCTTAAAGGAGAAAGTATTATTAAAATAATGGTACTCACATACTTCCTGCTTCATTCCCTTAAGCCTCTTAATGGAATAATCTCCTTTAAATTCTAAAATGTTTTCTCTTTACAGATGGTTTAGGGCTTTCAGCTAGAACAAAATGGACCAGATTCAGGGGCAAAGAGCTATTTTGGCCAGAATATAAACTTGATTTTATTAGAAATAAGAAATCAACATATATCTAACTAAGACACAAAGAAAATATCATCTCAGGCCAAGTGTGGTGGCTCATTCCCATAATCCTAGCACTTTGGTGGGCTGAGGCAGGAGGATCACTTGAGCCTAGGAGTTTAAGATCAGCCTGGGCAATACAGTGAGGCCACACCCCATCGCACTATATTTATTCAATTTAAATAAAATTTAAAGTTTTTTTGAAAAAAATTATCTCCACTGTCCACATAAGACCTTTTATTCCAAAATCTAGTAGTCCATAGTCCATTAGTATAAAACAACTTTCAGAACTTAAAAACAAACATTGGTGGGCATGGTGGCTCACGCCTACAATCTCAGCATTTTGGGAGGCTGAGGTGGACAGAGCTTGACTCATGAGTTTGAGACCAGACTGGGCAATATGGCGAAACATCGTCTCTACTAAAAATACAAAAAACTTGCCAGGCGTGGTGGTGTATGCTTGTAATCCCAGCTACTCTGGAGACTGAGGTGGGAGGATGGCTTGAGTCAGCAGGTGGAGGGTGCAGTGAGCCAAGGTCACACCACTGCACTCCAGCCTTGGCTCAAACAAACAAATAAACAACAGTCAACCCACCAATCCCAAAGAAAAATAAAACGAAAATCAATAATGAATTAGGAACATAACCTTCCCAACCCCTTAAGAACTCAGACTCAAACATGGTGCTTTTCTTTCTTTTTTAAGGAAGTAGGTCCATGCTGTCTACCTAATCTATCTCCAAGTCACTCTGCATCCAGGGTATGAAACTGGTCTGCACAATGACTAAATGCTTCCTCTTTGTCCTTGGAAAAACTTGCCTGTAATTTCCCAATTTGACCCAAACAATCTGCTTGTAATGTAGTTTCTTGCCAGCTTTACAGTCATTACAATTCCAGCAGCCTTCTGGCATTTCTATGCTCAAGCATTCCGGGTGGAAGGAAGCTGGGCACGATTCACAGCAGAGCAATCTTCCACCTTGAAACAAATAAACAGTCTTAATAACTGAGAAAAGAGGAGAGAGAAAAAGAAAGAAAAAGGAGAAAGTTACCTTTTCTGCACATTAAATTTGATTCAAATTGAGGGGAAATAACAAAGGGACGGAATCATATCTACAGTGATGGATTAAAATAGCAAACAAACATATTTAGCTACTTTTCAGGGTTTCAGTGGCCAGAAAGTCAGAGCTTCTGAGTAATATCAAAAGCACATATGTACTCTTTACTCCTTTAACCTATGGGATATTGAGGTATCAGTTTAGAAGCTAAACTCCTAACATATGACCAAATTGATACATAAAATCTTTTGACTAAGTAGATTTGAAAGTAGGTTTTTCAAACATGTAAGTAGCAACTTTCTTTTCTCCTTCAGAGGTAAGAAAGCAAGTCATCATTGTATTTTAATCCAGTGCCAAGGTTAACTAAATCCCTTTACAATATAATTAGCAATAAAGAAAACAGCCAATAGATTGATCAGAACTTTTCTCTTTCCATAAAGAAAAAGCAAAAGGAACATAGAATCTCAAATTGGTGATTATGTTATCATTACCTTTTGATGAAGATATACAGGCTATACAGCAGTGGTTTGCAATTTTTTCATCACCAAGGATCCCCTTTTCTCTCCTCATGCGCCCACATGATTTCAAGTATTTTATCAACAACCAAAACACCTCTGTGTGTGTGTGTGTGTGTGTGTGTGTGTGTACTCTCTCTGTATAGAGATTATATTTTGAGACAGGCTCTCACTATCTTGCCCAGGCTGGTCTTGAACTCCTGGCCTCAAGCAATCCTCCTGCCTCAGCCTCCCAAAGTGCTGGGATTACAGGCGTGAGCCACCATGCCCTGCCAAAATCTGCATTTTAAAAGTAACAATTTCTCCAATTTTTATTAGCCAAAGAAATATAAAACTGCCAGTCAGAGATTCTGATTCCAATAACAAAACTACTATTATCATATTAAATTGTTAAAATCATAGCCAAATTTTAATAACTCATGCAGGCCGGGTGCAGTGGCTCACGCCTGCAATCCCAGCACTTTGGGAGGCCAAGGCGGGCGGATCATGAGGTCAAGAGTTCAAGAGTTCAAGATCATCCTGGCCAACATAGTGAAACCCCGTCTGTACTAAAATATAAAAAATTAGCTGGGCGTGGTGGTGTGCGTCTGTAGTCCCAGCTACTTGGGAGGCTGAGGCAAGAGAATTGCTTGAACCCAGGAGGCGGAGGTTGCGTGAGTGGAGATTGCGCCACTGCACTCCAGCCTGGCACCTGGTGATAGAACGAGACTGTCTC
>NW_016107320.1:12960504-12962280 GCF_001604975.1 Cebus imitator
AAAAAAAAAAAAAAATCAAAAGCCCATGTCAAATACACCTTGTGTGTGTGTTTGTGTGTGTGTGTGTGTGTGTGTGTGTGTGTATGTGTGTATTTAGTTACGGGTAAAGTTTTCTTGAAAGATTCTGAACCTGGCTCCAGATCATAATGGGAATGTATATAGGAAAAGGCCCTCACCTTTCAAGCTCATTTATTTTTCCCTGTGGGATAATAACTCCCCAAATAATACATCTTTGTTAAATCATTTTTATAACAGGTAGGTTATGGAAAACTAAACATAATATAAAGTTTTCTTCCATAGGTTAAATTAACTGGGAGAACAGAAATATACATTTAGCTCTTGGTACTGTGTGGATAATTATCCATCAACAATTCAGCTAGGCTACCTTCCAGCATCCAGTATTAGGGGTATTCTCCCCCATCAGCTTCCCACCAATGTTTCCTAAGGGAAGGGCAACTAGTTTTCATAGCATCTTAACCAAACATTTAAGAAGCACAATGACAGAATGTCAAATACACCTTTTTGACAGAATGTCAAAAGCAACCTTTTAAGTATCAGTATCTTAGTTTCCTTCTTTTAATAACCTACCTTGTTATTTAGTTGAAAGTTAGTAATAAATTATAACCTATCTTTTCTATTCCAACTTGAATGATAGTTTCACAGCAGGAAAAAGAGAAAGAACATTTAGAATATGATTTTATATTTATACTGACCAAAATCCTAGTCTTCCTATTTTAATAACTTATAAATATGGAATGTGTGAAAATTTATTCAAGGGAAGAATAAGTAAAAATTTGCAATAATGGAATTATTTTAAGCCCTTTTTAATAAGTGTGCAGCCATATGAAGACACAGTCACAACCACCAAGGCAGAATTTACCAAAAGCAACAGATGGTGCTTGACAGGCATACATTTCCCCCCTACATTGAAAGAGAAAAAAATAGGAAATGCAAAAATAAAAGCAAGAGAAACTATTTTGATTATTACCTTTCTCACATTTCTTTTTGGAAGCTGACGAAGAAGGAATCATAGGTAATTTCATCAACTCAGCACGATTTGATTCATTCAGTAGGTAGTGGGACTTATAGGCATATGAACTGAACATGGGGTCTGAATGGTCCTGAACTATCAGCCCTATACGAAACAAACAGAAAGAGATGAGCTGCAATGAAACTACCCATGATTCCATGAGGAAAAAATAAACCAACACCTATTATGTATGCTTCAAAGTTGGGGTGGGGAGGGTGAAAATGAGAATATGAAGAAAAAAGAAAGATCTGACAGAAAGGTTTTCTACAGTTTTCAAAGGGAGTCTGAACTACTCAATTCCTTATCCCTATATATTATAGAAACCTATATACTGCAGAAGAAAACTTCAAATAATTTGAAGATATAAACAACACTTGACATCATACTGAAAACCCCTTAGGAAAAACAAAGCTACATTGCTGCATATTTGGATGTACAATGACGACAACCCAAAGAACGACATGATATTATATATCACGTAATGAGATAGAAATCAGAATCATTTACATAATGTAAGTAGACCCTATCTACCTTCAATATATCAAGTAGTGCTTTAAGGCAGAATGGAGTCTCTCCTTTTCTCTATTCACATCTTCAGACACACTCAAAGAAATCCTAACTTTCTCTGCCAGATAATGAAACTCTTCTCTATCAATATGGTACATGTTTTATTTCATTTATATTGTTTGTGTGTGTGTGTGTGTGTGTGTATGTATATATATACTGTATATGTATTTTTTTTTTTT
>NW_016107320.1:12963834-12986262 GCF_001604975.1 Cebus imitator
AAAAAAAAAAAAAAAAAAAAAGTTATATAATGTTGAAATGAACTTCATACATTTACTAGAGGGAGACGGTGTAGTGTAAAAGAATATAGGCTTTGAAATAAGAATGATCAAGTACAAATAGTGGTCCCTCCATTTAACAACTTCTGTGACCTTAGGTAAATTATTTAATCCGGGTTTCAGTGTTCTCATCTGTATACCATGGAGAGAGAACTTCTTAGGGAAACTGTGGCAATTCATTCAGATGATGTTTAGTAAAGTTTGACTTACATATGCAAAATAAATTACTATTATTTCCTGTTTAAATGAACACTCCAGCCTACATTATCCATTTAACATTACCATTACAAAGAAAGGCACAGAATGCTAAGTAACTTATTTTACACAACCCTCTAGATAAAAGGAGATGCTAAAGAATATACACTACACTGAAAAATGTCTGCACACTTCTTGTGACTCCATGATTAGGTGGGAGTTGGAAGAGGAGCAATGTTCCTCCAAACCCTGAAACATTTCAAAAAATATTTCCAGACATTGCAGTCCTTAAGAAGTAGCTTAATTATCTGAAACACCCAATAACCAAGAACTAAGAGAAAATCTATGTGGAGGGAAAAATTCTGTGAGGCAAGAAGCAAGCAAAACAAGTTAAGTTTTCTAATACCCAAATATAAATGATTAAAGTGTTCCTTTCTGTGTGTATAGATTTATTACAGTTATGTCTCCTCAAAAAAGGTGACCTTTAAAAATACTTATAAAAGAATATATATTATTTACTTCTGAAAGACTTTTGATTTAAGACTTCCCAACATCTGATCTATTTACAGTAAGTCTTTGTCAAATGCTAGAAAACAAAATGAAGGTTTTTGTTTACCATACAAGGTTTTACCATTAAAATATTTGGAAATTAAATAATTTTGCTTAAATAGGCATTTAAATTCAGTAAATCTTCCAGAATAACTGTCAAATTGATAAGATGTAAATACAGATTCTGTTGTTCAAACATGAGTTTTCCATCCACTTACATTATTCTCAGAATTTTAATCAAGCCATGTAAGTCAAATTAACAAAATGGTTATAGAGTTTCTATAAGCGGACCATTTTCTAGCTGTCCTAAATTGAAAATGCTGTATTTTGTTTCACTGCTCACTGCAGCCTCGAACTCCTGGGCTCAAGTGATCCTCCCTCCTCAGCCTCTTGAGGTGCTGGAATCACAGGCACACACTACCATGCTTGGCTAATTCTTTTATTTTTTGTAGAGATGAGGTCTTGCTATGTTGCCCAGGCTAGTCATGAACTCCTGGGCCTTAAGAAATCCACGCGCCTCAGCCTCCCAAAGTGTGGGATTACAGGCATGAACTATTATGCCCAGCCTGAAAATACCTATTTTAAAGGTATCCCAATTATTGAATGAAGTAGAGCAAAAGAGAATATTGATTAATCTACTGATGGCATTTGATTTAGAATGTGCCCCAACATAAGCCAACACAATAAACTTGATATTAAAATGCTGGCTAAATTATGCATGCTTATACACTGACAGGAAACGTTGGTGCCTAGGAATGGTACAATAGAGTTTGCAAAGCAGTAAGAAGACTTTGTTATCACTGCCACTCATCTGTTTAAAAGACTCTAAAGCTAAACATACAACTGATAATACAATAATTTCTTCTAATCATTACTTTCTTAGGGATGCAGAGATGAGAAAGGCAATGACTGACAACTTTTTATTTATTATGTGCCCACTTGTTACAATATGGCAGGAAATATTTCAGACCTACTCCTCCATGATACCAGCCAGGTTTCAGAGCAGGATACAGTTGTCCCTGCTTTACTTCAGAAAGACACAGTGCTTCCTGCTCCAAAGGCAGACAGTCACACGTGCTTATAAAACAGGCAAACTGAAAGTAGTGTCTGCTATAAAACTTGTTGGCTACTCCACAAAGGACTACCATTATTTAATCTTTTACTGCCAACCTCCAGGTAATTTTTTCATAATGAGAGATATAAAAGCAAAACCATCTAAAATCTATCATACTACCTAAACTCTTTTAAAAAGTTATGGTACTTTCACCAAATTAAAATAACTGTCTCCTAAAGCAAAATCAACCAAACAAAAAACACTTTCATCTTTAGTATGGTCTACATAGAATCTAATGGGCATGATGAGCCTTAGAGGCCTCGAGAATAGTTCACACCAAGGGAAGTTCAGAAAACTTAGCTCTTAAATTAAAAACAAAACAAAAACAATTAGTTGGTTTTTATAATGCTAAGTACCAAAAAAGTTTTATTTTTATTATAGCTGAGATAAAGCCAGATATTTTGTGTAACAGTCAACTAAAGAAGTCCCGTTTTAGATTTATCACAAACACAAGTTCACTGACCCCCACAGGGGCACAGTATTGTTTTTAGTTGATCAATCTCTTGGCATACTTAAATATCAATAGCTGGCAATAAGAAAGCCCACATGGCTGGCTCTGAACTAACACCACCACATATGCTGCCTTGGCTGTGTCCCATCAGGCCTTCCTCAATGCCAGACCAAAACATTATGATAAAACACAACACAAACAACTGAAAAATAAATGTGCTAGTCTTGCCTTCCAAGTGAAGTCTTAGTCGGTTGAAAGGTCTGTTTTAAGATTATGATATGGGAAGGATCTACTTTGAATAGAAGAATTGTAGAAGGGAAAAAATTAATCTTTTAATGCTCTAACAGAAAAACTAAGAACTATAATTATGTTATTTTTAGAAATGCAAATTTTAGCTTAACTTATGGAACAATTAATATTCTAACACTATGGCATCTAGCATTATAAAAGTTACTGGAAATGTTCATCTCTCTCAGGGATATATTACAGTGGAATTCTGCACTGGGTAGGAGATTGTACTAGATGGCCTGAGTCCTTTCCCAATGCTGAGACTCTATGTTAATGGAGAAATATGCCAATGACCTCAAAAATAAATGAAGAGAAAAGTTAGACACTCACCTCTGGCACAAACGAAACAAAAGCCTACATTTACAGCAGAAGAAGAATTACTGCTCCGTTTGGAATGATTACTACAGATGAGAATGTAGGAGGATACTAACATGCTTCCAGCCGCAATGCAAGCATCTCCAGTGTGATAGGCAACTGGACATCTCAAACATCTCATCATGCGGCCTGTTTAAAGACAAGTCAAAAGGAATCTAATAAGGCATCAATGGGGCATAAAATGAAGTTTCTAGAGTTGGGCTTTTTTGGGTTCCCATGCGATGCTAGCTATAGTAAGATAAAAGGCATTTTGTCTTCCCTAGTCTGGCTCTGTCATCCTATGCTACATGGCCCCTACATGTAAGCCTAATAGTCACTTAGAGATCATCCAAAGAAAAAATTATTTGTTCCAATGCTGCAGAGATGGTGGTATCCAATATGGCACCTACCTAAAGATTTTGAGGGTATTTGGAACACATGGAATTTTCTTCTTATGGTCTGAATTTGGAATGTAATTTCTACTTAACATGCTATGTACTGTGGCTGAACTGTTAAAGCTAGAGATATACAGAAGGAGAACGCCCTATGTTGTTTGAAATATATGCTTGATGTTATTTGCCACTGCACTTAAAACAACAATCTTTGACTCCTTCTTCAGCTATTTTACCTTTACTTGCTTTGTGGATGTCTTTCTCCATAGAGCAGGCAGAGCAGCAGTGCTGAGGACAGCGGAATCCTTTTGATTCAAAGATGGCAGTGGGGAATTTGCGGACACAGGCTTCATGATAAAATTTTCCACAAGCACCAACAGAACAACGCTTCACATCTTTACCAGACACTTTACATGAAAAACATGGGTGCTGCCCTGGAAAATTAGTGAGGAATACAAATTAAATAAAATGGACTAAAGCATATTCAAATAGAAGCAGCTACAGGCATCAAACAGCTACTCCTACAACAGACTCTATTACCATATATAAGAATTTAATACACAAAAGAAGCATTTAAAATAAATGCTAAATTAAAAGTATGTTTTAGGCCGGGTGCAGTGGCTCACGCCTGTAATCCCAGCACTTTGGGAGGCTGAGGCAGGCAGATCACAAGGTCAGGAGATTGAGACCATCCTGGCTAACACAGTAAAACTCTGTCTCTACTAAAAATACAAAAAATTAGCGGGGATTGGCGGCAAGGGCCTGTAGTCCCAGCTACTCGGGAGGCTGAGGGAGGAGAATCGCTTGAGCCCAGGGGAGGAGGTTGCAGTGAGCCAAGATCGTGCCACTACACTCTAGCCTGTGCGACAGAGTGAGAAGCGAGACTCCATCTCTCAAAAAAAAAAAAAAAAAAAAAAAGTTACGTTTTAAATTTTGCTAGAATAATTGATTATCAATTCGGAGACAAAATACTAAAAACAATTTAGATCTCCAAAATTGATACCATAGAAAATCCAAAAGAGAATTTGTTTAACGTCTGGTAGCAGAGAGGAGCAAAGTCTTCCCCACAGAGAATAAATAAATTACCAAAGGAAAGACAGATTCCATTAGCTAATCACTGATTATTTCTATGTGCAAAACAGACATAAAATGAAAATTTACAATCCTAATAAAAAAGAAAATTACAGCTAGACATATCTTAAACTACAGAAAATCAAAGACAAAGAAAATATTCAAATTATCCACAGAAAAGACAATTACTTTCAAACAGAGCTGACTGAAAGAAAAAAATGGAAGCCAAAAAACAACACAATGCTATCTTCAAAGGGCTGAAAGAAAACAACAAACCAGAATTCTATACCCATTGAAAATATTCTTCAAGAATGAAGTGAAATCAATATTCACTGGGGAGAATTAACAAAACCTAGTTCTTTGAAAAAGAATAATAAAACTGATACCTCTGGTAAGAGTAACTAATAAAAAAAGGAAAAAGGTCCTAATATTAATATCAGAAATGAAAAATGGAACACCACTACAAATCCTACAAACATTAAAAAGACAGTAAAAGGATATCACTATATTTTTGCTAATAAATTTGAAAATTTAGATGAATGGAGAGATTCCTAGAAAAAAAGAACTTACCAACACTGGCATGAAAACAGGAAATATGAATAGTTCTGTAAACTATTAAAAGAAATTGAAGCTATAACTGGAAATCTTTCAACAACAAAAAATTTAGGCCCAGATGGCTCCACTGGTGAATATGCCAGACATTCAAGGAAGAAAATAATGCCAAATATGAAAAAATTATACAGGAAAAAGGGGAGAAACAAGTAAAAGACAAACAGATATAGGGAAATATGCAACAAAAATGAAAAAAGATGTTTTGTTGTATAAACAGTTTACATATGGAGAAAATATACACAACATATATAAGCAAAGATAATGGAATAGGACTTACAAACTATAAAACAATATAGAAAACAACCAAAGCAGCCTAATGTAAAAGTGAGTGGAAGATTTAAGTAGGCAATTTACAGAAAGACAAATAGCCAAAAGAACATTAAAATATGTTCATCTTCGCTAGTAATCAGATAAATGCTAACTGAAACCAGTTATAAAGTAGCAAAAAACTTAAAAGAGTTTGATAATATCAACTATTATTATTTTTGAGACAGAGTCTCACTCTGTTGCCCAGGCTGGAGTACAGTGGTGTGATCTTGGCTCACTGCAACCTCTGCCTCCTGGGTTCACATGATTCTCGTGCCCCAGTCTCCTGAGTAACTGGGACTACAGTGATAATACCAATTATTGATAAGGGTATAGGGGGCTCGTAGGAGTTTAAGTTGGAAGGAACAAGCTTAGAAGGCAACTGGGCAATATCCATGAAACTAAAAGTACATTCACTTTCTGCCTAGAAATTCAATTTCTCATTAACTACATTAGGGAAGACAGAGTAAATGTAAAAGGATGTTGCCTGAAATGTTGTAATGGCAAACAAGTGACAGTAACTCAAGTGTCCTTCGATAGGGAATGAGTTAAATAAACTATGATTATATGTATACTAGGGTACTATGCAGCAATTAAATAGAATGCATCTGTACTGACACAAAAAGAGCTCTAGCAGAACAATGCTATGATAGACTTGTCCTACAACACACACACAGACACAAAGGTTTGCAGGGCTATACATCAAACTGACAATGGTTGTTGGAACTGGAACTAAGTAAAGGGCTGGGATTAAGACTGATGATCAAGGGTGACATCAGCTAGAACAGTAATTATTTTCATAACAATGTGGTTATATTTTACTTGTGTAATTATAAATAAAATATTAACAAATAACATTTTAACACCACAAAACAAATAAGAGACATAAACAGATAATTCACAAAAGTAAATAAAGATAACAGAAAGAAATGTTTAACTTTAAGCAAAGAACTGCAGATTATAACAACAAACTTTTCAAATGTTTATTGGTCATCTGGATATCATCTTTGAAAAGTGTTCAAGTCTTTTGTCCACTTTTCTTGTAAAGTCGATTAAAAATCTGAAGGAAAAAATGTAAGGAATAGCCTTGTTTTTTTCTTCTTCTTCTTTTTTTTTTTTTTTTGAGACAGAGTTTCCCTCTTTTTACCTGGAGTGCAATGGCGCGACCTCGGCTCACCGCAAACTCCGCCTCCTGGGTTCAAGCAATTCTCCTGCCTCAGCCTCCCGAGTAGCTGGGACTACAGGCGCGTGCCACCATGCCCAGCTAATTTTTGTATTTTTAGTAGAGACAGGTTTTCACCATGTTGACCAGGAAGGTCTTCATCTCTTGACCTCGTGATCCACCCGCCTCAGACTCCCAAAGTGCTGGGATTATAGGTGTGAGCCACAGCGCCTGGCCTAGCCTTGTTTTTTTAAATTGTACTTTAGGTTCCGGGGTACATGTGCAGATCATGCAGGATTGCTACATAGGTACATACATGGCAATATGGTTTGCGGCCTTCCTCCCCCATCCCGTATATCTGGCATTTCTCCCCATGTTATCCCTCCCCACCTTCCCCACACCCCGCTGTCCATCCCCTAGTCCCCTGCAACTGACCGCAGTGTGTGATGCTCCCTTCCCTGTGTCCATGTGTTCTAATTGTTCAACACCCGCCGATGAGTGATACCATGTGGCGTTTGATTTTCTGTTCTTGTGTCAGTTTGCTGAGAAGGAACAGCTTTTGTCTTTTTACAGAAAGTTAGGTGAACTGTATTATTGTTCTTTGATTCTGGAAGTACCTAATCCTTACAAATTGGCTGAATTATAAATGAGTAGTTAAAACTGTGATGTTCACTTGTTAAATTGCCTTTCATGCAGAAATAAAGTACAGTAAGATGGTTTTTTTGGGTCCCATTGTATATATGTAATTTCAAAGTACATTTTTTCACCACCATGTTTAAGGCCAATAAAGTATATCTTACCATGTATATAGATATGAAGGTAATTGTATTTTTTAAAATAATTTTTTAAAGTTTTAAACATTAAAAAATATATATTTTAAAGGTAGGAAGTTAGACTTCACAGATTTGCCCAATGCATAAACTGCTCTATGTAAAACTAAAATAGGCTGCCAGGCACCGTGGCTCACGCCTGTAATCCTAGCACTTTGGGAGGCTGAGGCAGGTGGATTACCTGAGGTCAAGAGTTTGAGACTAGCCTGGACAATATGGTGAAACCCCACCTCTACTAAAAATACAAAATTAGCCAGGCATGGTGGTGCATGCCTGTAATCCCAGCTACTTGGGAGGCTGAAGCCACGAGAATCACCTGAACTCAGGTGGTAGAGGTTGTAGTGAGCTGAGATTGCGCCATTGCACTCCAGTTTGGGCAACAAGAGCAAAACTCTGTCTCAAAAAAAGAAAAATAAAATAAATAAATAAATAAAAAAAACAGGCCTTCAGCTGAGCACGGTGGCTCATGCCTGTAATCCCAGCCATTCGGGAGTCTGAGGTGGGAGGATCACCTGAACCCAGGAGTTCAAGACCAGCCTGGGCAACACAGTGAGACCCCATCTCTACAAAAAAATTAAAAATTAGCCAGGTGTGGCGGTATGTGCCTGTGGTTCCACCTACTCAGAAGGCTGAGGTAGGACGATTGAGCCCGGAAGGTTGAGGCTGCAGTGAACTATGATCACGCCACTGCACTCCAGCCTGCGTGACAGAGCAAGAACCTATCTCAAGAAAATATAAAATAAAATAAAATAAGCTTTCATTTATGTAATTATCAAAATAAGCCTAATATAAATGAAAATAGTTTAAACTAGTTCAAGTGTTATGCTAACAGAGAGCTGAACTATCAAACTTCTTTAAGACTTAGGTTAGGGCTCTAACATGTGAGTGCTTTCCAAACTTTTCCTTTTCACTAGGAAATGGTCTTCATTAAGGTTCAGTCAGTCAGGGGCCAGGCATGGTGGCTCACACCTGTAATCCCAGCACTTTGGGAGGCCAAGGTAGGTGGATTGCTTGAGTCTGGGAGTTCAAGACCAGCATGGGCAATATGGTAAAACTTGTCTCTCTACTAAAAAAACAAAACAACAAAACAAAACAAAACAAAAACAAAAACAAAAACTAGCTGGTGGCCGGGCATGGTGGCTCACACCTGTAATCCCAGCACTTTGGGAGGCCAAGGGAGGTAAATCACTTGAGGTCAGGAGTTCGAGACCACCTTGGCCAACATGGCAAAACCCTGGCTCTACTAAAAACATAAAAATTAACCAGGAGTGGTGGTGTGTGCCTGTAATCCCAGCTACCTGGGAGGCTGAGGCATAAGAATCACGTGAGCCTGGAAGGTGGAGATTGCAGTGAGCTGAGACTGCACTCCAGCCAGGGCAAAAGAGCAAAAATCTGTCTCAATAAATAAATAAAAAAGCTAGCTGGGCATGGTGGTGCATGCCTGTAGTCCCTGTAACTAATCAGGACACTGAGGTGGGAGGATCACCTGAGCCTGGGAGGTTGAGGCTGCAGGGAGCTGAGATTGCACCATTGCACTCCAGCCTGGGCAACGGGACCAGGGGAAAAAAAAAAAAAAGAGTAAGTCAGAAGTCAGTCCATCAGGCGAGAGTCAAGGACCATGGGGGAAGTGGGGAAAAAAATAATAAGTAAAACTATCTGTTACAGAACTCTTTTTGGAGCCTTATTCTAATATATATTTTATTCAAAAGGCCAAATAAAAATGCTTTCTTTCCAGAAATCACATCTGTCTTAACAGAAAGTAGTAGTATGTACCTGTAATACTTCTTACATGTGAAGTGTTTATTTTTGGACAAAGGAAAACTGCCTAAATGACCTTAAACAATGGTTTAAAGAATCAGAGTTCTCACTTCTGACATATTAGAAGTGTACCAAATAGGTACCAAACTAATTTTCATGTCATAAGTAAATAAAAAGCACTTTTAAAAATAATTGTGGTAGCCGGGCGCGGTGGCTCAAGCCTGTAATCCCAGCACTTTGGGAGGCCGAGGCGGGTGGATCACGAGGTAAAGAGATCGAGACCATCCTGGTCAACATGGTGAAACCCCGTCTCTACTAAAAATACAAAAAATTAGCTGGGCATGGTGGCACGTGCCTGTAATCCCAGCTACTCAGGAGGCTGAGGCAGGAGAATTGCCTGAACCCAGGAGGCGGAGGTTGCGGTGAGCCGAGATCGCGCCATTGCACTCCAGCCTGGGTAACAAGAGCGAAACTCCGTCTCAAAAAAAAAAAAAAAATAATTGTGGTAAAATATATACAACATAAAATTTAACACTTTAACCATTTTTAAGTGTACAGTTCAGTAGTATTAAGTACATTCACACTGTTACCACTATCTGTCTCCAGAATATTTTCATCATCCCATACTCAAACTCTGCACCCATTAAAGAATTCATCTCACCCTCCCCAACAACCCTGGTGAATACTGTTCTACTTACTGTCTCTAAGAATTTGACTATTCCAAGTAATCCATATAAATGGAATCATACAATATTTGTTGGCCTTTTATACCTGGCTTATTTCACTCAGCATAATGTCCTCAAGGTTCATTCATGTTGTGGCATGTATCAGAATTTCTTTTAAAGGCTGAATAATATTCCATTGTAGGTATATACTACATTTTGTTTATTCATCCATCAATAGACATTTGGGTGGTTTCTACCCTTTGACTACTGTGAATATGTTGCTATGAACATGAGTGTACAAATATCTGTTGGAGTTCTTTTTTTGTTTGTTTTTTTTGAGAGAGTCTCACTTTTGTTGCCCAGGCTGGAGTAAAGTGGCGCAATTAACAGCTCACTGTAGACTTCCTGGGCTCAGGTGATTCTCTCACCTCAGCCTCTTGAGTATCTGGGACTATGGGCACATGCCACCATGCCAGGCTAATTTTCTTTGTTTTGTTTTTGGATTTTTAGGAGAGATGGGATTTCACCACGTTGCCCAGGCTGGTCTCAAAATCCTATACTCAAGCAATCTGCTCGTCTTGGCCTCCCAAAGTGCTCGGATTACAGGCGTGAGACACTGCGCCTGGCCCCTTCTTTCAGTTCTTTTGGATATATACCCAGAGTTAAATTGCTTGATCATTTGTTATTCTGTTTAATTTTTCAAGAAACTGTCATCAGATTTTCAACAGCCACTACACCTTTTACATTCCCACCAACAATGTATAAGGGTTCCAATTTCTCCACAGTTAAGCCAACATGTTTTTTTTTTTATTTTTTTGATACTAGTTATTTTAATGGGTATCAAGTGGCATCTCATTGTGGTTTTATTGCATTTCCCTAATTAGAGACAGGGTTTCACCATGTTACCCAGGCTGGTCTCAAACCTTTGAGCTCACAGATCCACCTGCTTTGGCCTCCCAATATGCTAGGACTACAGGCATGAGCCACTGTATCTGGCCCTGAGTACTCATTATGTTGAGCATATTTTCATGTGTGTATTGGCCATTTGCATATCTTCTTTGGAGCACTATCTGCTCAAGATCTTTGACCAATTTCAAATTGGGTTGTTTTTTTTATTGCTGACTTGAAGGCGTTCTCTACATATTCTGGGTATTAATCATTTATCAGATATGTAATTTGCAAATATTTTCTCCCATTCTGTGGGCTGCCTTTACATTCTGTTGATAAGACACTTTGGTGTATAAAAGTTTTTAATTTTGATGAAGTGCAATTTATCTATTTTTCCTTTCATTGCCTGTGCCTTCAGTGTCACACATATGAAATCACGGCCAAATCCATTGTCATGAAGCTTTTCCTCTATGCTATGTTTACTTCTAAGAGTTTTATACTTTTAGCTTTTATGTCTTAGTCTTTGATTCATCTTGAATTAATTTTGTTTATGCTGTTGGGTAAGGGTCCAACTTCCTTCTTTTACAGGAATATATCCAACTTTTCCAGCATCATTTGTTGCAAAGACTGTCTTTTTTTCTGCTGACTAGTCTTCACACCCTTATCAAAAATCATTTGACCATATATGCAAGTGCTTATTTCTAGGCTTTCTAGGCCATTGGTCTATATGTCTGTCTTTATGCCAATATCACGCGATTTTGACTACTATAGCTTTGTAGTATACTTTGAAATGAGGAAATGTGAGTCCTCTGACTTTGTTCTACCCAACCGGTCTTTTTTGAAAATTTTCTTTTCACGCTGACAACATCCCATACTTAACTGTTTTTTAAGCAAATTTCCCTCTTACATTTTCTAATAATGTGTACCAAATTAAATATACCTAACCTCTGTTAGAAGAATCCTGGATTCTAGAGTTAGAAAAGAAGCCTTAAGAATGTTTTATGCCAGGTGCAGTGGCTCATGCCTGTAATCCCAGCACTCTGGGAGGCCAAGGTGCATGGATCACAAGGTCAGGAGTTTAAGGCCAGCCTGGCCCAGATGGTGAAACCCCATCTCTACTAAAAATACAAAAATTAGTTGGGCGTGGCAGCAGGCGCCTGTAATCCCAGCTACTGAGGAGGCTGAGGCAGTGAATTTCCTGAATCTCCCAGGAGGTGGAGGTTGCAGTGAGTCGAGATTGTGCCACTGCACTCCAGCCTGGGCGACAGAGCAAGACTCCGTCTCAAAAAAAAAAAAAAAAAAAAAAAAAGTGTTTTAATACTGAGATACATGGTCCTTCCTATCAATATCTTAAATCAGGGATTGAATACTTGATACAGTTTGGAAATTTGTCCCTACCCAAATCTCCTGTTGAAATATAATCCCCAGCGGTGGACGTAAGGTCTGCTGGGAGGTCTTTGGATCATGGAGGTGGATCCCTCATGGCTTGGTGCTGTCTTTACGACAGTAAGTGCTTGTGAAATCTGGTCATTAAAAAATGTGTGGCCCTCTCCCTCAACTCTTGCTCCTGCTTTTGCCATTTGAAGTCCCTGCTCCCACTTTGCCTTCTGCCATGATTGTAAGTTTCCCGAGACCTCCCCAGAAGCCAAGCAGAGGCTGGCACCATCTTTCCTGTACAGCCTGCAGAACTGTGAACCATTTAAACCTCTTTTCTTTATAAATTACCCAGTCTCAGGTATTTCTTTATAGCAGTACAAGAACTGCCTAACGCTTGAATGCTTAAAGGGGCCAGGCAGGATATATAAGTGACTGGAATGACAGAGTTTTAGAAAAAGGAATAATGGGGAATGTGAGGAGCCAGAATGACATGCTCTATCCATGTTCAAAAATGAAAATGCATTCTGAAGGCCAAACAAAATGGTGTGCAGATAATATGACCCACGGGCTGCCTGTTGACAAATGGTTCACAAGTTTTACTTCAGAGTCTAAATGTGATAAATAAAATATTTTATAAGGGACAAATTTTAAGTTATATATTCTAAACAGCTTCTATAGCTTAGTTTGTGTATGTGTGTGGTGTGTGTATTTGTGTGTGTGTGTGTGTGTGTGTGTGTGTGAATGAGTGTATATTAGGATACATGACATATGACTTGCGACGTCCATCCTACTCTCTAGGGCAGTAGAAGACTGCGGTAAAGAAAAAAAAAATCTGGAGTCAAGCTGCTGGGTTTAAATCCCAGAGTCATCATGCGCTACCTTTGTGAATCTGGGCAAAGTACTAAACTCTCTAATCCTCAGTTTCTCCTTCTGTATAATGGAAATCATAATAGTACCTATCTCATCATGGATCAAATGAAATAGCAGGAGAAAATGCTTAGTACTCATAACACGTGGTATTTAATAAGTCAGTGTTCAGTAAAAAAATAAAGGTTTTAGGAGGCATACAATCAAATAAGAAAATAAACCAGTAAGAATCCAAATAAAAGGAAAAGGAGTAGAAAAATAATAGAGTTAAAGGTAAGAAAAATAATAAAGAGTCACATCCAAATAAAAGGGAAAGGAGTAGAAAAACAATAAAGAGTCAAAGGTAAGATCAGCATATCATATATATTTGCTATCCAATTGGCTTAGTTCCTTAAAACAAAGCAAAGCAAAACAAAAAAAAATGTGAATGGTTCCTGGAAGCACCACCATGTCATCCCAGTTACTTTTTATTTGCCATGTTGTTACGAGTTTAACAACCACTACTTGCTTTTCATATTAACCAGAATTATGGCTACAGAGAGAAGAAATACAAACTGGCATATTTATTTCTCTACAAATTACTTTGGTAGGTGGTAGTCTATGCATAGTGAGATAAGAAATAAATGGTGAATCCCAAGTTTAAAAAATGATTTCTAGTAGCCCCAAATTTCAACTAAAAATATAGTCACTGTAGTTACGCAATGATACTTGTGTTACGGTCTATTAAAGAACTTTAACCCAATTTATTTAGCCCCCCAAATCTCAAATCCATTTGAAAAATAACTCAATTAACATACTTTGTATAACTCTTTAGATAAAACTCAAATTGATCTTGGTAATTTGACAGATTTTATGGCAGAAGGCACCAGTAGGAAGACATTTAACTATTCTTTTAATCTTGAAGCTGAATCTTAATTTGCTGAAAGACCTATGGGAAGAAGGGAGGCGGGCTAACAAAAATGATGAGAACAAAATGTCCCAGGAGAGGTTGCCAGTGCATATTCCTGGCACAATCCCATTCATCTTTTCACGACTATCGAAGTTAAGTCATCTTACCGGTTTTACATTCCATGCAGATGAACCTGCAATCAGGGAGTGATGTCAGTCCCAGGCACTCCAGGTGAAAGTGTCTGCAGCACTCTCCCTCACAAGCAATCAGAGAGTCGCCAGAGCTTTCACAAATCTGTAATATGGCAAAAAGCAGTGGTTCAAACTTTTGGCAAACATCAGGACCACATGGGGGGCCTGTTACAACACAAATTACTGGGTCCCTCACCCACAGATTGTGATTCAGTAGTTCTGGTGGGGGCCCCTGTATCCAGAAGATGCTGATGTTGTTTGTCTTTGGCCTTCACTTTGAGAACCAGAGAACTAGACAATTACAGTATTTCCTGATCCAATATGGTATAAAGCTTAAAGTCATACTTGATCTTTTATGATTCCTTCTTTGGGATCTGCATATGTAACTTTTCTTCACAGGGCAAAGCAGTATTTTTCAAGGATGGTAAAAATACAGTGAGAAAGTTATTACTTTAAAATTTTGAATTTAAGAAAGTTTTTCCAATCAGCCATCTGCCATTTACTTCCAATTAATAATAATATATTACACTAGAGATTGGCATGTGGGTAAGTATTCCAACTCAGAAAGGAAAAAAAAAGAACCAGAAAGAGAGTTTTTAGAACCATAGCTTTAAAGTAATATCACAATAATTTAGAAACACATTACCCTCTTCAACAGGAGTTAAGTCTATTATTGGCAGAATATAATAGCAATTGTTTCAAGCCATTGCACCAGTTACCTGCCTACCTGACATACAGTGTCCTTCTTACTCATTCCAGTGCCTCTTCTTGACAAACTTGAATCCATGGACTGCACATCAGAAATGTCTGCATCTGCAGTAGCTGAAGGGCTATCTACTTGCTTTCCAAAGCCTACCTACATAGAAAACATAGTATTTTTAAGAAAAAAAGAACAAAATGTCCCCCAAAGTTAGATCCTATGAAAATCCTAGTAAGACTTGCTCAAACATTAGATCTTTACACAACAACCTCTTTTTTCCTTCCTTTCTTTCCAAAATCCACAGTTATCATAGGTCTGCTGTTTTGGGAAAAATTGTAGTTAAAATTACAAACAAACTATAGTTTTGTTATATAACATGAGTGCAAAAAAATTAAGATGCTCGTAAGTTACAAAATAACCAGTGATTTTTTTCTATGAGTATTTAAAAATTTTTTCCAATTTCCCCAAATAAATTAGGAAAAAGCATTATGTTCAAGAAACAGCACTTCATCCAGACCCTTGCACATATTTACCTGCAGGTCACTCAGTCCTCTAGAATCGGAGTCAGATGTGTCTCTGTATGCTGAACTAGTCATTTCTACGTCAGTTGAGGCGCGACTCCTTTTCTTTAGAGGTTTACAGGAATCTGAAATCTCGCTGGCACCTTAATACAACACACTGAAATTAATCCTAAAATAGTATGTAAGGTTTAATTTTTTTGTGTGTGGGAGAATACTTTCTTTTCCCAAACTCATCTTTAGTGTGGAAAAAGCACAGCTCTCTTTGTTAACAATGAAATAATGAGTCAAAATTTCAGAACTCTGACCTTCCTGGTAGTGATTGATTTAATTTACAACCACTCTATCAAAACATTTAATTCAGTTCTCCTCCTCTAAAGCTATTTTCAGTCAACAGAGCCCACGTTCCAACCTAAAAATCAATCCTATCAAAATTGCAGGATAGCTGATGGATCTGGAGCAATTCAAAGAACCATTCAATTTGGAGGGGGAAGACATAAAACCCAACATACTGTGTAGCTTACAAATATGGTCGCAGAGACATCTCCATCTTGTTTTTATTAGGGATGTGACAAATCTTTGATTTGTATTCGATTCGTACACGGATAGTGCCATTTTCCCCCGAATTTTGCAATTCAGTTGATTATTGCCCCCCAATAAAATTTGGATGTTCATAATTGTTCATCTGAGACTTCCTTGGTGAAGTGGCATTTATTGTGACCATTAACAAGCGCTGCAGCACATCTACATATGTCATGCCATTTAGGAGGCATACTGCTGAGGGTTGTAAATGGACAATCAGTGTTCAGGTGCAGCCAAATCACGTAGAGCTGGATGGGAGGCCTCTATGTGGAATTTGTGCGGGAAGAAATAAATAGGAAAAAAAAGGCAGAGAATAGTGTGGAATTTTTTTTTAAAACTGTGTGTAATACAAATCCAGCCAAAACAATAGTGCAAAAAGTTACAAAGCAACAATCTCTTGGGCTAATGCAGTATAGGCTATACAGAAACAGCCACGATGAAATGTGCAGATCAGGCACGGTGAATACCAAGGAACCAAGGAGACGGTTAATATTTCAACCCACAGTTTGTGTTTTGGATTTTTTTCCCCCAAAATTTTCATACAACAAACAGACATCTAGATCAGCCCAGCAAGCTATGATGGAAGTGTGCAGTCCAGAAGAGCCCATGGAGAAACAAGTCTCCTGAGGCCATGAAGATCCGCAACAGGCTGAGTGAGAGTAGCACTTGGAACATAGCCACGTTCTGAGGTGGAGGAGGTGGGCCTCGTTAGACTGCTCAGATTACTGGAACCTCGTTATCACATCCCATTCTACAAGTTTTTCACTGAATGTTTCCTGACATCTATAAATGAGGGTGCCTGCCCATGTTAATGCTGATTAAAAAACACAAGTACACAAATCTATCTCCTTCATTGCTGGTGTATGGACCCAGAACACCACCACAAAATATTTCCTTGGCCTAAAAGATCACTGGATTAACAAGGAGTTTTAACAGAGGAACAGGAGTGCTGTACTGAGAGGCTTTCGAAGGGAAACACAGGTACCGCCATTTCCGATGAGTTTCTGAAAATGCTAGAAAAATGACAGACTGCCAAAGACAGCTGTCATGCTGTTCTCCATGATAACGGCACTAATATTAAAAAAAATAAGAACTTTTAATGATTGTAATGTATACAGTTTGGGCTGTTTGGCAAAACCCTGCAGATGTGCATTAATGATGCTTTATTTAAAAACAAAAAACCAAAAACAGTCCATGTTGAAATTGATCAGTGTAAGTTAAATGGTGGTTTTTAGGCTGGACCCATGATTTAAGCTGTACCCATCCAGCTCAAACCGAAAAAAAAAAATCATTTGAATGTTAAAGCAATTGTTCAGAGTCTTGAAGAAGAAACCAGGCAGGAAAATGCCAATAATGATGATTGGCAAAATCAAAATCGAAAACAAAGAAACTGTTTATCGAGCCGCCGACAAAGAAATCTTGCATGGAGACTACAAGTCTGGAGTTTCTGGGATGAAATTGTACAGGAATCTCAGTCCACAGTTTCCTCAATCGCTGCGGAGACGGAGCTGTCACTGAATCTGACAGAGCCCTGCACTCCCCGGTCCGCCGACCCTGTGGAATGGTGGAAACACAACGCAATCAGGCCTCCTAATCTCGCAGCGATCGCGATGTCTTTTCTTGGAGCTCCGCCAAGCAGTGTTCCCTCCGAGAGGCTGTTCAGTTCTGCTGAGGATCTCCACGGAGACCATCGCTGCAGACTTCTCCCCGAGAATGCAGAGAGGCTGTTGTTTTATTTTATTTTATTTTTAAATAATGCAATTTGCCCAGAGTAAACTACAGGTATTAAATACAGTTTGATCTCACCAAAAACGCACGAATCATGCTATGGAGTTTGTACTGTAGTCAAATTGCACACAGAAAATACAGATATAAGTTTAAGCTTTTTAAAACTTTGTGCATATCTCAAATAGATTCGCATAAGGTCATCTAATAGTGGCCATAAATATGCTATGAATCATTTTAATTTACAAAAAGATTTTACAGCACTGTAAAAATAAATGTGGCAAGATTTTTTCAATCAGGTTGTCTTGTCTGATTTGTCCATGTTTGACAAACATGAATAGCTACTATTCGGTATTCAGTCGAATACCAAAAAAAGTGGATTCGTCACATCCCTAGTTTATAAGCCAGTGAAACCCCAGAATCTTATGGAGAAAAGTTGGAAACAGTATCAAGTCTACGTGGTGTTCTCCAATTTACCCAAACAAGTAAGACTTTCCCTTGGAGGTACAGAATAAGATCAACTCTAAAAGTCACACACACACACAAACACTGGGGAATACTGCAATTTCACACTGAAGAGCAACAACAATGATTTACAGAGACAGACAAAAATACATGAAGTACAAATAAGTAATTCTTAAAAATTGGTTTTAATCAAGGAAATGCAAAGCAACATTATAATATTAACTCACCTTTCTGTAATCCAGTCTTCACTGTAGCCTGAGGAACTGTTTCTACCTGTTTGGACAGAAAAACACAGCATTAACAGGGAATTTTTTTCCCTTTTAATTATTAACAGAGGGAAAAGATACTTTCATCAATCTAAGTAATGATGAGTGATTAATGTATCTGAAATCTGAACTCAGTCCCATCTTCTGGGTAAAGTTCTCTGTCTCAAACTCAGGGAGGGTTTAAATCCTAGCTGCCTGTGCTGAATACCAAGTGACAACACACAGCCACATGCTCTCTAGCAAAGACTTTTCCCACCATTCCCTTGGTATATGAAGAGAACAAGAACACTTTTCTCAGTGTCTGGAAGGCAGGAGAGGGGTTGTTTCTACAACCAGCCCCAATGTTGCTATAAACCCCTCCCGCCCCAAAGACGTTAGGATAAATTTTTACTTACTATGATACTCAGGTTAATGTAACTCACGCCACTTTAAGACCCTTCCGCGCCTGCACTCACAGCTAAGTTGCTGGGAATCAGGACCCTCTCTGTAGAGAGTGCTACAGGGCTCCATACAGCTGGAAGCTCAATACTTTTGCTGCTAGTACAAACTTAAGAAAATAAGTTTGTGATATTGCAAAAGCACTTTCTTGAGTGTCTTATGAACAGTGTCTTGATCCTACATCAGGAGAGCGAGATCAGAAGTTATTCTGCCAATGTATATGTAAAACACGTGGTAATTTGAGGATCGAACCATTGGAATTAGAGAAAGGATGCTGTTTGGAGGAGTTCCTGTTTAAGCTATGAATTGAATTTCATGTTTCTTTAAGATGTGGTGAAATATGAATGTTGAAACACATTTTGTAAATATTTAAGGATTGTTCTAAGCTTTTTAAAAAATTTTTTTATTTTTTTTTTACAACAGGTAAAAAAACATACAACAGAAATGCTTTTATAAGATACAATTAGTAATACAAATATAAAATCTTCTAAACAATCACTGGCATTGTCCTATTTCTAACTATAACACAGTGGCATTAACAATTTGTCCTGCTTTTTGTACTCATTCTGCGTATTAGTTTAAAACTGACTGGTCACAGACTGAATTTGGGAACCAGCTGGCAAAATCACAACTTTATTTTGGTAATGAATACTATAGATCTTCAAGAGCTTAGAAAGATTTTTTGGAATATAATTTCCTAAGTATGAAATATGAAAGTTAATATGATGAATGACAAATTAGTATACTATTTAAGTTTTAGTTAAATATTCTGGAAAAACTTTCACTTGCTTGGTGATACCACAGAGCACCTACCAGGTTAGCTTTTAAATTTGGAAGTTTAAAATGATGGACGTATTTTAAATAAAAAAGCCCACACTCTTCCATATTAAATGGTTTAAAAAATATAAAACTTATTGAAGCTAATTTTATTCAAAATTTGTTTTCTTTACTAGCAGGTGTTTAGGCTGTAAGAATGGATACTCTTTCACTAAAAAATTTTTTAAAAATCTGATTGTGAGTTTAATTTCAAAAAGAATGGTTTCTAAAATTTTCTTTGAAAAGGTCATTTAAATGTATCTTACTATATTGATTACACTGGTTTAATATACTTCAGTCAAAATGCAACCCCCCTCGCCTTTTTTTAACTAAATATTATTTATCTGACAACCTGATACCAGCTGAATATTCCACTGGGAAAATAACATTCCAAAAAATCTGCGATATAAACAGAAAAACCAGATCATCTATGATTATCTGCTTCTTAAATATAAGAATATAAATTAATTGATTTGTTTAAAAAATAAAAAACAATACATACCAGCAGCTTAAACCAAAAATCAAAATTTAAAAAAAAAAAAGGGAACTCAATGATGGTTCCAAATAAAAATTATAAAAACATGATATCATTTTGCTGACAAACGAAACTTCTAAATAAATGTGAAGGATTTTTTAAGAGTCTTGCACCATTGGCTTCCCATCTCCTGAAGCCTGTTTTCTGTGAAAATGCTTGAAGCAGAATCACAGGAATGGCTGTATTAAAATTGAGCACTGGAACCCACCAGGACAGAAGTGTAAGATAGTCCAGAAAGGAAACCCAGTGTGGGAGAAAGTTTCTCTTTCTTTTAAGATAGGAATGTAAGCCACAACATTTACAAATACAATGTTTTAACTCTCTACATGTAGGAAGCCAACCTGCTCCTTTTTGATCTTCTTCTTTGGCACGACCTCAGTGGATTTCTCTGATTCAGAACGAGTTCTAATTGATCTTCTCTGTTGCTTCTTTTCTACTGAGCCTAAGAAATGATTTAAACACACAAACAAAAACTCATTTAAGGATTTCTTGACATCTATGTAATTAAGATATGACCAAATTCCTTGCTTTTCTTATCCATTACTTCTAGAATTTTAATTAAAATCATTAAAAGCTGCTAAATACTCAGGAGCATATAAATTATTTAACAGAACAAATTGTAAAGGCTGATGAGCTCAGACTGGGATTCACAAAGGTTCTTAAATTATACAAATAAACAGGGATTGGTTTTTTAAAAATTAAAAAGTCAAACTAAAACAGCAGAGACATAGTTTAGTTTTAAAGGCACATAAACCTCTTTAGGTAAATATAATTGAGGGAATGAAGGGACTGAAGGGATGCATAAAAATGTCTTTATTACCCACTTGATGTTAGGAATCACTGGTTCAAAAATTCAATCATTTTATATTTTAACAAATGAGTTTAATTAATTCTGTATGTAAAATAGTTAACAAGGCTTGTTGCGCCTATATAAATTTTGCTATTGTTATTAACAACAAAAGCCGGAAAAGCACAAAAATGTGAACCTAATCATTAATTTAACTATAAGGGATGTTATACTTTGGAAATAATTAGTTGTGGAAAACAAGTTGAAACAAATTATCAGGCTTTTTCACGTTAAACGGTAAAACAAACTATTAAGATTTTTAAAGACCACAATTCTTTAAAAGCAAATTGAAGAAAACTCACATGGACCCCATTTTTGGAAAGGATAAAACTGAAATTGAAGAACACAACTTGAAAGAAACTAAGGAATGATTTCATTCCGTGAGCCTGAGGAGGAATGATACCTGCAGTGCAGCTGTTCTCCGCGTTTTCAGTGCTTGGACACCTACATGTTCCTTCCTAAATCATAATCACCTCTCACTTGCCATAGGAAGAAGCCACTAAGACCTATAAAATCAGACAGAAGCTATATCTATAAAGCCTTTCATATAACCTTTATATTTTCTGGTTTCATTGCTCTTGGCTATGTATAAATGACTTCCCCTCACTTTAGTTCAAATCCAAAATGAAGGATCCCACTACTTTGTTTTGTTTTTGGGAAGGAGTGGGTAGTCTGATGATAATATATTGTTTTAGAGCTGTAGTTAATCAAGTTATAGTAATCACAAATAAAAGTATTGGCTCTTTTTTTTTTTTTTTTTTTGAGTCATTTGTATATCCTTTCCTGCGAATTGTTTTGCTTCTTTTTTTTGAGACAAAGTTTCACTCTTTTGCCCAGGCTGGAGTGTAGTGGCGCAATCTCAGCTCACTGCAACCTCTGCCTCCTGGGTTCAAGTGATTCTCAGCCCTCAGCCTCCCGAGTAAGCTAGGACTACAAGTGCATATCACCACGCCCTGCTAATTTTTTGTAATTTTAGTAGAGATGGGGTTTCACTGTGTTAGCCAAGGTGGTCTTGATCTCCTGACCTCATGATCTGCCTGCCTTGGCCTCCCAAAGTGCTGGGATTACAGACGTGAGCCACCACACCCGGCCTGCTCCTTTTTTTTACTGTCTTCGCTTTACACTGACGAAAATGTTTCCTAAGACAACAGATATGCTACCCTCCCAGACTGACCTGAGAATCCCAGGGATCTATACTTAAGTGTAAGGGTCAATATTCAAGTTCTACTCTAGGGAGGGCAAAAATGAAAATGGAATTACTTAAAAACAAACAAAAAAATATTTAGGCCAGGCGCGGTGGCTCAAGCCTGTAATCCCAGCACTTTGGGAGGCCGAGGCGGGTGGATCACGAGGTCAAGAGATCGAGACCACCCTGGTCAACATGGTGAAACCCCGTCTCTACTAAAAATACAAAAACATTAGCTGGGCATGGTGGTGCGTGCCTGTAATCCCAGCTACTCAGGAGGCTGAGGCAGGAGAATTGCCTGAACCCAGGGGGCGGAGGTTGCGGTGAGCCGAGA
>NW_016107320.1:12987277-13008132 GCF_001604975.1 Cebus imitator
GGGCACCACCATCCCCAGTTAATTATTTTTTGTGTGTGTACCTTTGTAGAGACAGGGTTTCACCATGTTGGCTAGGCTGGCCTCAAACTCCTGACCTCATGATCTGCCCACCTTGGCCTCCCAAAGTGTTGGGATTAAAGGCTTGAGCCACCACGCCTGGCCCTAAATTAAGTTTTCAATCTTAATTTACAACCTCAATTCTATGTGGCTGCTTAAGCAAAGAACAATACTGGCTTTTTCTGGATATAAAGAAGTATAACCTTCCATTTAAATAAGAAAAAAGGAAAAATTCACAACAGAACTTAAATCTTACAATGAAAAGACTACATAAAAAGAAAATGTTCAGGCTGGGCACAGCGACTCATGCCTGTAATCCCAGAACTTCAGGAGGGCAAGACAGGAGGATAGCTTGAGCCCAGGAATTCGAGACCAGCCTGGAGAACAAGGTGAGACCCCATCTCTATAAAAAATAAAAATAAAATAAATTAGCCAAGCATGGTGGCCAGCACCAATAGTCTCAGCTACTCCACGAGCCTGAGGTAGGAGGATTGCAGGAGCCCAGGAGTTTAAGGTTACAGTGAGCTATGATCACACCACTGCAATCCAACTTGGGTGCAAGACCCTGTCTTAAAAAACAAAACAAAACAAAACAAAACAAAATTTCAGTAACTGAGAGGAAGAAGAAAAACAAGCTGCATCCAAAATAAAAGCCTAATATTTCAGTTAAGATCAGTCTAATACAGGAAGAATTTACTTTCTCCTGAGGAAAATGCTGATGTCAAATAAAGATCCCCCACTTAAATTCAGACAAATTACTAATCATTTAGTATAAAGTGGTAACAAAACTGACGTACCTAATTATGGAAAGTGGAGGCCAAAAGATTCTTTTAATATTCAAAGAAAAGGAACATTCTCAATTATGACTAATGTGAAATCTTCTAAGTCCATCTACTCATTCCTTTGACATTGTAAGTTCATCTTTTTATAAAGTATTTTGAAATGATACAAGTTGCAAATGTAGTACTGGACTTTGCTATTCACGCCCTCCTTTACAACTTTCTTTCCCAATTCCATACTGAAAAAGGCTGTTTAGGCCAGGTGTGGTGGCTCATGCCTGTAATCCCAGTTACTTTAGGAGGCCGAGGCAGGCAGATCATGAGGTCAGGAGTTGCAGACCACCCTGGCCAATATGGTGAAACCCTGTCTCTACTAAAAATACAAAAAAATAGCTGGGCGTGGTGACACACACCTGTAGTCCCAGCTATGTGGGAGGCTGAGGCAGGACAATTACCTGAACCCAGGAGGCGGAGGTTGCCGTGAGCTGAGATCGTGCCACTGTACTACAGCCTGGGCGACAGAGCAAGACTTCATCTCAAGGTGGGGGCGGAGAAAAGGCTGTTTAAAAATAAAATGCCCCATCCAACATGTACCCCATCTCCACTGGCATTACCTCTCCCTGTCCTGCAGCTCCCATTATTTTAAGAAAGCTAGCCCAAGTACCTTTGTGAACAGTGATTGTTTTTATTTTGCTATTATAATAATTCAAATCTTAAATATTTCCCTTACAAAAATTCACCCTTTATGCCAGTCAGTCACAGGTTTGCCTGAGTTACTATTGATTCACGATTACTACTTCAGGTCTTAAGACTTTGATCCATCTAGAAAATTACTTGGTCACTGTGATACTGTGATATAAGAAATATATATTTGATCTCTGCCCCTGGTTCCTGGCACAGAGCTCCTAATCCCTTGGAATTTCCTGGGTAAGGCGAGTGTTTTCTGTTCTAAAGAGGCAACTCTTGGTGAACTCCTAGGTCACAAGAAAGACCAAGCCATGATTAGATGCTTTAATCTCCACCTCCCTCATCATCCGAGAAGGGGAGAGGGGCTGAAGACGGAGTTAATAATTGATCATGCCTACATGATAAAGTCTTCATAAAAATCCCTGAGCTACAGAATTTGGAGAAACTCCAGGTTGCTAAACACATGAAGGGGCCTGTAGGGTGGCATGGCAAGAGAGGGCATGGAAGCTCCACAGGCCTTTCCATGTATCTTGCCCTGTGCATCTCTTCCAACTGGCTCTTCATCTGTATCCTTTGCCATCCATAGCCTTTATCATGAACCAGTAATGTAAGGAAGGGCTTCCGAGTTCTGTGAGATGCTCTAGCAAATGACTAAACCAAGGAGGGGAGTTATGAGAACCTCCAATTTATAGCCAGTCAGTCAGAGGTTCAGACTTGCAACTGGCATCTGAAGTGGGGGCAGTCTCATAGGGCTGAGCCGTTAACCTGAGGGATCAGACTCTAACACCAGGGAGACAGTGTGAGAATTGAATTGGATCATAGGACACCCAGCTGGTGATGGAGAACTGGTCAGTGTGGGGGTGGGGGGGGGAAGCATATCTGGGTCAATAAGTATGTTCAGAAAACAGTTTATCTTTTTTTTCTACTATACTCAATTCTTAAATTCAAAAAAAAAAATTTTTAAGTACAAAATGAGACCAGGTGCAATGGCTCACGTCTGTAATCCCAGCACTTCGGGAGGCCGAAGCAGGCAGATCACAAGGTCAGAAGTTCGAGACCAGCCTGGTCAATATGGTAAAATCACGACTCTACTAAAAATACAAAAATTAGCCGGGCACAGTGGCAGGCGACTGTAATCCCAGCTACTCAGGAGGCTGAAGCAGGAGAATCACCTGAACTCAGGAGGCAGTGATTGCAGTGAGCCGAGACTGGGCCATTGCACTCCAGCCTGAGTGACAGGGATAGACTCTATTTCAAAAAAAAAAAAGAAAAAAAGAAATGAAGCAGACTCCCTTCTCCTAAACTAAGATTCCAAATGAACAAGCTAGTTAATACTTAACTCTTTTCTTGACAGCTATCTGAAGCAAGAAGTATTACAGAAATACTGCTGATATAATACTGTTATATAAACCAAGCCCACCAGATATTCAATTAAAACTCTAAAACCCTTAGTAAGTTAGTCTAAAAAAAAAAAAAATTATGTTGGCTGGGTGCAGTGGCACATGGCTATAATCCCAGCACACTGGGAGGCTGAGGTGGGTAGATCACTTGAGCCCAGGAGTTCGAGACCAGCCTGGCCAACATGGCAAAACCTCATCTCTACAAAAAATACAAAAACTTAGCCAGGTATGGTGGTATGTGCTTGCGGTCCCAGCTACCCGGGAGGCTAAGGTGGGAGGATCACCTGAGCCTGGGAGGTTGAGGCTGTAGTAAGCCATGATCGTACCACTGTACTCCACTCTGTATGACAGAGTGAGACCCTGACTCAAAAAAAAAAACCCAAAAGCTCATAGAAATGTACACTAAAAAGAGTGAACTTTACTATACGCAAAAAAAAAAAAAAAAAAAAAAAAGCTAAACATTCCAAAGGCACCATCTTACTGAATACAGTCATTTCTCCTTTAAGCAAGAATAACATGGCTTGATTTTCAATTCATGGTATCTGTTAATCAGAAAACAGGTTACATTAAGACAATTAGGCTCTAGGCCCCTCAGCTACTAGTATCTAGCACATCTAGGAATAATGACAAGAGCTCTGACATCTGCCAATTTGTTTCCAACACAGGTAAAGGAGAAAATAGTACGTGTGTGTTAATAGAGTGGGAAAAGTAAAGCTGTTATTATGCAAAGAGAGAGAATCAATGGTCTATTTACTCAGATATGTATAGATTTTTATAGGTATACACTTTTAATTATAGAACCCTCTTATTAAATTCTTGTACAAAAAAATAACTTGCTATGAATAAAGTTCTGTAGCCCCTAGCCCATTCTTTCCTATTAAAATAACTGCTTTTATTATTTGGTTTTTAAATATAATTTACTTTTGATAACTGAGAGTTTCTTAGGAACACAGCTACCATATTATAGCAGAATAGAACAATGACTTCTCAAAATTGACCTATATATACTCTGCACTCATACCAACCTGTAGAACCAGATGTTGCTTCAGGAGATGATATACTCTGCGTTGGCTTTTCATTTCTCTGGTTTGGTGTAGAAATTATAAGCCTGTCTTGCCCCCTGACACTTATTTCTGTTTTGTTACCAATTCCCTTTAAAATAAGGCAAAAGAAAAAACAACAAAACAGGTGATTACCAGGCAAGTGGCATTGGCTTATAAAGATGGCTTCAAATCATAATTTGCTTAAATTTTATCTGATCTTTGGTTGCAATTATTATCTTAGCTTTTATCAGAACAAATTTGATTAAGTGACCAAGGTATGTTTTTTTAATTAAAAAATTTCTTTTTTTTTTTTTTTTTTTTTTTTTTTTTTGGAGATGGAGTCTCCCTCTGTCGCCCAGGCTGGTCTGCAGTGGTGCAATCTTGGCTCACTGCAACCTCTGCCTTCTGGGTTCAAGCAATTCTCCTGCCTCAGCCTCCCTGAGTAGCTGAAACTACAGGTGCATGCCACCATGCCCAGCTGAGTCCAATATATATTTTAAAAAGTACGAAAAGATTACGCAAGGAAGAGTATTTGTCTAAGTCCAGGTGATAAATGTCACCAAAAAAACACACCTGTATCACTCAATTTTCTATCAAAACAAAATATGTTCTGGTCTTTATACATATCACAGTAAGAGAACTCCAAGTAATTTTCATTTAGTAAAGTGCTCTATTACACAGAAAACAATGCCAACATGTCTTAACAGGCAGGAATATTCCTAGATACAGAAATATGTCACTCATGGTGACCAAAATGTAACCCAATAAGTAATCTGGGGCAGAAAGAAGGCAGGTATAAATAACTTAGGTCTCATTTTAGGTATTCTGAGTGCAATGCAATAGAAGTAAAGAAGTGATCTATAAATAAACATATATGGCCAGGCACCATAGCTCCTGCCTGTAATCTCAACACTTTGGGAGGCTGAGGCAGGAGAAGAGCTTGAGGGCAGGAGTTTGATACCAGCCTGGGCACCATAGTAAGACCCTATCGCTACAAACAATTTTTAAAAGGCCAGGCACACGGTGGCTCATGCCTGTAATATCAGTGCTGTGGGAGGCCAAGGCAGAAGATCACTTGGGGCTGCATTGAGCTATGATCGACCACTGTACTCCAGCTTGGGCCACAGAGTAAGACCTCATCTCTTAAAAATAAATACACGTACATACACACACACACACACACACACACACACACACACACACGTATTTTTAAAGCCTTCATTTTGAAAGATCAGTTTTATCTTGAATTCCTTTAAATAGCATTCTTCGAGGTGGTGGTGACAAAGTTTGACTTGTACATCCAGAAGCAGTAAAGCTAGCTCCAAGAATAAAACCAATTTGTACTCAAAAAAGATGCATACTCATTTGCTATTCGAAAGATGAAAAATATTCATTTGCTATCAAGATAACCAAGGCTGCAACTCATGTTTTTCTAGGTAACTTGGCCTTAACTGAAATCAGCTGAACTTATAGGCAGACCCAGTTAAAAGAGCATCCTTAACGTTTCTCTAGGAAGATGTATTACTAATGAAGCATACCTGTGTTTAACTAATTATACTGTATATGACTATATTAGGGAAAAAAATAAGCATAGACTTCTTTCATACACATGAATGAAATGGAACTAAACCAAAATCCCAAACTCGACACTGTGGTGTGGGATGGGATGGTAGTGAAGAGGTACACGGAATAAATACTACCAATATTATGGAAGAGTTTTAAAGCCTTCAAGCTGAAGTACAGTGCCCTAAATGGAGGCCCAGCACAAACTGATGAAGGCACATAGTTTGTAGAGGCTGTTTTTAGCCCATTACCCAAGTTATTGCCACAGCTAATTGTTACAGAACAAAAAAAGTTCTGGGATTTCTGTGAAATGCAGTTAGATATCCCAAGCCAATAAGAATCAAACAAAATTGCTGGTGGAACCAAACAGCTCAGCAGGTACAATTATTACGGTGGCTTTTATAACAATGGTCACATAATTAACAAAAACGATTTTAATAAAAAGCACACTTTGCAACTAAGAAAAGCTAACTACACAAACTAGAAACAGGCGAAGTGCCCAGTTTTTTTCCATGATTTTAGGGAGCTAAGCTCAATTTTGGCTGCACAGCTAAAGACTAATCTACTACAGATGGGAATATCACAAAAGGAGGAGGAAGAAAAGAAGAAAAACATAGCCTTTTTGCCTGTCTTTTTTGCCCACAGAGTACAATGACTGTATGTTTCAAATTCAGTGGGTAGAAAGGGTATTTAAATGTTGCCAAGGTTGTTTTTTAAATGCCAACATTGGCCACTTTTAAAATACCATCCCCCAAAAAACGCCACGAAAAAAGGAGGTACCTTTGTTGAATAAACAAATTGATCGATAAATTTCCCATCCCCTGTAGCATTCTGAAGAGCAAACACTTGTTCAATTTTCACAACTGGAGACATGTTACACTTCTGCAAATCCAGGCTCCCTTTGTGCATCGTAATGGAAGCTGGTAAGGATTTCCTTGCTGCCGCAGTTTTCCAGGCTATTTTAACAGGAGGTGGCTCTTCCTCTTCCACACTTGTGTGCCGCCTCTGGCTATGTCTCCGAATTTCAGTACTTGAGAGTGAGGAGGCCACCTCCCCTGCATTGGTCTGTTCTGGTTGAGTATTCAGCACAGATCTTGGTCGTCGAGTTTTTTTAACTTCAGTTTTGGAGGCAACATTCTTTTTTGTTTGGGATAAAGCCTCTTCAGGCTGTTTATCAATATAGATAAAAGTATACTGTTCTATTCTTTCTTCTCGAGTCATTTTCAATGCTTTCTCTGCATGGGCAATGCCAATATCCCACTGAGCACGTTCTCTCTGAGGTCGGGGTTTCCGAATCTTTAAAAAAAGATAGAGATTATCAGACATGCTTTATTCTAATAAATACATTAAAATCGGTATGTATTTCCCATGTGATCCTGTTATCTTTTCAGGTCTACATAAATATCTCCAGGTTCTTTGGTCAAACAAGTGGCATGTTCTATCTCCATAATTCTGATGAATAGATATTAGGTAACATGAGGATCTACTCTCCTTTATATCATTCCTTTGCTGATCACTCTGCTGGACAAAGCCCCCAAAGAGGGAGACATCCTTCTCCTCACATATACATAAAAAGCTAGTGATAAGGAAGGAAAAGAGAATAATGATTACAGAAATGATTATTTTCCGTGGCTAATAAAAATACTAACAATAAAAATGATAGCCTGAAACTCCCATTTCTCCCCCATATCTAGGGTAGAGGGCAAGTCAGGGGTGCTACAGAGATCACAACAAAGCTACTAGCAGAGTCTGAATCACAATGCAAGCAGGGACAGAATGAAGTGAAAAGACAGAGCTCCAAGGAACAAATGAAAGTTGACAAGACAAATGAAAGAGGCATGGATCAGAAAAAGAGGTAGACCTCAATTATAGTTTCCGTAGGTCTCTAGGTCCAGGGTTGATCAGAAGACTTTGGATTGGCAAGAGAGGTAAAAATACTTTGAATAAAGATGTGTGAGATGGCCAAAGCAATTAGGAATTATCCAGGTGGCTAGACTGATGAAATTAGTTAAAACTATGAGATAGTATATATCAAATACTGATATATAAATCTGTAAAATATAAGTCTCATAAAATTAATCAAAATTCTGTGATAAAAATTTAGTTTTTCAAGTGTAAAAAATGACAAATTTCTAAATCAGAGACCTACACTAAAATTAGTTGAGTTTAAAATCTTAACCAGATTACCAAGAGTTCATGTCAAAATTCTAAAATATCCACCACCACATCAAATATATTTCCTGATCCCATCACTTGTGTGATCTCGGTTAAACCAGTTACATAAGCTGTGCCTCAATTTCTTCATCTGTAAAAAGGGGAATAATAGTATCTACCTCCTATAGGTTGTTATGAATAATAAATGAGTCTATATATATATATACACACATATATATATAATGCTTAAAACAGTAGCTGTTTCATGGTAGGTACTCACTAAATATTTTTAAAACTTCACTTTCATAAAACAATTTTGTTAAATAAGAATGAAAAGAAATTATGGAAAGATGCTGAAACAGAAAAAAGAGTAAAATTCCCTGGCAAAATCCACATTTCACTAGCATCTACTACACTTATGCACATTAATGAAACTCACAATAGAAGCCAATATTACATTAAGCAAGTAGCTAAAGTTTTTAGTAATACTACATGTTGTTTATATGACATATAAAACTCACTGGTGTACTTAAAAACTTACTAGACATTTACCATTATGATTAAAACTGAGCTGAAAGGGGTTTTAAAAAACAATTCTAGTAATTGACTGAATTCAAGTATGAAAAATTCTTGTATGTTACTAAGTTCTTTAAAAACCGTACTAGGTAAATAATATTAATATATTAGTTACCTTTTGTTTCTCAGAGTGATTGCTGGCTTGTTTGGTTGCCTCCGCCAGTAATTCTTCATACTGTTTATGACCTTTATACTCCCGTACCCGTTTTTCATGAACCCACGCCCTCTCTGGCTGGTTGCTAAAAAACTGGACGTGATATTCTCGTGCACCTGTAAGTAAAAATTCTTATTAACCATTTCAGAACGTGAGCATCCATATCTATTTTGCCAAAGATGGGAATCTAACCCAAGTTCTTTAATATTACTCCCATTAAAACTTGTATGTTCGGACTGTCCAAAGACATGTTACAATACCCACCAGTTATAGAACTAATAGCTGCTGTAAAAGTCACCACAAATAATTAAGTGACTGCACCACTGGACTCCAGACTTAGTGACAGAGCAAGACTCTGCCTCAAAAGAATAAATAAATAAATAAATGAGAGATTTACAAAAATGTAAAACAACTTTCTTCTCATTAATTTTTTAACAAAATAGTCATTTTTCATAAAAATATAATTCATGATAGCATGTTAGTGGTTCTTGTTTTTAGAGACATGGTTTCTTTCACTCTGTGGCCCAGGCTGGACTGCAGTGGCATGATCCTAGCTCACTGCAGCCTCAAACTCCTAGGCTTAGGCAATTCTGTGCCTTAGTCTCTTGAGCAGGCAAGACTACAGGCACATGTCACCATGCTCAGTTTACTAATAATTTTTTTTTTTTTTTTTTTGGAAGAGATGGGAGTCTTACTATGTTGCTCAGGCTGGTCTCAAACTCTTGGCTTCAAGTGATCTTCCTGCCTCAGCCTCCCAAAGCACTGAGATTACAGGCATGAGCCACTGGCCCCAGCCTATGATAGGTTCTTATTTTTAAATAAATTAACAAATATTTTGAAATTTTCTCAGCTTTAATGTTTTTTTAACTGAGACAGGGTCTTGCTATGTTGCCCAGGCTGGTCTTGACCTCCTGGGATCAAGCAGTCCTCTTGTCTCAGCCTCCCAAAGTGTTAGAATTACAGGTGTGAGCCACTGCACCTGGCATCTCAGTTTTAATTTCTAAATTTAAATAACATTAGCTATAACCCACATAAACAAAAGCCTTTCTGAGTCCTCAAATTTTGGGAGTAAAAGGGGTCCTGGGACCAAAACATCTGAGAACTGCTGATTAAGGGCAATGCTACTACTCTGAAAGTTGTTTGACCAACAAGCCAGTCTGTGACTAAGTAGAGAAGTTGAGTTGGCATTGAAAAGCTCTGACAACAATTTGACATTGTTATGATATCTAGACACATGATCAAGGTATTTTTTCAGTGGAAGGGCATTCATTTTTTAAAAATAATTAGTTTGGTTGCATTTTATAGAGGTATTAGTTTACAGTAGACTAAAAAATTGAAAAAAATAAAAACTGATCTTTTACCAAAAATAATCTGAAAAATGCTGTTCTAGAGAAAACATATTAGATCAATGGAGAAATGCAGAAACTGATCTTTTCAGAGAACCCAAGGTAATTAGGTAGAAGAGAAAGGCAAAAGTGAACTCAGATTTCCATATCATCTCATCTGAGAATAAAGACCCAAGCACAAATCTAATTATAAATTAATCAAAGAAGATTTTTCTGAAATCCAAAGATTTTTTTTTTGGGGGGGGCGTGAACTTAATAGGGGAACTTCATGGACAGGGTAGTGGGTACAGGTATTGGGATTAAAAAAACATAGTATATAATGTTTCCAAACATCAATGTTATTTCTTCAGCTACAAACAGATAATCCCAAAGGACTTAACATAAAAACTGAAATTTATAGATTACACAATTTCATTTTAATCTGTATTTTCAATTTCTTCCTCCATTAAATCATTTACTAGAGAAGAAACAAGACAAACATTTTGCCTATTTGTTAGCACTTTGTTTCCTGATACATGGAAAACTATAAAATAAGACTGAAATAAGAAGCTAAAGACCTGAAAAGAAACAAGCACATCTGTCTCTGGCTGAAACGCCACATTTTTAATGAGACCTAAATAATAAAATACAACTTAAAATAGAACTGTGATCCAAACATCTTTCAACATGCTCTTATGAAGAATTATCACATGTTTATGTGTGAAAAACTATTAAGTACATTTTCCAATGCTAAGAATCTAATAAAAATACTGACTACTAACAATATGGAAACTAGTGATTACTATACATGATGAAGACAAATTTCACAAAGTTGCTTAGATAGAAAGCAACACAGGAGATTCACTCATTTCTCTAGATATCTCCCATGTATACATGCGGTATTATGTGCTATTAAAAAAATAATAAGTAGCATAAAATGCTTAATAGGCATCATGGGTGGAACATAATTAATAAAATTTTTAGGCTGTGTTTTTGATTTTCAGAAAAACTGAAAAAAGAAAAACTGTCAGAAAAAAAAACTACTGCAGTTAAAACTATACTGTATAGCCATAAATGGAATATGATTTGGCAATAAAAAGGAATAAAGCACTGATACCATGCTAAAACACGGATGAACCTCAAAAACATTATGGTAAGTGAATGAAGCCAAAAAAATAGGTAAGTCTACAGAGACAGAAAGTAGTTACCAGCTGCTTAGTGGGTGGAAATAGGGGTGACTGCTAATAGATACAGGATTTTTTGGGGGTTGATGAACACTTTCTAAAATACATTGTGGTAATGGTTGCACAACTCTGTGAATGTATAGATTTTTTAAATCAATGAAGTGCACATTCCGGGCGCGGCGGCTCATGCTTATAATCCCAGCACTTTGGGAGGCCGAGGCAGGTGGATCACAGGGTCAAGAGATCGAGTTTGACATTGTTATGATGTGTAGACACATGATCAAAGATCTTGCACTTGGTATTTTTCATCCTGGCCAACATGGTGAAACCTCGTCTCTACTAAAAAAAACAGAAAAATTAGCCAGGCATGGTGGCGGGCACCTGTAATCCCAGCTACTTGGGAGACTGAGGCAGGAGAATCACTTGAACCCAGGAGGCAGAGCTTGCAGTGAGCTGAGATTGCGCCACCGCATTTTCCAGCCTGGTGACAGGACAAGCCTCTGTCTCAAAAAAGAAAAAAAGGGTAAACTGGCCAAGCACGGTGGCTCAGGCCTGTAATCCCAGCACTTTGAGAGGCTGAGGTGGGCGGATCATGAGGTTAGGAGTTTGACCAGCTTGGCCAACATATTGAAATCCAGTCTCTACTAAAACACACACGCGCGCGCACACACACACACACATACACAGAGCCAGGCATGGTGGTAGGTGCTGTAATCCCAGCTACTTGGGAGGCTGAGGCAGGTCACTCGCTTGAACCCGGGAGGCAGAGGTTGTAGTGAGCCAAGATCGTGCAAATGCACTATAGCCTGGGTAACAGTGTGAGATTCCATTTCAAAAAAAAGGAACAGTGAATTTTATGAAATGAGAATTATATTTCATTAAAGTTTTTAAAACCGCTATAGAAAATAGAACAATTTAAATTTTTATCAAAATACACATTTTTTAACCTAAAATTTCAGACTTCTGGCAGTAATATAAAAATTGGTTTCTTGTCGGGTTTGTTGGGCATCTATGGTGCTCATGAGTTAATTTTGTTGTATTAGAGAAATAATACACAGGATTAGGGAACTAATTAGATAAATAATTATAAGAGCGTGGTCACGGAAAGTGAGTAATTATATAATAGGGGATGTAGCATCTTAAAGGCCTAATTGAACTGGATGAACCATTAAGATATATAGCATTTACCCTTTAAATTAACTTTGGCAAAGTTATATAATAATTTTCCTAATATCTTATTGAGGGAGAGTCATAGAGGTTAGGGGACTGGCTTGAAACCAGTTTCTGGAGGTTTGATTCCTTCCTTTCTCACTTAGGTTTTCATGTAGGTTGGCTCTTCGAATGGTGGAAAGCCGTAAAGTCACTCTAAATTAGTAGATGATTACTCAATTGTTAGTAATTTTTGTTTTAAAGCAAAGACTTCTCAGATCATAAAAATTATTAGTATAACTGCTGTGAGATAAATGAGCCTATGGATGAGATGACATTTCATGTGATGTGTGCATCAGGATAATTCGAGTAATGTCAAGGCATACTGGATAGGCCAATGAAGTGCCGTGAAAAAAAGGTTAAATTAACACCTATGAATATAATGGTGAAGTGGATTTTATCGTAGGTCTGATTGTGTAGCCTGAAAATAGAGGAAATCAGTGGACAAAGCCTCCCATAATAGCAAATAACGCTCTTATTGATAGGATGTAGTAGAAATGGGCTACAATATGTCGTATAAGACAATATCTAATGATGAGTTAGCTAGTATGATGCCAGTTAAACCCCCTACTGTGAAAAGGAAAATGAAATCTAGGGCTCAGAATATTGCAGGAGATCATTTGATGTTACCACTGTGCAATGTAGCTAATCAGCTGAAGATCTTGACGCCAGTAGGGATAGCAATAATTATGGCAGCAGAGGTCAAGTATGCTTGTGTGTCTAGGTCTATTCCTACTGTATGGTGAACCCATACAATAAACCATTAAGAAGCCAACTGATATCATGGCTGACACTATGCCCATGTACACAAATGGTTCCTTTTTTCTGGAATAATATGTTACCATGTGAGAGATTATCCCGAAGTCTGGTAGGATAAGGATACAGACTTTGGGGGGACCAAAGAATCAAAATAAATGTTGGTATAAGATAGGGTCACCCCCACCAGAAGGGTCAAAAAAAAGTTGTGTTGAGGTTATGGTCAGTCAATAGTATAGCAATGCCCATGGCTAGGACTGGGAGGGAAAGAAGTAGAAGGACTGCTGTAATGAGGACTGATCAGACAAAAAGGGGTGTCTGATACTGGGATATGGCTGGGGGTTTTATGTTAATAATTGTGGTAATAAAATTAATGGCCCCTAAAATAGAAGAAGCACCTGCTAAGGGGGGCGAGAAGATGGTCAGATCCACAGAGGCTCCTGCCCGTGCTGGGTTTCCTGCTAACCGGGCATAAACTGTTCAGCCGGTTCCCACGCCAACTTCTACTATTGAGGAGGCAAGCAGGAGTAGAAAAGATGGGGAAAGAAGTTAGGAGCTCGTATTATTTATCTGGGGGAACGCAATATCGGGTGCACTGATACGGTGCACTAAAATAGGAGGCTGCCTAGAGGGTACCAGGCTAAATAAATTTTTTTTTTTTTGAGACCGAGTCTCACTCTGTCACCAGACTGGAGTGCAGTGGAGCAATCTTGGCTCACTGCAACCTCTATCTCCTGGGTTCAAGTGATTCTCCTGTCTCAGTCTCCTCAGTAGCTGGGATTACAGGTGTGCACCACGACATCTGGCTAATTTTTATATTTTTAGTAGAGAGAGGGTTTCACCACATTGGCCAGGCTGGTCTTAAACTCCAAACCTCAGCTGATCCGTCCACCTCGGCCTCTCAAAGTGCAGGGATTACAGGCATGAGGCACGGAGACCAGCCAAGATTAGGTTAATTACTAAAATTAAATGTAAATACTTCCTTTGAAATACAGATGAGACATAAATTGTGCTTTCATTTGTATCTTGAAAAAAGCTGAAATCAGCAGGTTTTCATAAAGTAATTGAATATGAAACTCTTTATATAAGCTCAACAGTATGCCTTCCTCAGGGGAGAGAACTGAAGAGCCACAGTTCTGACATGATGTAATTTCTTAGAGAGCTCTGGAGGCCCAGATATGAACATCAATTGTTTTATTTAAGAAAGCATGGCCTTCTTGGAAAATCCTTGTCTTTTCTTTTCCCACTCATATAACCATAGATTATGAGAGGGGCAGGGTACTTCAGAGATGACTAGCCCAATACCCTTCTTATATAAATGAAGGAACTATAATAAGACCGCCTCCCCCAACCTCTGTAAATGATGACTGGGTGAATTTAACTGCTTTCCCTGCAATACAAGACAGCGTTTAAGAGGACAGGTTATGAAATTAAGATTTCTTTGAGATTCTATTTACTTATTTGAAACAAGGGATAATAATAGTACCTATTTCATTGTGTTGCTGCTACAAGGATTGTATAAGAAAATATATAAGATAACTGTTGAATACGAGACCTTGCACTAAAGCAGACAGCCAATAATGTTGGTTTTTCACTTCTGCCTCTCTGATATATCCACTCTCTTAGCCTTTAATCAGCAGGTCACATTGACAAGATGAAACATGGTCGAGCCAGATGGCCTTCTACACTGGGAGAGATTCTTGGTCATGGAGCACAAGAATTACAGATATGGTTGATCCAGTCACATATCTGCCTTGCCAGACATAAACAGACTCTTTCCCTTCACAAGAGTGAACAAGGACCAAGACAGACGGTTTAAAGTAAAAGAAACAGGTACAAACTTGTCACAAACAATGAGGAACTCTAAACATGACAAGAGTCAATTCACAAAGTCAACATCCAGAAATAAGTTCTAAGCGCAAACCTTTCTTTGGCTACTAAGCAAGTTCATTGCAAATGCTAGAATCACAGCAATCTAATCCACATCACTCTTTGGTCGAATCCCAGAAAAGGAGTAGAAAGAAGTTAGAATATGTCTTTCTTAATTTTTATTAGCATTCTTAAGGTAGGATTCTATATTATATAGCTAGCTTCAGGCTACAATTCTATATCATATCAAATTTATAGGGATGCCCCAGTAAACTTACAGATTTAAGAACGGAGTGTAGAGGAAAAAAACCATCCTACAAAATTTGTCTGGGTGAAAAATTACTATCCATAGCAGTCAATGATAAAAAAAAAAATGTTCAAGGAAGGCTTGGCCCAAATGCTTATTAAGCTCATACAAAATATCTGATAACTTATCCATACGCTTTCTTTAGGAAATGTGAGGTCATATTTTCAGTCAGATTCAGGTCTTTAAAAAAAAGCAAGTGTAAAAAAATTATAAGCAAATGTAGGATGTCATAAGGGAAACAAGGACTGTATCAGCGATAGAGGCACTCTGCCAGTTAAGATGACAATCAGTATTTCACTGGTTTTAAAAACTGATACAGAGGCCAGGTGCAGTGGTTCATGCCTGTAATCTTACCACTTTGGGTGGCCAAGGCAGGTGGATCACCTGAGGTCAAGAGATCAAGACCAGCCTGGCCAACATAGTGAAACCTGGTCTCTACTAAAAATACAAAAATTAGTTGGGACTGGTGGCACGCGCCTGTAATCCCAGCTACTCCGGAGGCTGAGGCAGGAGAACTGCTTGAACCCAGGAGGCAGAGAAAAAACTTGGTCTCAAAACAAAGCAAAGCAAAACAAAACAAAACCCACAAAACTGATACAGATATGCACATTTTTCTATCAGATTATATGTTACATGTGTATTCTTATATTCACATACAACATTTAAAAGTCACTTTTATTTCCAATCTTTTACTTAACATCTGTTTATACCTTTTCTTACCTCTTGTGTTAATTTTGGTATGAACCTCAAGCTGGGGATCACTTGAAACCATACAAGGCCACCAAGGATAGGTTCCCACCTTGGACCACACAAGATCACCAACCTGAAACTTAACACCAGTGGACACTTCTGTTGTTGGAACAGAAGATAGTATTGGCTGAACCTACAGGAAAGGATCAAAAACTTCATCAGAAATTCAAAAAAAGAAACTATGTATAAAGTACATTAAAAATACTAACAACGTAAATTTATCTTCAATTATACTTTTCTGATACAGGAAAGGGTCAAAAACTTCATCATAAAATCAAAAAAAGAAACTATGTATACAATATATTAAAAATGCTAACAATGTAAATTTATCTTCAATTATACTTTTCTCTGATACCTCCTATCTAAAGCTAGCAAAACGGGAGGAGGAAAAATATTAATAAGCCCTACCCCAAATACTGAAAATAGGATTGATGGTTTCTGTTGGCAAAAAAAAAAAATTTTTTTTTTTTTTTTTGAGACAGCCTTGCTCTGTTGCCAGCCACCAGGCTGGAGTGCAGTGGTGCGATCTTGGCTCACTGCAACCTCCGCCTCCTGGGTTCAAGCAATTCTCCTGCCTCAGCCTCCTGAGTAGCTAGAACTACAGGCACGCGTCACCACGCCCAGCTATTTTTTGTATTTTAGTAGAGATGGGGTTTCACCATGTTAGCCAGGATGGTCTCAATCTCTTGACCTTGTGATCCGCCCACCTCAGCCTCCCAAAGTGCTGGGATTACAGGCGTAAGCCACTGGGTCTGGCCTCTGTTGCCAAATTGTTAACAAGGCATGTTAAGAATACACATGATCAATTTAAAAAAAAAAACAAAAATCAGATCATAGTTTTGAAAAGGAAAATAATTCACTGAAAATATCCACCTCTCAAACTAGCTCCAAGATTTATTTCAATATAATTTCTGAAATTAAGAAGCACATTACCATAATAAAGTGTGTTGCAATTCAATCACTATGTTTCACCTTCTTCTACCATATTTGATTAGACAGTATTCAGTAAAACAACTTACCGGGGCTTCCTCTTTTAGTACTGGATCTTCCCTTGGTTTTTCTGCTACACTGTCAACCCTCTCATTTGGTCTCTAGGTGAAAAGGTATAGGTAAGTTGAATAAAATGGCATTACACATACAAAAAACAAAAAACAAGAACAGTGACATACAGAAAAAGAATCAAAGAAAACTAAAGAGAATAAAGGGCATTTATTAAATGAACAATGTAAGGAGTAAGAATACAACTTAATCAGACATAATGCTGTCTCAACATCCATTTTCCATCCCATGCCATAGCTTTATCTCTTTTTTCTTATTTTGTTACTTTTAAAACTTAATTTCTAAATAAACTGGTAATTTTCCTTTAATGCTCAGATTCTAGAAAAAATAGGCACTCTAAGAGTTCTAGTAAGATGTAACTTAAAACTTCTGGAAAGCAATTTGGCTGTATATATGCAAAGCATTAAATTCTCAGACTCTGACCTTGCAAATCCACCTCTAAGAACGTGTACTTGAAAAGCACCGAGAGAGGTAAAAAATATGGATAAGTATTAAGATATGCATACCAGTGCTACTTACAAGAGCTAAGTATTAGAAATAATCTGGATGTCCAAACATCTAGAATATAGTATAGCTAAGTAGAACATATTTTAAAATAACACTAAATACAATGTTATTTTAAAACTGTACATCACAAAGCAGTTTGAATAGTATGATTCAAGTCTTAATAATTATTTTTATGTGACAGAAAAAAGACTAAAAGGATATGAAAAGTTACCACCAGGTAATAAGTGATTTCTTTTTTGGTGTGTGTGGGGGGGGGGAGGGGCACTTTCCTTTTTTTTTTTTCTTTTGAGACAGGGTCTTGCTTTGTTGCCCAGCTGGAGTGCAGTGGCGTGATCATGGCTCATTGTAGCCTCAATGTCACAACCTCCTGGGCTCAAGAAGTCTTCCTACCTCCGCCTCTTGAGTAGCTGGGACTACAGACACGTGCCACCACACTCAGCAAATTTGTTGTTGTTGTTGTTGTTGAAATGGGGTCTTCCTGTTACTCAGGCTGGTTTCAAACTACCAGGCTCAAGCGATTCTCCTACCTTGGCCTCCCAAAGTGCTGGGATTACAGGTATGAGCCACCGTGTCCAGCCGGTGCTTTTCTGTATTTGTCAAATTGTCTATAATAAACATTATGTTACTTTTCTAACCATAAAACCCACAAGTATGTTTTTTAAAAACTAGTTTCTAAAACTCTTTGGTGAGGCAATTTGGAAGTAGCTATCAAAATTCAAAATATGTACACTGTTTAGCAATTACATTTTAGAAATTTATTCTGAAGAAATATGCAAAATACAAAAATCTAAGCAGAGGAATGGTAACTACAGTATTATTTCGTGTCAGTAATCTGCATGTCTACCAATATCTTCCAACTTGTTATTTAAAAACATGTAATCTATACATGCCTTGAAAATGTCTGGCACAATGTAAACAAAATTGATACCAGTAATTATCTTTTGGGAATGACATTAGGGAAATGGTGAATAAAGATCTTCTATACAGTACCTTTGTATTGTCTTTTCTGTAAAAACAAAGATCCAAATTACTTCTACAATTTAAAAGATTTTTTTAGGCCAGGTGCAGTGGCTCACGCCTGTAATCCAAGCACTTTGGAGGCCAAGGCGGGCGGATCACCTGAGGTCAGGAGTTCAAGTCCAGTCTGATCAACATGGTGAAACCCCGTCTTTATAAAAAATAAAAATAAAAAAATTAAAAAAAAAAAGATTTTATAAATGTCTTACTTGTTAGAAAACAGAATTTAATTTAGATGGCTTAAAAAGAGGGTATATCCATTACAGTAGTTCTTAACTTCTCTAAAAGAATAAGATTAATTCTAAAAGCTACTTAAAATTCTCATTCTATTGTTTCAAAACATTTAAAGATACTGTTGTGAAAACAAAGTTTTATTAAATAAAAAAAAAAGTATAAAAAGGTTTGGTTTTTTTGAGACAGAGTCTTGATCTGTTGCCTAGGCTGGATGCAGTGGTGCAATCTCAGTTCATTGCAACATCTGCCTCCTGGGTCCAAGTGATTCTCCTCCCTCAGCCTCCTGAGGAGCTGGGATTACAGGCCTGTGCCACCAAACCCAGCTAGTTTTTGTATTTTTAGTAGAGACAGGGTTTCTCCATGTTGGCCAGGCTGGTCTCAAACTCTTAACCTCAGGTGATCCACCCGCCTCAGCCTCCCAAAATGCTGGGATTATAGCCATGAGCCAATGCATCTGGCCTAAAAAAGTTTTTAAGTTTTAGGAAAATGATATATTCCATAAGCCAGACTAACGTCTCCAAACTCAAGTATCAGTCATTCATTTCACAGTGCCTAGGATGTTCCAAGACCAGTTCTAGAAGCTATATAGGCTATATATAACAGTGAAACAAACAGATGTGATTCCTGACCCCAAGGAGTTTATAGTTGGACAGGAGAGACTGACATTAAAAAACAGAAACACAAACGTCCAGTTATAAAGTAGGTGCTATGGCTGGGCATGGTGTGGCTCACACCTGTCAGCACTTTGGGAGGCCAAGGTGGAAGGATCTCTTGAGGACATGACTATTCAAGACCAGCCTGGGCAACACAGTGAGACCCAGTATCTAAAAACAACAAATGTCTGTAGTCCCAGCTACTCTAGGGGGCTGAGACAGGAGAATCGCTTATGCCCCAGAGTTCAGGGCTTCAGTGGGCTATGACTGCCACTGTACTCCAGCCTGGGTAACAGTGAAACTCTTAACAACAAACAAATAAAAAAAGTAAGCACTAGGAAGAGAAAGATTTATAATAGTGTATGAATATACATGTTATTTTCAGATACGAAGGTCAGGAAAAGCCACTCTATGAAAATAAATTACAATCTAAGAATCAAAGGAAGAAGAATTAGCTTAGTAAAGAACATTCCAGGAGGAAGGAGTAGCATGTGTGAGATAACTGAGTGAGGTTAAAAATGGTATCAGATGGGCACAGTGGCTCACACCCATAATCCCAGCACTTTGAGAGGCTGAGGCAGGTAGATCACTTGAGCCCAGGAATTCAAGATCAGCCTGGGCAACATGGCGAGACCTTATCTCTACAAAAAAAGAGCCAGGCATAGTGATGTGTACCTATACAGTCCCAGCCACTCCAGAGGCTAAGGTGGAATGATTGCTTGAGCCCAGGAGTTTGAGGCTGTGTGAGTTATGATCACATCACTGCACTCCAGCCTGGTTGACAGAGACCCTGTCTCCAAAAATAAATAAATAAAATAAAAAACAACTATTTCCTTCCAAACCTTATCATTCAAATGTCTTATCTTTTTAAATTTTTCATTTTCTTCCAGATTGTTAGTGTTTCCTTCAGGCTGGTTTGAAACACCATCAAAATCACTTTCAAAGAATTAAATTTGTTTACACAGCCATTTTAAAAGAAAGAAGTGGCTAGGGAGCGAAGGATGCCCAAAAGGATTTATTCTAAGCTTTCAAGACTATATAGATAAGAGTAGGAAAAAGAAGTCAAGTAAGGATGGTGCAGTGATAGAGAAGGAGTACCCATTATAAAATGTGCTAATGCTTGAGGAAAACAGATACACCTAGTAGGCATTTAAGAGATAGAGACAAGTCTAAGACATTAAAATTAGGAAAAGACAGAGATATCATCTGTGGGTACTAACTCTGTTGCTTTGTCAGAAAGAGAAAGCATCAGAGAAAACGATGACAGTCAGTTACCACTCCTTAATGTTCAGTTCATCTTAATTTTAAATTTATGATTTTGTGCATATATACCACATAGAAACACCTAAAAATTATGTTAAGAGTGGCTAAAATAAGTTTCATTATCCTAAACATTCCTTTAAAAATTTTAGCTTAGTACTTTTATTAAAACCCAAGAGATTCATTAAGATGAGTAATTACAGGCCAGGTACAGTGGCTCAGACCTGTAATTCCAGCACTCTGGGAGGCCAAGATGGGCGGATCACTTGAGGTCAGGAGTTTGAGACCAGCCTGGCCAACATGGCAAAACAC
>NW_016107320.1:13008372-13011892 GCF_001604975.1 Cebus imitator
AAAAAAAAAAAAAAGGAAAAAAGATTAGTAATATACATCAAATCTGTCAGAATTTCAAACCCTTAATAATATTACCTAAATAAATTTCAAAAACATTGAGTAAAATCATAGTCCCTAAAAGAACAAAAGACTAATGTTAACATTAAAGTTGGAAAGAAAATTTTAAGGTAATAAATTGTGTATTTTTATTTCACTTTCTGAATGACTTAAGTTCATAACTTTAAAAATAAAAAATATGGGCTGGGCACAGTGGCTCACACCTGTAAGCCTAGCACTTTGGGAGCCTGAGGTGGGTGGATCACCTAAGTTCAGGGGTTCGAGACCAGCCTGGCCAACACGGCAAAACCTCGTCTCTACTAAAAATACAAAAATTAGCTGGGCATGGTGGCGCACGCCTGTAATCCCAGCTACTCGGGAGACTGAGGCAGGAGAATTGATTGAATCCAGGAGCCGGAGGTTACAGTGGGCCGAGACTGCGCCACTGCACTCCAGCCTGGGTGACCGAGTGAGACTCCGTCTCAAAAAATAAATAAATAAAAATAGAAAATGTGTACAAAGAGAATATTTTGCATATAAAGAGTTCTATGAATTTTAAGGCCTAATGCTCTGAGTCTAGAGAACCAAATCTGATACTTTAGTGTTCATGGGACTGATCCAGTCACTCTGCCTTTTTTTTTTTTTTTTTTTTTTTTTTGAGACGAAGTCTCGCTCTGTGACCAGGCTGGAGTGCAGTGGTGCGATGTCAGCTCACTGCAACCTCTGCCTCCCAGGTTCAAGCAATTCCCCCGCCTCAGCCTCCCGAGTAGCTAGGACTACAGGCGCGTGCCACCATCCTGGCTAATTTTTTGTATTTTTTAGTAGAGTCAGGATTTTACCATGTTGACTAGGATGGTCTCGATCTCCTAATCTCATGATCCACCCACCTTGGCCTCCCAAAGTGCTGGGATTACAGGCGTGAGCCACAGTGCCCAGCTCACTCTGCTTTTTATAAGTAGAAATGGCAAGCTAAGGGTTAATAAGACTCTGCCTTGGTGGATTAGCCCACTGAGGTGCTGATGGGAGACCAATGACTGTTTGAATAATAGAGCCTATGCTCACATGCCTGAGGCATTCCACCTGCCAAGGGGGAAGACATACAGAAACATTGCCACATGTTTCTGATTTGGTGGGAGGAAAAACAGCTCACGAAGATTTTTTAAATATACAATTTCAGTAGTGATCTCAGGTCTCCTGCTGCCTAGATGTTTGGACACATTTTCATCGTTGAGAAGATACACTTAGGTTGTTTCAAATAACAGCCACTCTTCAGAAGTCCAAACAGCTTGGAATTAGGGAGAAACACTTACACATCAAGTACTAAGAAGAAAGTAGCAGATGAAATCTTAAAATATTGTGTTTTTTGTTTGTTTTTGAGACAGTCTCACTCCATCAACCAGGCTGGAGTACAGTGGTTCGATCTTGGCTCACTGCAACCCCCATCTCCCAGGTTCAAGGGATTCCAATGCCTCGGCCTCCCAAGTAGCTGGGATTATAGGCACCCACCACCACACCCAGCTAATTTTTTTGTATTTTTAGTAGAGTCAGGGTTTCACCATGTTTTCCAGGCTGGTTTCGAACTCCCGACCTCAAGTGATCCCCTGCCTCAGCCTCCCAAAATGCTGATATTACAGAGGGAGCCACCACGCCTGGCCTTAAACATGGAACTCAACTATAGGAGGTTTTGTTTGCTCAAAAAAGAACCTATGAGTGGGCTTTTAAGGAACATAACAACAAAGTAAAGTAAAAGAAAAAATCTACATAGAAGCAAATCCAGCTCCAGGAGAATAATATGATTCTTCTCCAGGAATACAGTTTTCATTAGGTCTCCCTGGGGCATCTGGGGGAGGGAAGTTGTTCAGTGAAGTCAGTGGGCTCTTCTTTGAGCTTCCCTTTCACTTCTCCGTCCTCTACAATGCTAAACACCAAGGTCTGGGACCCCTATGGACAACCAGTAAGCATAGGGTACTGCATATTAAAACACTGAAAACAACTGCCCTGAAGGAAGCACTGTAGATCTTCAAGTTAAGGAAATCTAATTTAAAAACATAAGCAGTAATGAAACATTAATTTATATGCATCTCTAGCTTAGCAAAACCATGACATTAACGATAGGCAAGAGCCGTGGGAGCTCTGGCTTTGAAGGTCTGTGGTCAGAATGGAGTACAACTTCTATAACTGCCTCCTTGTGTGATACAATCCAATTAATCAAAATTCAACTAACAAAAACTTACCTCTTCACTTCTTTGAAGGAAGGGAAGAGAGAAGGAAGGAGAAAGGGAGGGAGAGGGAGACAGAGAGAAGAGAGAGGGGGAGAGAGAAGAAAGAAGGGGGGAGAGAGGAGAAAGGGAAAGAAGAAGGGAAGAATGGAAGATGGAAAAGACAGGAGGTAGGTGAGTGATGGAGAGAGGTAGGAATGGGTCAGAGAGGAGAGAAGGGCAGAGGGAAGGAGAGGAAAAGGAAGCGAGGGAGAGCAAGAGAGAGAAGGAACAGGAAAAAAATCCTGGATTTCCTGCCAAGACTTAACTTTCAGGCAGTTTTGAAAGTAACATTCCAGGCAGTCAATGCCACTTTCTACAGCTATACTTTTGGTCAAAATTGATGTTCCTTTACCCCAAGCTATTGTAAGATCCTAAATAATCAAATAATAAATTTTGGTCATCATGATTCAATGAAAAGGAAAATGAACTAAAACCCTTAAATTAAAATCTAAATATTCTAATCCTTAGCTGTAACAGTTAACTGAAGGTTTAGGTGATACAAAGAACTAGGTATAGCAGATATCCAACAAAGACAGAACTGGATTTAGAATCTCATTGCAAAATGACTACTAGAAACATCACTGATAAGAGCAGGCATCTCTACTTTTCATTCATTGCCATACCTTCAATTCTTAGGGCATTGCCAGCATATAGTAGGAGGAGTATTTCACCAACATTTGTTAATGAATAAAAATAAGAAAACTATAGAAAAATGAGAGAACATATTGAAATGTCACATGTGGACTTGTGAGAGTCTAGAACCATTGTGACCTTTACTCCAGAAAAACATCATATGAGTTGTATGAAGTAAGAGAAGCCAGCTACCAAAGAAAAGATGAGTTGGTAAGAAATAAACATTTCTTTAAACTGACAATAAATGAACATATTCAGGCATGACACATATAAAAGCGGATAGCTGTCACAAAAATAGTTTTCCCAAGTCAAAGTTTAGAAAACATTTGCAATTCATATTATGAACTCTTCATTTAAGCCCAATTATTTGTTACATAATTATCACTATATTATTGCTAAGCAAATTCATGCTGAAACCTCAGATATTAAAAAATTCAGCAGCATGTAGCTTAAGTTACTTATAAAGGATGATTTTTAGGCCGGGCGCGGTGGCTCACGCCTGTAATCCCAGCACTTTGGGAGGCCGAGGTGGGTGGATCACGAGGTCAAGAGATCGAGACCATCCTGGCCAACATGGTGAAACCCCGTCT
>NW_016107320.1:13012056-13017089 GCF_001604975.1 Cebus imitator
AGCCTGGGTAACGAGAGCGAAACTCCATCTCAAAAAAAAAAAAAAAAAAAATATTTCTTAACTAATCATGTCCATTCATATATTCGACAAATACTCACTCAGCACCTATTGTAATATTCCAAGCACTTTGCTAGTGATTAGAAAAAAGAAGTTATCAGAAAGATTCATATTTATATTTAAACAGCTAAAAACCAAAAAGATCTCTTGAACTTCCAGTAAATGTGAAATATAACAAAATTTTTCAAAAACACTTTTCAACTTACATTTTGTTCCTCTGGTTCTAATTTGGGTATTTTGTGTGACTTGCGCTCTTCAGATCTCGATGAGTCATGCTTGTTGCTTTTTTTCCTCTTTTCTTTTCTGCTTTCATGCTTTGACTTCATGTGCTCACTTGCCTGTACTTCATTTAAAAGGTCTCCACAAAGGGAAGACTCAAACAATTCCCTGCCATTCTGGATAGTTTTGGTTATTTTTAGTTTAATTTCAGGTGAGCCAGTCTTCTTTGGAATCACAGTTTGTGGTACCGAAGGAGGAGGTGGTGGCTGTGGAGGGGAAGGTTTTTCCAGAATTTCATGTGGTCTTGTGTTTGGAATTTCTGAATGGTAATAGTCAGTGGGGCTAAAGTTTCTAACTGCACCAAAGCCATTGGCTGACCCATTAGGATACTGATTATACGACTGGTATTTGGTTTGAGGTTCATACATGCTGATTGATGATGGATAGCCATTTGTGAGTGGAGGAAGATCTTCTGTTGTAGCTGGGTACTGAAAGCCTTGTTGCAAGGTAGCTTCATATGGTGTCTGGCCACCATCTTCAGCAATGTCACTGTTGTTATCAAAGGCATCCTCCTGACGGATGTTGGCGGAGTCAATGAGTTGAGGTGGTTGCTGAATTGTGTTTCCCATGATCCCTTGCATGAAAGAGAAAGAGAAATCCATTGTTCTGCTCCAGCATCCTTAACTTTCCCTTTCTCTCATCGGGCCTAAAATTATAAAAGAGGGGATTATAAGGTGTTAATATTATCATAGGCTAGAAGCTAATCAACTGAAAAAGGATTAAACTAAAATGTTTTGAGCTCGATTTTCATATCCAGATATGCCTAGACATTAAATATTTCTAAAACAGATAACTAACATAATTCTGACACAGGGCAAATACCTTTTATCTTCAATGCTTATCTGTTTGAAACTCCCAATTACTTTCACAACAAGTGTGGCAACAAGATTTTATCATGACTGCCAATACACAAAATAGTTTTGACATTCCTTTTTGTTTCTCAAGTTTAGATGGTAAGTCTCAGGTTAAAACTGGTGCTTCCAAAATAAGCAGTATCCTGACACATATCAATCTATTTCCATAAGAGCTTCCTTTAAAATCATTCGTATTTTGTCCAGAGGTTGTTTTTGTTATTACAAAAATTAAAAAACCTTATTGCAATTTTTTTTTTTTTTTTTTGAGACAGAATCTCACTCTGTCACCTAGGCTTGAATGTGGTGGTACAATCATGGCTCACTATAGCCTCAACCTCCCAGGCTCAGGTGATCCTCCTATCTCAGCCTCCCCAGTAGCTGGGATTCAGGCATGCACCGTCACACCCAGCTAAGTTTTGTAATTTTTGTAAGCAGGGTTTCACCATGTTGCCCAAGCTGGTCTTGAACTCTTGGGCTCAAGAAATCTGCCTGCCTCAGCCTCCCAAAGTGCTGGGATTATAGGCATCAGCCACCATGCCCGGCCTGCAAATATTTTAAACACCAAAGTGAAAAGGCCTGTTCCTCTCCCCACTTCATCATTCCCATTCTTCTATGCCAAGACAACCACTATAAACACTATGATGGGTATTCTTTCACATCTTTCTCTACATTTTTACATATAAAAATTTTTAAATAGGGCTTATTCTGTGACTTGCTTATTTAACTTAATATATCCTAGATACACTTCTACATCGGCATGTATAGACAATTTTCATACATATTCATCCTTTAAATGGCTGCACAGTAAACAAACATGGTATTTACCATAATGTATTTAACCATTTGTATACTGATAATCAGTTTCAATTGTTTGATGTAATAAATACGTCTGCAGAAAACATCTTTCATTTTTATTTATTTTTCTTTTCTTTTTCCTGTTTTTCAAATAGAGACAGGGTCTTGCTATGTTGCCTAGGCAGGTATCAAATTCCTGGACTCAAGTAATCCTCCTGCTTCAGCCTCCCAAAGTGCTGAGATTGTAGGCGTGAGTCACCATTCCTGGTCTGAAACATTCTTGAAACTATATTTTTGTGCACATATGTATTTCTATAGGACAGATTTGAAATTCTGATAGATATTATAAAATTGTTCTATAGGTTATACTATGCCAATTAACTCTCATACCAATAGTGTGTGTTTCTCTATACTCCTGCCAGTATCTAGTTGTTTTTAACAAGTGGTAGATATAGCAGAAGCATCTGGGGTACTTCTACAAAATGCATGTGTCAGGATCTATCTTCTGAAGATTCCAATTGAATAAATCTGGGGTGGGGTCCTGGGCATAATTTTTTAAGACTACATCCCCATTAATTCTGATGCATACTCTTGGTTGGATCATTGCATTATAACCTTACAATTATTGCATCTCCTCTAGTAGGTGTCTGAAGATGCGTACCTTATGAAATAATGTTACAATATAGATAAGCATCTGTTAGAAAATGCTACAAGACCACCCAGCCTTGTCATAAGGTTTCACAAGTGCACATCATAGGATAGAAGATTAATGGACAGTCCATATATTATTTTGATAATCCCATAAAGTCTTCTTCTAGAAAGTTCTAAAGCAAGAATGACAAGCCAGTTTTCACAGCTTTATCAATTCTGATTAACTAATTGTAGCTGCCTGGAATACTATGAAGAAAGATCCTGAGGTTACATTCCAGTTCGATTCTGTTAATAACAAAATCATTAACAATGTCCATTATTAATAGATTAATAACAGACTGATTAATAGTGTCTACCATCTTGGTTCTAGTAGGATTTGGTGTTATAATAAAACAAATAACCCAAAACAGCAAATGGAAGAGAGAAACAAAGCTGGCAACACACTTTTCAAGTTATATCCAATTATACAGCCACTGTTTGTTCTGCTGTTAGCAAATGGAAATCATTTGGGAAGTTCTAAAATTACAAACAAATGAATAAGGCTCACACAAGAAATTGAACTGTGTGTACTGCTTTACATTGGCAGGGGGTGGGAGGGATCTGGATGGAGCACTCTCATTTTCTTAGTGTCTCCTCTGGGTTGAGATAGGGTATCATTCTGTTGCCCACGCTGGAGTGCAGATAACATGTAACCACAGCTCACTGTAGCCTTGACTTTCCGGGCTCAGGTGATTCTCCCAACTCAGGCTCCCAAGTAGCTAGGACTACAGGCACGCACCAACCTGGCTAAATTTTTGTATTTTTTGGAGTTTCAGTATGTTGCCCAGGCTGATCTCAAGCTCCTGATGTCCATGATTTTTACTACTGTATCACTTCTGTTTCCTTCAGCTATCCATTCTGGGAAAATAATTCTTTTGTTCAGGTACTTTATTTCTTGGTCACTACCAAAATTACAAATATTCTAATAACTACCATTATCACTTACATAGCACTTTGTATGTGCCAGGCACCATTCCAAGTGCTTTACATTAGTACTACGTTTAATCCTCCCAACAACCTTCATGTAGATATTCTCTCTTACCATAGATAGGGAAATAGAGGCACAGAGAAGTTAAATGACTTGCTCAAGTGCACATGGCTAATAATTAATTGACAGAGCTAAGAGTCAATCCAAGAAAGTCTCCTTCCAGGGTCTGTGTTCCTGATTAGCATATCCTACTTACTGACAATGTTTAAGAACTAAAACATTACCTTAATTTAACCCTTGGCAAAAATGTATAGCTCACAGCAACAGACATTAAGAAGGAAATGTTTAAAAATTCTGTTAACAACCATGGAACAACTACACGGGCAGGATTCAAAAGTTCTCATTTATACTTCCAACTTGAAGGCAAGTCAAATAACAACATCTAACAAAATGCAACCTGTGTTTTTGGTTCTTGTAACTGTCGTATACAAGATCAACTTCCAGATTAGTCTCCCAAATTATAGTCTCCAGGGTTTTTCAAGCATATGTATTCAGAGACAGATTTCTGATGCTTTTAATTGAGTTTCAAACAAAAGAAGTTTTAGATTTTCCCCTTTTCCTGTCTTCTTTAGCCCTAACTCCAAATATTTTATTTTAGGCTCAACTAAGAAAATAACATTACCTTCTTACAATTACATAGGAGTCCACAGAGTGAACTCATACGCATTCATATTGCAGAGTGTTTTCACATACGTTTGTATTTGATCCTCAAAACAACTCTGTAAGGATGACAGGGCAAGGTGTGTATTAGCTTCATTTTTTAGGTAACTACATGGAACATTTGAGATACTGACTTTCCCAAGATCACAAAGCTAATTAGTGATTAAACTTGAAAAATAATCAGTCTTCTGATTTCTAATCTTGTACTCTTTTTCACAATATTCCACTGCCAGAGAATAACCAACTACTTAAGGACAACTACACTAAACTCTTAAAAGTCATTAGTTCAAAACTGATTGAACTGTCCTTTTCCTAGTTCAATGTCCCTTTCAGACTTCCTCAATCTGTCATTGCTTCCACCACTTTTCTAGCTTCTCAGACTAGAAATCTCAGGCTCATAGGTGATTGATTGTTCCCTCTTTGTTATGCCATAAAACGAGTCATTTAGCAAATCTTGCATTTTCTTCCTTTGAAGTATTCTTCCCAGTGCTTCAATTGAATTTAAAGTGAGGGAATAATCAGACAAATCCAAAATGGGGGATATTCTCCCAGACAACTGGCCTGGGCTCTTCAAAAAGCTAATGTCTAAAACAAACAAAAGCAGCACTTTGGGAGGCCGAGACGGGTGGATCACGAGGTCAAGAGATCGAGACCATCCTGGTCAACATGGTGAAACCCCGTCTCTACTAAAAATACAAAACATTAGCTGG